>NW_020824847.1:0-537500 GCF_003285875.2 Drosophila novamexicana
GGACCCAAAAAAAAAAAAATTGATATATATATATATTTGTATCAACTGTCGCATATTTTGCAGGTAGTACTTAAGCTAATTAGTAGACGACAATATTATATGGTATATATACGTAGTGGATAAGTACACATACATATACATGTATGCATGTACATATGTATGGGTATTACGCTCTAGGGGCGCCTAGGTGTATGTTGCATCCGGGTTTAACTAGATAAGCTATACGTATTATGTAACTAATTAGTTGGTTTCTCGTTTAGTTTAGTTTAGTTTATCGTATATATCGTATATATTGTATGGGCTTGTTTTATTCTTGATGGTATTTTCATGTATACGTAATATATACTGTAATTGTTAAGGTAATAATTAGCATTAACTAAGTAGATGTAGAGTATATTACTTTAATGTAATGTTTACTTCAGAGTTAAGGATCATAATATTTGGAGCATAGATTAAATATTTATTATTTATCATATGGATCCCAAGTAAGTTAAACCATATGCTGAATTGACTTCAACTGTATGTGGAATTTACTCAAAAACTGACCAAAAAAGAAAAACAGAAAAGATCAGTCTAAGATGATCTTCAATAGATGAACTTGAGCTCTGGGTTTTTGATTTGGGTAATTGAAATGACAAATGAAAATTGTTAAAAAGCATATAAGTTGGCTTTGTATATATATATATATTTTCGCTCGATTTTCTATATTTAAATATATTGAGTAATTTGATTTTAAGGGGTTTGGTATTTTTTTTGAGTATCTTTTTGTATTTTTTGGTATTTTGGTGTTGTAAACAAATGGTGAGGAGTTAAAAAATGTGCTGGCTGTTATGTACTTAAATTATATAATGTATATCTAAAATATTACTTGTTTTTTTTTTGGTATTTTTGGTATTTTTGTTGATATTTTTTATAAGCAGGAGTTCTTTTTAGTTGTTGTTGTAAACTTTGTGTTCTGCCTAAAGGTTAGGTCTGTCTGAGTATTGTGCTTAGTTAAGGAGTTGAAGTTGTCTTAAGAGTTTGCGAGTAGAGTTAAGAGGTCGTTGGTCGTAAAGGTCATTGTTTATATCAAAGTAAATTGATAGATTGTTTGGTACATACTTGTATGTAAGTAAGCAGTATTATAGTTAGGTGTAAAACATGGTGTGTGTGTGTTGTGTGTGTGTGTGTGTTTGTGTGTGCGTGTGTGTGCTAGTTGGTTGGTTTGTTGTTTGTAATTGGTTTGTTGGCCGCTTTGTGGTTAACTTACCTATAAATAAGAAAAATATAAGTAAACCTAATTCCCGCATTGAGGCTTTCAGAGTTCGTCCTAATATTTGTAAACCCTTCGAATGCCTAGATAACTTAAATATTCGAAATACTCGAACTAATCGTATCACTCGTAATATTGCCAAGGACATAGCCTGATTCGATGACTTGTCCTAAAAATTTATAATTATTTATAGATTTGTAGATTGATGTATGCAAACAGATTCGGTTAAGTATTTCATTATGTGTGAGTATTTATATAGAAATATATTATATATGAGCAGTATATATAAACATATACATGTAAATAATAAGAAATGCACATATATATCGTATATAAGCATATATACATATATGTGCATATTTGATTATCTGCATATATCTATATATCAGTTTATGTATGCGTGTGTAAGACTGTGTGCAGCAGGTTTTCATTTGATTCGTGTCAAATAGTTGATTTTAGTTTCAGTTAGTTAGTAATATACAACAATAATTCGTACTGTTTTACGGATATCACAAGAGCACTAAGATAGGCATTTTATAGGTAAGTATCAAGTATATATATTACGTAGGCAGAAGCATTGCTATCAAATCATAAGCTGATTATATATATATATTGGATATATATATATATACTATATATATGCACATGTTCAATGTTTGTCGCAACTGATTTGATCACATCCATATATGTAAGTAGAATTTGTATTTAAGTAGAGAAATCATAAGTTGTAAAGCAGGCAATTTGTTTTTGTACTCATATAAACAAAAACAAAACAACGCGACAGGTTTTAGAATTTTTGGTAATTTTGTTGATTATCAAACAAATTAGTAATAATACAAATATTTTTTTGTTCATATACAATGTACATGTTTTGTAGCAGTAGGAGTGTGTGTGTGTGTGTGTGTGTGTGGGCGTGCGTGCGTGCGTGTGTGTGTGTGTGTGTGTGAGTGTGTGTGTGTGTGAGTGTAATTTAGCATTACAGTTTTGGCCAAACAAAAATCTCATACCTGTGGACTGACTGGCGCTTTTGGAAGATTTAACGTATCCTCCTCTTCGGCAACGACAGTCGCTAGTGTTATAAAGTACGGAATGATGGCGATTATGTCGATAACATTCATGACATCCCTGCAGAAATTTAATTTGTTCGGACATGCGAGGAACCTGCGCGGGCGCAACACAGAAATAAAAACAACGCGATATGACAGAAACACAAACAAGGAGAAACATAAAGAGAGAGAGAGAGAGAGAGAGAGAGAGAGAGAGAGAGAGAGAGAGAGAGAGAGAGAGAGAAAGAGAGAAAGTGAGGGAGAGAGAGAGAGAACATTTGAGCCAGAGACAAACAGAGCAAGTTAAAGAGTAATACAGTGAGAAGGAAAAAGCAAAAAAAAGAAAACGTACAAATATTGCATATATATATCAACATGGTCTTTCAATTATATAAGATTTATTACAAACTAGGCGTAATTGAATAATAAATAATAAAGCTAAATATATACCCCAAGGCTGCTAGAGTTTATAGCCTTTAATGTAAGCTATAAAGTTGAAGATTTTTATCGTTACATATTTACCAAATTATGTCTAAAGTCGAGTTTCAACTCCGAATCCAGTTTAACCCTGAGCTTGGCAGCAAAAACATATTTCGCTGATATTCTTTTATTTTAATCTCATAACTCCTTGCTTTATTTCCTCATAAATCTTTTTAAATTCTATGAATTTTGCAAGAATTTTTCTTGCATGATTTTTAAATTAAGTTCGCGGTCAACAACTCGAAAGGACTATCTACCAGGAGACTTGTTTCATACATTCCTGAACCCAGATTTAAATGATTCAAATATTTTTTTTAAATGCTTAAACTTTTAATAAGAAAATATATTTTTTTTTTTCCATACTTAATAAATTTGTGCCCCAAAATGGCTTCTACCAAATAAGGTTATGTTATTTGGCCCTCAAACTGTTTAATTTGAACCACTTTAGAAAAAGCAATAGCTTGATTCGGTTAGGGCATCTGATTTGATGAATGATTCAGCTCGTTCGATTCAAATGCGATTTGCAGCCTTCGGCTCAATTGAAATACTATGAACTGCCACTAAAGAAGGTTGATCTAGAACTAGGACTAAGAATGCGTTATATGAAACGTAAAAAACCTAAAGAGTTCAACTATGCGCGCTGCATGCAACAGCTGGTGCAGCGCCCCCTGGCGGTCAGATGGGCCTAAAAATCCTAACTGATTAAAGATGCCCCGCATAGACTTAGAAGCTAGAGCTTATATTGTAATATAAAGTATTAATGCTCATACCTGACAGTTAGTTCAAATGTAAACCAAATAATACATAACGTTTCTATAAGGAAGAAGGGATCTGTGATGTCAGGCACCTCGTCTTCCTCGATTTTTGTGCCATTTGTTGTTGTATTGAACACCTGAAAAGGAGAATTACAAATGAAAAGAAACAGAAAAGCATTTAAACAAATTAGATCACAGCTCTGTGTATATATCCATATATATATATATATATATATATATATATATACATAGTTTAGCTTGGATTGGACTTGGCCTTGGAGAAGTACGCACCTTGTAATGCTTAAATTCGGGTAATGTTTCTAGACAAAATATAACAATTGATAGCAATATAACAAATACACTAATTATGGCTACAACTCTGGCGGCTTGCGAGCTCTCTGGGTACTCAAAGAGCAACCAGACTTTTCTTTGTTTCTCATTATCCGGTAATGGTCTTTCTTCCTCTTTAATAAAGCCTTCATCCTCTCTGCATATAAAGATAATAGAAGATCAGGTGAGCTTATTTCAATTAATGTGCATGTGTGTGTCTGTGTGTGTGTGTGTGGAAGCTTTAAGTATCTTATAGATTTGTTTTCGTTTGGTTAGGCCCTAAGCAGCGATTTGGTTTGGCAGCCAATTGGGGAGCTAATCAAAATTAAGTGTTGACAATCGTTAATCGACATCGATAAATGGCAACTTAAAATCGATAACATGTGAAGATTAAGTAGAGTTCTATTGAAATGATATTTGGAATGAATCGAGAGTTAACTTTGATTCGTTGCACAAATTGTCGCCGGATGAATTCCTCTTTATTCTCTTTGGCATCTTCCTCTTTTGCAGCTGAGCCCCACTTGGTTTTGGGTCTCACGCTGGGGCCTGCACGGTCCGGGCACAGTGCCCCCCTTTTTCAGCCGTATGAACAAAATTTTAAGCTGGTGGTCAAGTGATTAACAAGTGATTCGCCAACGGCCTTCAGGTTTCATTCTCTCGTTCGTTCGATTGTCCATGTCGCTTACTGTATGTATGTGAGTACGCGTGTGTGGGTGGGTGTGTGTGTGTGTGTGTGTGTGTGTGTGTGTGTGTGTGTGTGTGTGTGTGTGTGTGTGTGTGTGTGTGTGTGTGTGTACTTCCTTTGTTTTGTGATAAATGCAATTCTCATGAAAACCGCAAAATATGTAAAACGTTCAATAAATGCCGACATAAGTCGATTGAATGAATAACCACAAGTCAATAGCTATGTCCATAAAACCAATAACAAGAAGAACAAAAAGAGTGGTATGTGCCTGTGCCTCTGCCTGTGTGGGTGTGTGTGTGTGTGTGTGTCTGTGTTTGTCTGTGTGTTTTAACTATTTGCTCATTCATACAATGCCTGAAGTATGAACACAATATTGTGGCTGCCAATTGAATAAAGCCATAGGAATTGGGTAATCGGAATTTACGTAGCTGAGTGAAGGGCAAAGCAGTCGAAGGGGAATTCGAGTTTCATAATCCAGCTGCCATGTTTTATGTTTTCCCCCATATTTCACTCCTCTTCCACAATGACTAAGGGTTTTAGGTAAGTGAACAGGGGGCTAACAATTTGTTAAGGCCAGTTTATTCAAGTAAAATGTTCCACACGTAATGTTTCAGGTCTTACATTTTGCCTGCTCTTAAGCAATTGAAACGACCCAACGAAAAGGGCTGTTGGACAAAGAGTTTGACAAGCAAGACAATTGAATTGTTTCTCTTCCACGTTCCGCTTGTTTGCATAACGTTTTACCATAAGGCATTTAGATATTTTTGAGTGGAAAATGAAATTAATTTGCGAGTTGTTGCTTCATGTTTCATATTCCACTTACAAAGTTATTATATTCCAAATCCCATGCTTATTTTGCAATGTTTCATTTTACATGTTCCGTGATCCATTTAACGCTCCTCATATTGTACAAACATGTTTCATAAGCCATGTTCCATATTTTATATACCATAATAATATCGTGTATGCCATGTCTCATTTCCCATTTCCAAAGTCATGTTCCATATGCAATGTCTTCAGACCAATGTTTTATAACCATATTGAATATGCAATGTGATATATGCTATGTTGCGTATGTCATGTTCCATGTATCATATTTCATATTTTATATACCATATGCAATGTCGTATATGTCATGTTTCATATGCCATATTTTGTATACAATGTTCTAAGTACCATGTTCCACATCCATATACCATGTTTCATATTTTACATACATACAATTAAAGATGTCTTCTGTGCTGTGTTTCATTTCTCATATTCCAACTGCCATTTCATTGGCACCATTCTCTTTACACCATGTTTCATATGTCGTGTTTCACATACCGAATTTGACATGCCATGTTCCATATGCCACATTTCATTAGGCGTGTTTCATGCTGATGCCATATTCCACAACCCAAGCTTAATATTGCAAGTTCCACAGGTCTGTTGCTTACGCAATAGTTTCAAAATGAAATGAGTTACTAAAGGAACCGATTCGCTTGAACTAGTTCATGTGCAAAAGAAGTAAAATCAAAGAAGGTCACGAACACTTCTTCAGAATGATAGCGAATACTTTACAACTACAACTTATGTTTATGTGCTAACTAAAGTGCTATATTGGTTACATAACATATCTGTGTGTCTGTGTGTGTGAGTGTGTGTGTGAGTTTGCGTGTGTTTTGCGTTTGTGTCAGGTGTCTTGGTCAGGTGTCTACGTGCCGTGTTGCATGCCTTGTGGATTGGGAGCTTGGTTCAACAATTTGCTGCCGCCAATAAGCAAAAACCAATTCGCGCTTTGCTGCATTTCAATTTCGGTAAGTATTTTTTTGTTACATTTTTGTGTAGTTTTTGGAATTTTGTGTTTTTTTTGTTTTTTTTTTTTTTTGGTAATAATTTGTGGGGCAACAGGCTTACCTGAATTTATTAATTGCTTGATCACCTAATTCATAAAATTTTATTTCTTCACTAAATACGTCTAAAGGGACATTGACCGGTCTCCGTAGTCGGCCACCTGTGAAGAAACGGTAAGCGCATCGTAATTGCAGGTGAGCGTGTGCATGTGTGTGCGTGTGTGTGTATTTGAGAGCATGTGTTTGGCATGTGGTTAGGGCGGGTTGGGGTCAGAGAAGAGAAGAGTAAAAGTGGAAAAAACATTAGCAAATTATTCGTTTCGTTTTGATGCGAATAGAGTTCTCTGTGAATGGCACTCACTTGGCATTCATTTGGAAATATGCTTACCACTCTGATAATAGTATAAAATCGCATCGAAGCTCGGACGACTACGGTCAAAAAAATATTCATTTCTAAGCGGGTCAAAGTACCGTAATCTCCGAGCTGGATCCCCAAGCAGTGTGTCCGGGAATTGATTTAGCGTACGCAGTTGTGTCTCAAACCTTAACCCGCTTACCTAATGAATATATATATGGAAAAGCATTAATAATCACACACATTTATATTTTTTTTCATAATCAAAATCGAATATTTACATTTATAACGACTCTCTCGCAGAAATCATGATCGTGAGGAATGGGTTCAAAGTGTTGTGGTCCGCCACCAAAGCCATGACCAGCCCCCCCTTCTTCGTCTTGACTGCTCAATTTGGGCAAAGACCTGTAATAAAATAAAACAAATCAATACAAATACAACATTAATAACAAGTTCAGCTTTAGCATAAAGCACAAACTTTATTTAAAGGCAGTATTTCAAAATACTTTTGAGCACTTTTGAGATCTCAGCATATCTTCAGCTGCTTTTATATTATCCCAAATAAACATTGTTCTTTTAAGCATTTGACATTTCAAAAACTTGGTAAAACAAAGTTAAACATTTTGTTTAAGAATGTGGCACAAAGAGAGTAGATAATAACAATGTGAGCATGTTAATAAAAAGAAATACTAAAAGTATGAAATATAGGGAGAGTGCGAGCACGGCCAGAGTATTCATTAAGAATGTGACAACAAAGCGGAATTCGTAAATCTAGGCGCTCTTGAAAAGGCAACAGGAAGAAAGCCAGAGAAAGAATTGTTTTTCTTCTGCCCATCACACTCTCTTTTGCTCGCGAATCAACAAAGAAGTGTAACTATTCGGACAGACGAACCAATATACCCGTTAGTACTTTGTAATCTAGTAAAAATTGAATAAATCCTTGTTCCTCACAACTTTGTGCGTGGTGGCAACCCCAAAAAGTTCAAACTAAGGTTGCCACAGTTAAGCAAAATATGTGACGCATATTTTACTGTTATTTCCCGTTAACCACAGTTGCCAGTCGCATATTCTACAGTTATTGTGATTACTGGCAACCCCAAAAAGTTCAACCACAGTTGTCACAAAATAACAAAAATATCTCGCACATTTAACTTTTATTGCAAGTGCTGGCAGCCCCAACAAAAAACAACCGGAGTTGCCACAGTTTAACCAAAAATAGGTCGTTCTCGTTCTCGTTCTCGTATTATTGTAGTCGAGCTCCCAACTGACAAAAGTTTCGCAGGGTATTTCGGTTGGCAGACGACCTCATTGCGCTCGACTGTCATAAATTAGAATTTGTTTTAAATAAATTGTTGATGGAATTAAATATGCAGGAGATGCATTATGCAGCAAGCAAATCAAATGCTGCGCTCTAATCGATATTTGATATTTGGTATCTTTTATATACCAAGACTTAGTGTTTAGTATTTTGCATTGAGCACTTAAATATATATAAAGGTTGTGTGGCAAGCCGCATGTGGCATAGAAGCCTCCATTCAAAAACCATTTAATGCGCATTCAACTGGCGGCAAATAGCAATACTTTTTTGGCCCAATGCCCTGCCACACGCCACACATCGTAGCAATCGCAGTTCGGAGTCGCCCCCGCGGCTCTACAGGAAGGCAATAAATGTTTACACATGTAATTGAAATTTTATTACAATCACATAGATACACACACAGACACACACACACAGACACCCACGTGAGTGAGTGTGAGGCGTTGCATGTGAGGAGTCGCCATCGCTGGCAGAGTGCCCAAAATGACAGCCAAAAGCATTTTATGCAGCGTTTGGCCCTTATCGCTGATGTTGCCAACAATGTGCAGCTGCTTTTTTTCTCTCTTCATTTTTTTCCCGTTCGAATACCCTGCACACTTTGAAGGATTGTCTCTGCTGCAGAAGACTTTGAAAAGAACCTGGTCTGAAGGTTTCTCTCTAAACCTTAGACTTAGACGAGCTTAGAAGTTGTTCAGTTTGCTTTTTGAAAACAATCAGAGAGCGGAAGAGCTAAGCTAATTGTGAATATTACATCGCTTTTTTATCTTTCCAAGCGATAGTTGGGCGATAGCACAGCGTCTTAGGTTAAGTGTTGGCTTCTTTTCAAGCCATATTCTGGCGTGTGGACAGCGTGAATATGTTTCTCGACAGGAGCTTTGCTCGGTACGCCAAAGATGAAATACATTCGTAGCTAAATTTCTACGCAAATCTTTTATACAGATTCTGTATTTCCGACTGATTATTCCCATAGAAGCCATATGATATTGTAGTCTGATATGATAAGACTCTGCGACGAAATTTAAGCTCATACTGGCCAAGCTAGATAAAGATACGAGCTTCTTAACAAGCAAAAAAGGTTTTTCATATAGAACTTAATTCGCAGCCGATCCCATCTATGACAGCTATTCAATATAGTGCTCGGATCTGGCTTATTCCAAAACAAAAACTTTAGCAACAGCAAGACGTAGCTCTGCAAGGTTTAAAGACCAAAGGCTTACAACTGTAAGATAAGTTTGTGTAGCAACAGACATATCAAACTGGCTTTAAAATTAAATCGGGAATAAATTATAGACTTATGTATGAACTATATAGACTGTGTGTAGCTGAGAGATAAACAAAACGTGTCGATAATTCGATGCAGAGCTTCTGCCTTTAGGTTTGGTTTGTGAAACTGGCTTTCCACATGGTTAAATAATTCAAGAATGTATATATATATACATATATATACGCATTAACACTTAAAAGGGTCACGTATGCCTTTGGGTTTTGATAATTGAATTTGAGGAAGGAATATTTAAATAACAAATAAATGACAGGGCATTTGCCAGTCGAGCATTCGAGTCTGTTTCTTAGCTGTCGAGGCGTTGTTGCATGGCATGTTGCCTACTTTTTGGCGCCCGGCATTTAATTAAGCGTGTAAGTGCACGGCAGGCGGGCCAAAAAATCCAAGCAAGCCCGCAGCCTGCCAAAGCGCCCAAGCCCCACATTCCTCCCATCTCTCCCAGCCATGCTACCCGAGCGGCCTGTCTTAATATTTTTTGGCCACATAATTGCATATTTGATGACGCGCATAGGCACACGGTTCGAGCTGGGGGGCTTACTTTATTTGTGGGCGTGCTGGGGGCGGGGCCACGAAATGCATGTGCGCTTAATTGAAAAGCTAAGCGGAGGCGAATTGTTGGCCTAACGCAACGTGAACTGGGCCTTCAGTCGAGCGAATGCGACTCAATTGACCGAACGCCGCGGCCATGTTGCATGCGACACGAGCGTTGCATGACGTCAGCGTCCGTCTAACGAGTATGCCTTTTATGTTACCAGAAGCGGAATCTGTGCATATGGATAATTAAACATGGGCGACAGTGGTCAGGCACCCACACACACACACACACACACACACCAGCTCGCACACACACGAAATGTCAACAAACAATTGAAGTTTTATGCAAAACGCCAACACAAAACAACTTGGCGGCAGCTGTGGCTATGTGTGTGCGTGTGCCTGTGTGTGCTCAGGTTGAGTATTCATTCACACACACACTCCTTTACACACACAAACACACACACACACCAACAATGCGGCCTGTCTTTGTGTGTTTATCCATGCAAATTGTGAACTGCAGCTGTTGCGCTCTCACTCTAGCACACTAGACATACTATGTGTGTGTGTGTGTGTGTGTGTGTGTGTGTGTGTGTGTGTGTGTGTGTGTGTGTGTGTGTGTGTGTGTAGGTGTGTGTATATGGGTCAGCGGCACGGCTGTGACGTCATTGTGCAAGCATTGTGCCACACCGTTTGTCGACCTATTTACAAGCCGGGCTAACACTTCCACTTGCGCTTCCACTTCCACTCGCCATCGCCGTTTGCTTTTGTACGCCGATTCGCAATTCGGATTCGGATTCGCATTCGGATTGGGATTCGGTTTCGGTTTCGGATTCGGATTCGCAGCTGCACTTCCGGTTGTGGTAGTCATTGCATAAGCTGCTGCTGAAGTTCAATGCGATGCCAAAGCCAAAAAGTCAAAAGCAGGTCGCAGCTCATAAATCTTGTGGCCAGCATCTTGCCCGCTAAGGAGTACCGCCCAACGCCCTGCTCCCCACACACCCCGCTCAAACACCTTCACTCTCCCTCTCACTCTCTTTCTCTATAGGTCGCTGTCTCTCTCTGTATGTGTCTGTGTGTGTGTGTGCTCTTGTCTGTGCATGCCGGTCAAGGCAACTAGAGATATCTGCTCTCGCACTCGCAGTCTGTCCTCAAACACAGTTGCCCCGCCGCCGCCCTCTGCTATCGCTAACCCCCCCCTCAACAGCCTGGTTCGACACGTTTATATTGCAGTTGACTCTATTTTTAGCCCATGTCTTCGCAGAGCATATACATTGTGCATGATGTGCACATTTCTGATGCTGCGGCACGTTCTGTTTCCGTTTCCTTCGCCTCCTTTTATTTGTCTGCCTCTCTACTCCTCCCTCTACCAATCTTTCTGCCTTGCTTTCGCTGCTGTGGGGCCAATTAATGGCGAAAAATTAAATGCAAATGCAGCAGCAGCAACAGCAGCAGCTGCAGCAGCTGCAGAGAATGCTGCGACAGTCGCGAGCCAAATACGTGACATCAATTTGGACAACTTGGCCCCAAGAGCCTTGAACTGGCGCATCTACTTAATCAAGTGCGAGTGCGAGTGTGTGCGCCTGTCCGTGTGTGTGTGACTGTATGTATGTGTGTGTGTGTGTGCCTGCCCGTGTGTGTGTGTGTCTGTGTGCAGTTAATCAAAATCGCTGACAATAAAAACTGCTGCAAATGGCAATCATTGAAGAAGAAGATAAATCTATTGCATACCCCCAGGGGCAGGCAGTGAAAATATCATAATCTCAAGATATTAAATAGTATAACAGAAGCAGTTTCTTAAATTTCTATAAAATAAGCAATTGCTTTTCGATTTTGCTTTCGAATTCGAAAGTAAAATATGCGTTGGTTCGATGTGGCTCGTGATTTTTCACATCTGTAAGCTTGGGTTTGGTTTCAATTGATTCACAATAGTACAACTTTGTTTGTCAAATTTCTTTTGATTTTTTATCCATTTGAGATGTATCAAATGTGATTGGCGTTTCTTTTAATTTGCGATAGATTTATTCGACAGTTGAACGTTCTGAATGCACTGAAGTTCTGAGGCAAAAGCGACCATCTGCGACCCCATGAAATATGTCTATATATTCTTTATAGGTGTGAGCAGCTGAGACATTCAGCCATGTTCGTCTGTCCAGCTAGATAATTGAGTTTAAAAACATTTATCATTGTCATTCTGCCCTAATTTTCAATATACTTGGTTTTCTTTAAAGCATAACTAGATAATTACAAGAACGAGATAAATAAATAGACCAGCAACTAAGATATATGTGCACGATGAGTCGATGTGTATCGATCGGTATGTATCGATAATTCATATCGATTAATGGTTCAAGAGTAGCTCTCTTCTATATCAATTTCTTTGAAATTTAAACATGCAGCCATTGCCAGCTAAGAGTTTTGTTGCACTTAAAGAGAAGCGCTTCGCTCGCTGTATTTTGATATGTATCTGGTGGGAATGGGAATTGCAATTCGATTTTTAATATGAGTCCACGTGTGGCAGTGTTGCTGCCCCATGTTGAAAGTAGCCTTTGCTGTGGCATGCAAATAGATAGACAGACTGTGTATAAGAGAGAGAGAGAGCGAGAGAGAGGCAGGCAGAGGAAGCGACGAAGAGGAAGAGCTGCGGCAGACTGGCGTCGCGTGGCAAGTGCTGAAGACAGCGTTGCAATCAATCGGGCGGGAATCACGGCCAGCAGAGGCGGCAAATTATGCAAATCCGGCTTTAAGCTCGGGGCCTCTATGCCACCAGAGGGGGCACTAGTTGTACACAAGCCAACCCCTCTGCCTGTGCAGCCCCTCCCCCCAACGGGAGCAGCTTGGTTGTTTTGATGTTAGCTGACCTTGGCCAGCGCAACTTTGCGTGCACAATTCGTGTTTGCTGTTATTTTTGGCAGCAATTCTCAAATTGTGCGGTGGCCAACATGCAAGCGACGCTTGTTGCTATTGTGCCGCCAGGGCCAGGGCAGGTGCGGCACGTGCGGCAGCGCTAGGCAGGTGGGTGGTTCGAATCCTCTGTACACGTCAGGCATTTTAAATGTGTTCCGCTGTGCCGCCTTGTTGAAACTTTAGCCCAGCTCGTTTATTATCCAAACAGCAAACTGATGGCGACTAAGGCAAACGTGTACGAATGCATGCAGCGTGACGGCACGACTCGCTGATACCCTCTAATTAGCCAACAGTTCTGTTACGCATAAATACATTTAATACGCATGTCTGCTTAAGATCTGTTGAAATCTATACTAAAAGGAGCTGCCCGTTGCAAGCATACGCTCTTAAGCTACCTTTGCTGGCGCTCTTTATAATGTACAGGGTATACTGACAGCTAAGCGCGCAAGTTACAAACGAAGCAGCAGAATGTATCTTCGAGCGAAGCGTGTTCAAGTGTGCTTCAGCCACGGACAGCAGTTGTCCTTTTCCCTTTTTTTTTTTTTTTTGTGTTGTTGTTTCTTTTCTTATTTTATTTTCTTTGCAATTCTCTCATACATTTATTTTATTTTTCCCTTCTTATGTCTTTTTATTTTTTTGTTGGCAACTTCACGGATTCCCTTAAGTGATGTAACTGCTGGCAGTCGGTCTTTGGGCTGCCCTTTGCCAGATGCCTAAGTGCAGAACGTGATTGCAGTGCGCTGCCATGAAAATGGCTAATTGGATTGGTAGAGACTTCGACATGACCGGGCTATTTCGGTGATATGCAATCAAGCTTAAAAGTAATTTGATTTTCGACTCGCTGAAGTGCCGTGTGCGGAGCGGTGGGCGGTGGTTGGGGGAGGGGACGGACGGACGGGGGGGGGACGCACCTTGACAGGCTTAATTTGATTAATTAAATTTCATCGATTAATATTGATCGCGCATCGTCCATACTTAACAATTTGACAATTAGTTCTGTGAGTTTTGCAAGCTTAATCGATAGCTTTTCAATTTCTTATCGTTGACATATATCGATTGACAGAGTTCGGTTGAATTAGGCCTCTTCGCTATTGCGCAAACAAGTTTAAAAGTAATTTGATTTTCGAATAGTGGCATGCTTTAGCTTGAAGTTGATTGACTTAATTTATCGATAAATATCGACCGTGAATTGTCTATATTCAACTATTAATTGCCTGCAGCATAAGATTTAGTTAATTACATAGTTCGGCATATTATTGAAATCTAGATTGACTGCTTGCCATTGATTATCGATGACAGAGCTCGATAGAGCTGAGAGTTTTAGTAATCAGGCATGAATGTATTTTGTTTTGCTTTTCATTAGTTCAATTAATTAATTTCATAGACAAATTTCGATCATGCATTGTCCATATACAACAAATAATTGCATGTAGCACATACACTAATCATTAGGTTTGATATATTGTTAAAGTATATATTATATTGTATTATATTGTTTTAGTTGATCGATTACTATCGATCATGCATTGTCAATTATGAACAATTAAATGGTTGTATTGTGCACGTTTATCGATACGTTTTTGAAATCTTTCCTACCCACTTAGCTTACTTATCGATATTATGCATTTATCGAGTGACTCGAAAACTGATTCTGTTTAATACTGGCACAAGCCTAATTAAGATATATTCGACAAATTTCGATTATTACGAGAATCGTTTCTGTTCATTAACTGCACAGCTACTTGAATGTCAATAAAATATAATCTTGTACAGCTTCTATTGAAAACACGTTGAATTGAAAACTGAATGTTCAGCAAATTTGAGCATTTGGTTATATGCTCGGCTATTTTTATATAAGCATTAATCTAGCTGAATGGGCGAGTCATTTGCAGTGTCAGCTGCTGGCAACAATGTGGCATGATACTAGTTAATAGACTTGATAAACACAATGGACAGAATTGGCTTTACGGCTTTCTGGCTTTCTGGCTTTCTGTTTTTTTTTGATTTCCTGATTTTCTGGACACACTAGGCGGCAATGCCAATTGGCAGAGAACTAGCTGAATGCGCGACCAAGTGTCAAGTTCTCATTATGGCTTTGACATGCGGTGTTAATTTTTATGCCCACACAAGAGCTGGCGCAAGGACGAAGGCGAAAAGGAGCAGTTGATATAGATAAATGCTTGATAAAGTCGTGGCCATAATAAACGTAACAAGCCGAATGTAAACAACAAAAGGCGACCAAGTTAAGCGAAACACAAAGCACAACGCCAGAAACAGCCCAAAAGCGAGCCACAACAAAATGCGACCGTGTATGTGTGTGTGTGTGTGTCGTGTGTGTGGCATTGTTTGGGAGGCCGCCTTTGTTGCTCATGTTGCTGACGTTGACGTCGCTTGTCGCCTGTCGCTGCCAGCAAGGATCAAAAGTCAAGAACAATGACAGCAGCTGCGAAACAAAACAAAACAAAACAAAACAAAACGGCAACAACGGCAACAAATAAAGCAAAGGTTGCAAAGTCAAGTTGCAAGTTGAAATATGCGGCAATTGTTCGACTTGGCCGCCACAGCAGACGGCAGAGAAGTGCGACAGGCCGGGCTTAGATTGCGATTAAGTGAAAGTCTAAGCATTTTAGCTGTTGGCCAACTCACACCCAATCAGCATTGCGGCAAGCTCTTCTGGGGTTCAATAGTTTATTTGCAATTCAAGCTAAGTGCCACACACACACACACACACACACACACACAAGCGCACACATCTCATTATCAATGTCAAACGGATGTCAATTCGCATTGAGTTGATTATGGGGCATATTGTCAAAGGATATTGTTATGTCTCAATGCAGACCCATCGGTGCCCCAAAAAATGTTTACGACGATGAGCATTGTTGTTCGCAGCGGCTGTTGCTGCTGTTGCCGCTGTGACTGCTGTCAATGTCATTGATGCCACATTGCGCATACGCCACATAGACAGGCAGTAAATTGGCCGTATATAAACATATATGTATGTATCCATATATATCAGTGTGTGCGTGCTTCTGCGTATGTGTGTGTGTGTGTATTGGGCGACCTAATGCTGGCCAATTTGAGCAGCCGACTCTGGCGCTTCTGCATATATGCCATTGTCAGCCACGCTGTGAAGAGTTGACATAGGCAACTAGCCCTTGGCCCCCAATACCACAAAAGCCCCTACGCTACCCTCTGTCTATATTGCAGGTCACATACGCGCGCTCACACACACACACACACACACACACACGCGCATACACATTTGTGAAATAAATTGCAGAGAACACAAAATGCCAGCACCAGCGCCTGTCGCTATGCAATGCAATTTTGTTCACCAGCCCAACCACGCCCCACTGCCCCGAAAGGGCAGACGGAACAGAACGTACATAACTAAACCAAATATAGAAAAACAAAATAATAACATATATATAAATAATAAAAATAATATTTCAAAAAAAAGTACTAAAATGTTCCAGAACGTGCGGTGACATGTGCTAGCTGCAAAGATTGCCAAAGGGTTTTCCATATTAATTTGGGTCATATTAAATTTGTATACAATTTATTTAATTGAGGCTAAACTTTTGAAATTGTTTAAGTTTCTGTACATAAACTTGAAAACGAAATGGAGATACACCAGAGACAAGGCAAGAGATCTACAAGTGACTTAGTTCGCCATCAGCAGGATGCCAGTTATCAGAGCACCCGAAGCAGGTTAAAAAGATTGCAATGTTGTCAAATACAGGCATGATTATGTTTAACATCATGCGTAATATGGTGCCAAAAATACAAGAGACATTTCAATTTGATACCATGCCCACTTGAGGTAATATGTATCTTATGTATGTTATGCATGTTATGCATGTTATGCATGTTATTCTTGTGAATGTTGTGTATGTTGTGTATGATGTGTATGATGTGTATGAGGTGTATGATGTGTATGATGTGTATGATGGGTATGTTGTATATGTTGTATATGTTGTATATGTTTTATATGTTGTATGTGTTGTATATGTTGTATATGTTTTATATGTTGTATATGTTGTACATGCTATATATGTTGTATATGTTGTGCATGTTGTGTATGTTGTGTATGTTGTATATGTTGTATATGTTGTGTATGTACGATGCTATGACAGTTCTATATGTTCTATAAATAATAATAATGCTTCATTTCATTCATTCCAGTTAATTTAATTGTCCAGTTAATTGCATGTTATGCATGTTATGCATGTTATGTATGTTATGCATGTTATTGTTGTGAATGTCGTGTATGTTATGTATGTCGTGTATGTTGTGTATGATGTGAATGATGTGAATGTTGTATATGTTGTATATGTTGTATATGTTGTATATGTTGTATATATTGTGTATGTTGTGTATGTACGATGCTATGACAGTTCTATATGTTCTATAAATCATAATAATGCTTCGTTTCATTCATTCCAGTTAATTTAATTTCATTCACTACATTTCATTTCAGTCTATTTCAGTCATTTCATTTCATTTCATTCGTTCCCATTCCCTTATATTTTCATTATATTTCACCCCCATCGGGAATAAACATTAGGACCAATGTGTGTTGGTTTGAAGTTTCCTGTTTTTGCCAACATTTACTCACAGCATTCATAATGAACTTTTTTAAATAAATACGCACGTGAAATAAAGTATGAATTATTAATTCAACGTACTCATTTGTGGTATTTACCATGTTTACCCTGTTCCACTTCTGAATATATTTATAGATTGATATAAATATATTTTTTGTGTATCAACATTGGTTCTGAATATTTAATTCCCTTTCATTCCATTTAGTATACACTCGTAAAGTGCTTTACACGTGTAAAGTAATGGAATTTGAAAAGTTTCATTTGAATTAACACCTAATTTATAAACTTGCTGCAAGAATTCGGCCGACTCAGCAAGTTTTAGCTGTAAAACGCTTGACTAAATGGTTGAAATATGAGCTTCCCGATATATGGGGAAAAACTTGTGCATAGACTTGGCTAGAGACTAAGTGGATAATTGGTAAAGTGGTTATTTTGGTTATTTGGTTATTTGGGTTTTTGTAATCGTTACCTATCACGCAGAAGAGGGGGCGAGGCGTTTGATAGATTTTCACCGCTCAAGGGCTGCTCCTGTCGCGGTCGCAGAACCGGCGTTAGGCCCCATCTCTCGATGAAATCGATGCGGGAAATGGTTGAGGACGAGCAAGTTGTTTGAATTTGTAAATGCGCCAACGCTTAGCGCTGCTGCACGTCCAACTAGTTCAGCTGGCAGCCGTTGCTGCCCGTGTCTGTCCCCTCTGTCCCCACTGGCCCCACTGGGCCGACTGCTCTCTCCAGCTGCTCGGCTGCCTCGGCTGCGCCACCCGCTTGCCACACCGTGTGGCGCACACGTTGCTGCTATTTCTTATCGCTGCTCAATTTGGGCTGGCCAACAAAGCGTTGCATACTTTTGGGCGTTGCCATCGAAGCGTTCGCATTTGTGACTGTCGTTGTTGTTGCCGTTGCTGTTGTTGTTGCTGCTGCTGCTGCTGCTGTTGTTGTTGTTGTTGTTGTTGTTGCTTTTGTTAACATTTAGCTGCCAATTGTTGCATGGTTGCACGTTTGACGGAAGTGGCAAGGAAGTTGACGGCGTTCAATTTGATTTTATATTAAGTTTGCTTTTTTTTTTTTGTATTTGCTTTATTTAATTTTGTTTAGGCTTAAAGTTGTTTGTTGTAGAAGACTTGTTTGATTTGTTGTTGTTATTATTTGTTGGTTGTGTTGCTTGTGGCACTTGTTGTTGTTGTTGTTGTTTTGGCTGCTGCTGTTAGAGCCGTTTTTCATCTGCAGCCTTGCAGCACACTTTTCGAGGCAGACGCATTTTGTGTTGCCGCAGTTGCAGTTGTTGTTGTTGCTCTTTCTATTTGTTGCACTTTTGTCACATGTTGTTGTTGTTGTTGCCGCTGCAGCAATTTGTTTTGTTTGCCTGCCGCTAACTGTTGTCACTTTGCTGCATTCTATTTCATAATTTTCTGAAACGCGGCCAAAACTGATTTCATTGATTTTGTAATTAGTCGATTTGGCTTATTGTGAATAAATCTGGCAATAGACTCACGCACACACGCACACACACACACAGGGGCAAATGGCAACTGGCCGAAGTTGTGTCCTGCCGTGTCCTGTCGTGCCGCTTCGTGCTGTGGCAACCGGAAACAGCAAGTGAAAATGTTAATTTCCGCTTTTAGGCGCAGCACACACACACACACTCACACTTACACACCCACACACACACACACACACGCTGGCACACACACGTGCACTTTACATGTTGTTTTGAAGTGTTTTTTTTTTTTCGTTTTTTTGTTGTTGCTGTTATTTGCCGTGCGAATTCGAGCGAGACGCTTGGCGTGGGTGCGAGCGAGAGGCAGCGCATACATATGTCCTTTGCCTATTGATTTTCAGCAGCGACTCCGTGCGGTGTCCTTTTGCCCCACACACACAGGCACACATACACACCTACGTTTGCCTAACATCTCTCTCTCTCTCTCTCTCCCCCTTCCTCTCGCCGTCTCCCTCTGCCACACTCTCGCTCGCTCGCTCTTTTTTTCTTTGCTCTTCTGATTTGCCGTTTAATTATTGCAATTGATTTGAAGTTTTTTGTTTTTTTTTCTTTTCTTTTCTGTTGCTACCTTACTTTCTGAAGTGTTGCTAGGGATGCGCACGGTAATGGGCACTGGGTGCTGAGGGTCTGGGGGCATGTCCTTTGTCAGGGGTGCTTGGCTAAGTGTGCTGCGGTGTCCTTTTTGGCGCGCTTTGCTTATTGTTGTTGCCATTTCGATGTCGCTCCATTTCATGCACTGAACTGAACAACCTTGAACCTTTGGGGGCCAGCACAGTGCGAAGCAGAAAGATCGAGAAGGAGAGCACAAAAGCTGCCGCACAGGTAACGCTGCTTACAACGACACACACACACGCACACACTCGCACACACTCAGCTATGGATATTTATAGGCATGCTATTTTCATATAGATTGAGCCTATTTTTGATAGGCTTTGATGTTGTTGTTATTATTAATGATGGGCTCAATGCACGCATATATTTATATAATTATTTAGTTTCAATTAATTATTACTTTTGCCATTTGGCAAAGTGACAACAGGACACTCAAATAATGAGAAAAATAAAAAAGAATAGAAAAAAAAGGCAAAAACTAACGCTGCGAACTGCGAATGAAACGAGCGCTAGGCTAAACGCAACGACATGGAATTGAAACACACGCACCGCAGCAACAACAACAGGCAAAACAACAAGCAGAAGAGGAAGAGCGCCAGCAGTGACAAAGAAAAAAGCCCAAAGCGGGCCACAGCGCAAAACAGCAGTATAAGAGGAAGAAGCAGCGCCGCGTTTGTTTCCAGCGAACAACAAAAGAGCAAAAAACGAAAACGAAAATAATATGAAATGAAATGAAATGAAAAAAAAGCGTAAAGAAGAAACCGACAACACACAGCAAACACACGACGGGGACACACGACGAGGACAGGGCATACAATACGAACTGTGGCACGAACAGACGTATCAGAAGCAGAAGAAGAAGAAGCAGAAGCACGTCGCAGCAGCAAACGGTGAAACGCTGTAACGAAAACGCAGGCAATGGCAACAAGCGACAGCAAACGTGTAGCGCAAAGCGTACGGCGAAAATGTGTGGCCAAAAGTGGCAGCAAGAAATTGAAGCGTGTAAGCGCTTAACTGCCGTTGTAAAACACACAAGCACACACAACTATATACTTATATATATATATGCCCATGCATGCCTGTGTGTGTGCGTGTGTGTGTGTGTTCGTGCCAGCAGCGCTGCTGGCGTTGACGAAACGTACTTAGCACAGGCAGAAACTCGCACGCGCTCTCGCTCGCACGCTCACTCACTCACTCGCGCTTACGCTGTGAGCGCGCCAAAAGCTCGAAGAGAGCAGCAGCATGAGAGCGCGTCAGAGAGAGAGAGAGAGAGCGTGAGAGCGTAGCGCTAAACAGCAGCCACAACAAAGCGACGGCAAAATGGCTGCTGAGTGGGTGACAGCAGCGACGGCGACGGTGACGCCGACGGCGACAGCGACGGCGACAGCAATGTGCGGCGTTTGCTGTCTGGAGAGCGGATGGCGGTGGGTTGGGCTAGTTCGCTAGTTGTGGGTGTGCCAGGTGGCGAGTCATGCACAATGGGAAACTTGTTGGCGGATTTATGCAGTACACGCACACACACAAGCGCACGCAGCAGCAGCGAAGCGCTACGAAAGGACACGACACAACGCACATGGCCCAAAGTCGCGCCCAGCGTCTGTGTGTGCGTGCGTGCGTGTGTGCGTGCGTGCGTGTGTGCGTGCGCGTTTAACGCTTCACACTGTCATTGGCTTTTGCAGCGTCGTTTATTGGCGTCTATTGCTGTTCGCACGCTGCTTCGCTGCTGTATGTACCAGCTCGAAAGCAGCCAAATGGGAAAGTGTGGCATCTTAAAGCAGCAACAAAACAATTCATATTGTTATTGTTGTTGTTGTTGCTGCTGCTGCTGCCGTTAACGGTATTCTTTAAGCCTCAAGTGCTTAGCAGCTGCCTTGTTGCCATTTACTTTTTGCTCAGCTATTTCTTTGGCATTTCTTTCGTTTCTGCTGCAACTGTATCCATTTGCAACCTCGCCCCTGCCCAGCAACGTCTGCGCCCTACAATCCACTAGCCCTACCCCATCCCCCGCCCCCGTCCACGTCCACGTCCCCACCAAGCAACCATTTGTCCCAACGGAACGTCCATTCTCCATTTTGTCTCCGGTTTCTGCATTTGGAATTTCGCTTCCTGCTTTTTGGTTGCGCAGCATTCAGTTTATCTACTTCACCTTGCCGCCACAGTCACGAGTACAAAAGCACCTCTCAAAAGAAATGATGGAGGAGGGGCAGGCGGGGCAGGAGGAGGCAGATGAAGAAGAAGAGCAAAAGGGCCACCTCCCCAGCGGCCTTACAGTCTAACGCCTCGCGCTAGCATTTTGTCCTGTCACGCGTTTTTATGGCCTATGCCACAGAGTTTGGTCTCAGTTCGTCCTTTGGCACAATGTCAGTTTGTAGATATCTATACATATATATATATATATACATCTGTATGTACGTGCATATACTGTGCATGTGTGTGTGTGTGTGTGTGTGCATGGAAACTGTCAACTAAAATGGAATTTTCCATTCGCACTGAAACTAAGCAGAAATTTGCATATTTATTAAATTAAAATAGAAAATAATATGAAAAAAAGTTATGAAACTTTTACGAAAGATGAAAAAACTGAAGAACTTTTGTTCACAACTCTGCACTGGATTAAGTTTAGGCCAAGATCTAACAGCAATTGATTAGGGTTTAACTGTTTAGTGTTTAACTAAGATTGTAATTGACTTGATCTAAGCGACAATTTCTAGAGCTTTTTTTTTTGTTAAAACGAGAAAATAGTTTTGGCTGAAAGCTATTTCTTGGATCTATTGAGAAAGAAATGGAATCTAAGCTAAGCTAAGGGAACCCACGTGAGCTCCTTGGTCACTTTGAAGGCAATTTAAAGTGACAATGGAGGTGGAAAGCCAGGTTTAAAAGGAGCTGGAACTGGCTCTTCAGCTGAATGTTCCCTCCTGGACCTAATGAGAATGGGAATGGGAAATGAATAGAAATGGAATCTAAGCTAGTTACAAGCTAAGTTTCCAGCTAAGGGAACCCTTGCTTGGTCAATAAAAAGTGACAATGGAGTTGGAATGGCAAATTGATTGCATTTGGCTTGAAAGCGTGATATATGCAGACAATAAAACTACTGTTAAGCCAATTAGAATATGTCACGAAAGTAAAGTTTTAATGGCCAGATATGGCAAATGGATTGGCGGGCTGTCAGTTAGCCAAGTTTGTGGACACTTTTCGCCGAACTATTTGAAGCTAATTGAGAGTTTGATATATGACAGCAAAATAAAAGTATTTAGAAAATGCCAGCGCATGGTCAACGTAAGTACGTAAGTACAATTTGCATAGGATAATTAATGAACTTTCAAAAGTTTCTGCCGGACTAAAGGCGTGTGGTATTTTTATATTGAATTCAATTAAAGTAAGTTCCTAAAACAAAAGCTTTTGTAATGCCGTGCTACTGTGGTCTCTCGCAAATAAAGACTGCAGAATTCAAATCCCTAACAATTCGAAATGGAGTGCTACAGTGGTCTCTCGTAAATAAAGTCCTTAAGCTCATCCTCCTAACATGTAGTCCTACAGTGGTCTCTCGCATCTAAAGTCTGTCAGAAATATTGAAATATTTTGAGAAAAACTTCTAGGAAATCCTGTTGTAATTTGTATTTTATTCCTTGAGGAAAACCTCTTGATATTCAGGGGCACAGTAGTCTCTTCTAAATAGAATATATGGTTTAATCAAATTCCTTAAGGAAAGCCTCTCGAAATTGGGCTACAGTGTTCTCTCGCAATGAAGGCTTACACGAAATTTTCAATAAAATGAAATGCCTCAATCAGTTTCTCCTGCCTCTCGCACATAAAGTCTACAAGAAATATATATAAAATTCAATTATGCACTTAATTTCAGAATGTTTTATCCGGAAAGAAGAAATATGAATTATCTTTTAGCATATATTTGACTCCATTGTGCAGTAAAGTTAAAGTTTTTTTTCTTTTTTTTTAAAGAAGAAACTGCTTCATGGAAAAAATAGAAATTAATTCTAGGATTTTTTCGGAAAAGAGTATAAAGGCAATTTTAGTTTTTTTTTTTTTCAAAGAGAGGAAATAGGAATTCCTTTATAACAAAAGAGAAAGCAGAAGAGAAAGTCCATTTTGCATTATATTCTAGCTAAAATTAAGAATTGTCTTGAAAGTCGATTTTAATAGAAATTTGGTTCGATAACAGGCTTTTTGTCTGTCATGACGTTGCAATTAGCGAGCGACCACTGTATTAAGTCAACGCAACGCTTTCTCCAGGTTCAAACGCACTTCTCAATAAAAAAAAACACAAGAAATTAAATAAAATAACGTAAAACAAAATAACAAAAAAAAAGAACATACAAAAATCAAACAAGCTTTAAATAATAATAAATTAAAAAAAAAAAAATAAAGCAAAATAAATACATACAAATCGTGTTGAGATGTTGCAGCTGCTGCCATTTCCTCTCAGTTACTTAACGTAATTAGAGTCCTGCTTTGTTGCTCGTGTCCCTATAAATACTGCTGTTTCTTCTGTGCTTTTATTGTTACTATTTTTGCCGCTGCAACGAGACGAGGGGACGGGAGCCTGAATGGCTGGCTGCCTGTCGGCTGTCAATTGTTGCAGCAAATGGATTGATTAACTAACTGCATTCTGAGGCTCTTAATCAATTTCGATTAGCAGCAAGTGGCCAGAGAAAGGGAGAGATGCCGCAGTGGGGCAGAGGAGGGGGAGGGGGAGGGAGAGGGAGAGGGAGAGTGCAGCGCAACAGCTTTAAAGTTCACACATGACTGTAACACGTGAGTGCAGCAAATAATAGCGCACAATGTCATCCTGCAATATGTATGTGTGAGTGTGCGTGTGTGTGTGTGCGTGTGGCATTGTTGAAAGGTCAGCTTCTTTGTAATGGAGCCTGTGAGTGCACCTATCAGTGTGTTATTTAATTGAATGCTCGCTGAATGTCAAAGCGAATCAGTTAGCGAATGGCAAATCCTTGCTGCCTTTCAAAGCTGCCACAACAACAACAACAACAACAACAACAAGTGGAAAGGGCAAAGCAAAGTGTTAAACTTAAACTTGATATCGATCCGGCAACATGGCGAAAGCGTGTCTAGAATCTTGCGACTCGTGAGCACAACAAAAGAACTTTGATTCGATTGGGTTGTGTTTCAGACTGAGAAACGATTTACCATTTCTTATTATTATATTCTATAGCATAAAGCAAACCTTGGGTAAAAGGCATATTGAAGCATATTTTGAAATCTAGGCGAAACATTAGATAAGTTAGATAAGACAATAAATGTTAAAAAAAAAAACAAGTAAGAGGTTCTAATCGGCAGCTCCCGACTAGGCGCTACCCTGAACCCTCTTCTTCCAACATCAAATGCATATATATATATTCTATTTTAGAAGCTATACGTCAAGTTTGGAGACTCTAGCTCTTATTATTTACCAAAATTGCCCAAAAAACAGAATATCGATATCGATTTTTATCGATTGCTTGGAAACGGAGTGGGTTATCGATAATCGAAAACAAACTCGTACGGCGCGGGCACTAGAAGAACCTACGATCAGAATTTATACGGACGGAAGAACGGACATGGCTAGATCGATTCGGCGATTGATGCTGATCAAGAATATATATACTTTATGGGGTCGGAAATGTGAAATATAATTAAATAAATAAAAGAATGAAAATATTGCTTATGTCTCTCTTCAAAAGTTACAGCTAAGCCTTTTAGGCTTTTAGGTTAATAAAAATGATTAAATTTATCCTAAATTGAGTAGTTTTAATGAAAACTGAGACGAAGTTAAGTTCACAAATGTGGTAAGAAATAATTGACTTCAACTAGCTGTGAAAGAAACACAAGATTTTATGACTTCAAATAAGATTTAAGAGACAAGTTCTGATAGTTTTCTGAAGAGAAAAAGAAAAAAATGAAAGAGAATCTTTCAAAGCTAAGAAATTGAATCCAGAACAAAGTACACTAAAATAGACTTGAGAACGACCCAACCTAGCCTTAAATCAAACAGATAATAGTCTAGCAGTAAGAAGATGTTTAGATAATTTAGATAAGTACAACTTCAACCTTAGATACAAATTAAGAAAAAAATACAAAAGAAGGTTTCACTGGAAGCTTTCGACTCCTGTTAATCCTAATTATAGCTACATTTACTTAATGTCTCAGGACAGAGTGTAAATAAATACAATTTTCAAAGTCAAGAAATTCAAATTTCTCTACGAGAATACCTCAGTCTGACCAAGAGAGAGAATTAACAATCATAAATAGCTTTTGCCTTGTTTAAGAGCTCAAATCTAAAGTGAATTAGGCCTCGAATGACGTGTATGCGACGAATGCGTACAGTCCCTTGCAAAGAACTAACGCAGGGTTGCATTTTGTTGCTAAAAGCTGGCAACGCTCGAGCGAAACATGACGCACAAGCTGACCTGTTGAATGAACTAAATACTGATTCGATGCGATGATTCAAATCGAATCATGCTCATTCAGTCATTTGATACGTTCAGAAAGTTGACCATGAATTCGTCGTAATTTTATGAAATTCAGCCGCAGCCAAGAAGTTGTACACAAACATATTTATGCAGCGTATCGAGTTGACAAATATTATTGATTGGCGAATATTTTGCTTATTGGTTTCATTTATATTTCTATTTCTATTTATATTTCTATACATAAAGCGCACACTGGCAACGCGTTTCCATAGCTTAAGGTCTTAGGGAATTATAAAGAGCCTACGTTTAAAATTAGCACAAGGCAGAGAAAAGCGCAAACACAGTAAATCAGCTCAATAGGTAAATTGGGAATTGGGAAAGACGAAACCATTTGGAAATACGCTTCATTTGCGCTTCTCGCTGCGGCTTTTGTTTAGCTTCTTTTCTATGTTACTATGTTCGATACAAATCTAAGAAAATCCGGCACGAAAAATCAACATAAATTTAAAGCCCATCTAGCAAAGAGAAAACGCAAATACAGTGGTCGCTGGCTATGGCGAACGCGAGAGTGATTCTCAGCTCAACTTTCGTTGAGCTCAATTTCAGAATAAGGTAAAAGTCTTGTTTCAAATCAGGAATTATAGCGCAAAGTGAAAGAGCAGAGAATCCTAAATGATTTATCTAGTTGCTGTTTAGTCTGCTTAGCGAGCGAGCACTGTACTCGGCTGCGCCAGCTGCCAGCCCCAATCATGATAAGCATCCACGCAAATGGAGCTCAGTGTAAAAGTTGATCTATTGAAAGCTTTGCCGCGTTGCGGCATGCTTATCCTTGGAGTCCTGTCATTTGATTTTAATCAGATTTCCAATTATGAGATTGACTCGCTTCTTTAAGCGGTTTTCGATTTCAACGATTTTCACCAAATTTTTGGGGTTTCCTTCAGTTCTTTTCAGCAATTTATTACACGGCACGTGGAGAGAGTGGGACGGCGACGGCGAGGGCGAGGGTGAGGAAGCGAGTGTGAGCGAGAGGGAAAGTGTGTGTGTGTGTGTAAGTAAGTAGTGTGGGAAGGCGGGAGGGGGGCGAGCAGAATGAGCACGCTGAGGCAAGAAGAGAGTGAAACACACACGCACACACACACACGCACACACGCACATAGATAGCGGCTGCTGCAGCCACAAAATTGCCTTTGGAACGTCCTTAAGAAGGATATGCTGGAAAAGCGTTGCTTTTGGAGCGCCGTTGGCGTTGTTTCTGCTACTGCTGCTGCTGCTGCTGCTTCTTCTAGCTGTTGTTGTTGTAGGCGCAGGTGTGCTCAAAGAAACAACAACAACAATTACAAGTGTGTAAGCTGTGCAGGACGAGAAAGACATTGCCTGCGGCTCAGCTGTTTGGCCATTGGTTGAGACTCATTATCTCTCTCTGTGTGTGTGTGTGTGTGTGTGTGTGTGTGTGTGTGTGTGTGTGTGTGTGTGTGTGTGTGTGTGCGTGTGTGTGCCTAACAATATGTTAAATTATTGTTGTGCTGCAGCTATAAAGCCCGCAGCATCAAGCGCACTGCCCCTACCCCCTGCCCCCTACCCCTGCCTCAACCCTCTGCCCCTGGCCCCTTTGCCTGCTGCGACCACTTGTTTTTATTGTTGTTTATAAATAAATAGCATTTGTTGCCTATTTGCTTTGATTTGATTGAAATGTTTGGCATGCCACAAAACATTGAGATGTTGCATGCCACACACACACACACACACACACACACACACGCGCGCGCACAACAACAATTTGATTTGCATTTGATTTTATAGACTTTTCGTATTTTTAGTTTATGTCAAGGTTAATATATTTATTTGACTTGAACTCAACTTGAACAAATGCACTTTATTTATTTTTTTTTTTTCAATTTGATTTCTTTTGAATTTCACACTTTTTGCACAACAACAAAAAAATAACTAAAAAAAAAAATAGCTGGAATTTCTTGGCTAAATGCACTTTAGGCTTGCGTATTTGTTATTTAACTAATACTTTTTTGTTTAATACTTTTTTGATTAATTGTTTTATTTGTAGACGGTTACTGCTGCTGCTGCTGCTGCGGCTGCGGCTGCTGCGACTGCGGCGGCTGCTGCTGATGGTTTTGTTGCTCGCGGCAGTTTGGCTTTGTGCTTGCTTTGGTTTCGCTCTTTTTGTTGTTCGCACGCAACGAAATGGCAGACGTTACGAAACGGAACTGAAACACGACGCACTTTATATTTTCTCTCTCTCTCTCTCTCTCTCTTTTCTTACTGTTATTCTGCTTCTTTTTCTGCTTTGTGCGCTTTGTCTTCTTCTTTCACATCTAGTTCTCCGTTTGCTTTTTGCGGTTTTCAGTTTAACTCGCGCTTCGTCCTCGTCCTCGTCCTCGTCTTTGCCTATGTCTGTGTCTGTGTGTGTGTCTGTGTCCGTGTCTCGGTTTCGGTTTCAGTTTCGGTTTCAGTTTTGTTTTCAGTTTCGGTTTCGGCTCGTTCGCGTTCGCGTTCGCGTTTCGCGTGTCTCGCTTCCCGTTTCACACTGTGCGCGCTTCTCGTGCTCGTCTCGGCATCTGCTGTCGGCTGCTGGCGGCGCGCAACTAAACATCACTGGGCCCGAGCTTTGCCATTGCCCGTTCCGATTCGCATTCGTTGCGTTCGCTGCTGCTGCTGCTGCTGCTCTTGTTGATGCTGCACACGAGGAGCCAACTGAGCACAGCTGAGCCGTTGCGTCGCTGGAAGACCCGTTCGTTCCTGTCGGCCATCAGCTGGCGCAGCCTTCCATTCCAGTCTAAAGCTTTGGGCTTTTGTGCGTGCTGTTGGGGGGTGAAGGTATGGAGGCTTTGCATTTTCTCAATGAAAAAAGCTTTTCACGTTTTCGAAACGGGAGAGCGTTGCCAATGCCGACGCCGACGACGATGACGACGATGCCGATGCCGACGCCGACGCCTTTGCACGTGTTGTGTGCCATTTCCAGTGTTTCTTTCGCGAAAGCTAGCTTTCCTAATGCCTCGCCGCCTAATGCCTTGCATTGGCATCTCTCTTGTTATCATGCTCTTCCTAATTTCTAATAGCTCTCTCTCTCTCGCTCTTCATACATATATTTACTTGAGCACATGCATGTTGTTATTAAATATCGTCTCGTCGTTTGCATCGGCGGAATGCATTGGCATGAAACGCTGGAGCTTTCATTGGAAGCGGGAAGCTGTGCGCAGCTTCCAGTCCAAAGCTGTGGTCAAGCCTAGCCGCGACTCATAGAGGGCGCCACGCGCTGCTACCGGAAGTGCTAGCATCAAGATGGCGTCCATTGCCAGATGCTGGGCGCGCGCAATTCAAATTTGCTCTGGCCACATGACAGCTGCTGTTGTTTTTGTTGTGCTTGCGGGTCGTTGGCTCGCCGACAGCCGGCTTTGACGTCAGCCCGCCTGATGGCTGCCGCATGTCAAGGTGAGCCGCCCTTGAACGCCATTTGCCGCGTCTAATACCGCTTAACACACACGCCGCCCGCCCCCCCTGCTACTAAGCCAGCTATAGACTGACATATTTGAAATTCAATTGATATGCCGTGCAGAAATTCAATTAGCCGCATGTGGTGCGCGCCTTCAAAGCTTATAATTGCATTATTTCATATTTTTCCCACCAACCCCGCCCAGCTGCTCTTTGACCCGATGAAGCTGCAGCACCATTTAGGGCTGCGTGCACACAGGTTGAAGGTACTTCGTTTCCCCGCACATTTAATATGCGATGGCCACTGACAATCAACAAAATAAATACATGCTATCTTTATGTATACATATATATATATATATATATATATGGGAGCTTGGTTAATGCATTTTTCAGTCTCCCCACTGCCACTTTCCGCAACGCAGGCCCATTTCACTCTTTTGATTGCATTCAATCGATATTTTTGTGACAGCCACTCAAAAGCTGCGGTCTCTGTAACCAGTTTTAAGTGCACTTAAAAATCACATTTTTCGACCTGGGCCAGAAAAGTCCATTAGTTACATTTCTAGTTAAATTGAGTCTTAATAGAGCTCGACATACAAATTTGCAATTAACGCTGGTTTAGCTTTATGCTTTGACTCTGCGAAACGGAATTTGCGGGCAGGTCGACCAGCCTCAATGATCCTTGGCATCGTCCCGATGCCACAAACACAGACTAAGGCTGGAACTCGAGTGCGCCTGCTCGTTGCCTGGTTACCCAATTAAGCTGGCGCTTATTAAATATCCTTTGCTCACAAATATTTCACAGATTGGGCACTTAATTTCACTTATCCCGCCTCAAGAGGTCGAAGTGGAAGCGTAATTGAGCGCTTTCATGGAATTGTTGTTTATTGGTGAAATCAAGAACATGCTCTTATTTTACGCACTATTCCCATTGTATACTAGACGAATGTAGACAATTCTCAGTCCATCAAGAGCCGAGTTGGTCTGCCTGTCTGTCGGAAAGGAATACGGCTCGCTTCTCACTCTCCCATCTGTTGGCTGGTATCTACATCAATTTGCATTCTGTTCCATAAAGCAGGGCTTAATCTTTTTCAGTCACTAACTCTTAACTCTTTTGGGAGTTGCCTTGTCTGATAGAGGCCTGATTAGAGCCATGAACAGTACGTTTCCTGGCTTAATTTAAGATGCGGGTAGATCGCAAGATGTCTTAGTCAATCGGAATTCGGAGAATTAATCAGAAATAGCTAGAAATCGATAAGTATGGATAACCTGAACGCGTATTTGTTTAAATTTGGTAGCTTTGCTTAGACATCTTGCTGCCGACTGCAGGATGTCTTCTATCTGCTATAAAGAATTTTAGAAATGTAGGCATATTTCGACGTATTCTTTCAACAGAATTATATAACATTGCACGCTTATATAATATAGTGCTCCGATCCGTCTGACAGCGATGCGATGTGGTGCCTATAAAAGAAAGACAAGCCCATGCAAGCTTCATGACAATAGCTTAAGAGTTGAGTGTGCAGACGAATCCGGCTGTGGATGCTGATCAAGAATCTATATACTTTCTGGAGTCGAAGTTCTAATTCATATCGTGAGAAAATTTTAATATCCTCTGCAAGAAAATAGCCTATCGAAATAGTTATGAGAATTGCAAGAGCTAATAATTAAGTTTGTTGAAGATTCGAACTGGCAAGCTGGTTCAAATTTCACTTTTTCTGTCGCTCAGCCTAGATAAACCTAACACACAATCTTAAAGTGTCAATTGTAAAAGTTGAGAAAACAGTAAGGTTTTCTTGAGATTCGAGCCGGCAAGTTGGTTCAAATTTTACTTTTCTGCTGTTCAACACCAGAAAACCCTATCACACAGTCTAAACTCTAGTCTAAAGACAGTTTTAATAATTTGGAAATCGTAATAGTTGTCAGAGTATTGTGAACTAATGACAAGGGCTGCTTGAGATTCGAGCCGGCAAGCTGGTTCAAATTTAAATTTGTATGCCTTTCAGCACTAGAAAAACCGCCCACACAATCTGAATTCTAGTCTGATTGCAATCACAATGTGTAAGCCACAATGGCAACAAATTGAATCATGCTTGTATGAATAAATTGAATATTTTTGGCTTAAAATAATCAAACTGAATTGAATCGCTTGCATTAAAAATGTGAGTGACTGCGGAAATAATTGAGGGAAAGCCTTGTTTGGGCCAGAAAGCAGCTGAGAAATAAATACGAACATACAAATAAATACAAAGAGCCATTCAGGTAATTTTAATTGCACATACCGCCAGCCTGGTTCAGTAAAAACAATCTAATTCCAATTAAAATCAATTAAGATGATAACCGAACTGTGCAGCAAATGTGAGATGCACCCTTGAATGAACTTCACTTTCGATTTGCAGCAGCTTTTCGAGCGACCAAGCGATGCGCAAATCTGTAGACGCAATCATCAATTTGTTTGAGTTCTGTTGAGTGACCGACTCGTTATAAGTATTTTCGATAGCTATCTGTCCGTCTCGCTGTCTCGCTGTCTCACTGTAACTATATGCATATATGCATTTGAATTTCCATTTTCTGTTTTATTTGATTTTGTTTTTGTTTTTGGCACAGCTTGCCACAGCAGCGGCAGCATGCATTTTAGGCCAGAGACTGCACTTAACCGCAGGCTCAAAGTCCGAGTGGGTAAATGGGTTGGTGCGCGTGGCAAAGGGGGCAAAGGGGGCAAGGGGGCAAGAGGGCAGGGTAACGCCCATAAAATTGTCAAGTGAAATGTTTTGCATTTGGCTTTAAAATCAATTCCTAAATTTCCAAGCCAAAGTCAAAAACTGTGACATTGCATTCGGGTGTTGCATGCCCCTTGATGTTGGGGCTCGCCTGTAAAGGGGCAGCGAGGGGGCTGACGCTTGTTAAGCTGCAAATTTATGGCACACTGTGACGCAAGAGCAGCAAAATGTGGCAAGAGTCGTTGTAAGATGCAAGATTAAGTGGAGCAGTTGCCAACCTGTAAAACGCCGGCGGGTGCCGAGGGGTGCAGGCGACAGCTGCCGAGCTGTCAGGCCGGGCAATTAGCAGTGAAAGCATTTCAAATGTCTCGACTCGACTCAACGTGCAAGTTTAATTGCGCCAAAGTCAAGTCAATGAATGGCAAACAAAAAAACATATATAAGGGGAAGCGAAAAATAAATTAAAAGCAGCCGCGAAAAATTGTGCCCGCAGCTTTGGCCGACATTCAGGGCTGGGGCATCCCTGCCCCGCCATAGTTCAACTCCCCCCCCCCCCCCCCCCCCTCCCATCAGCCAACTAGCCGCTAGCTGTCGCAGAGCAGACAACTAAGAACGCTGCCGCTTCACAAAATATGCAGTCCCAAAGGCAGGCCAAGCCAAGAGCCAGGCAATAAAAAAGAAATGCAAAAAGGACAAGATAGAGTGCTGCAGTCGGGCGTGCACGACTAGGAGATGCCCCGTTGTTACCAACCTTCTGGCACTCTATCGTTGAATCTTTCTCATGTATGATGAGTGTAAGCCAATTTTAAGGGGCTAAGCTAGGGGCGGGGGGGTGGAGAGTATCATAAAAGTGAAATACTCTCAAAATGTGTTTGCTGTACGACAAGCTAAACGTAAATTTTGGCGTAATGTTCGATACATCACGTCTCAAAATCGATATCTATCGATATTATGGAAATTGCAAAAGATATCGAAGAATCGATAAATGATGACGAACGAAAAGGCCTTCTTATGCCTGTTACATACATTTGCACAAAAGGGTTAGACACGTTTTAGCCATAAAGGAAAACTAGCAAGAATATGTTTATTCGGTTAAGTCGAACATTGTATACCCTGACTTGTATATAAATATCCTATAGATCCATATATTTGCAGGTATAGTGTCATTTTGTTTTATGCAGACACGTGGTTTTTAAAAATATATTAAGATATATTCAGTCCAAGACTATGTTTATATATATAAATATATATGAGATACATATATATTGCAAGGTTATATTTATGAAGGTAAACTATTCAAAATTTGGTTCTCAATAAAAAAGTATGGTACATATAAATTAATAATTATATTTAAAGCAAGGTCTGCTTGTTATATACATATTTATCTATATATATATAGATATATATAGATATATATTTATATTTAAGAAGTTGCCTTTGAAGATCAATCCAAGGGGAAAATGTTATCTCTGCAATATACGAACACTTAAGCGCGCATCTCATGTTAAGATCAGAATGCCCAATCGCAAGGGTATCGAAATTGAAAAGAAATTATATATGCATAGATTTTTATTCGTTATGCATATATATATATATATTGAAGAAGTGAAAGCAGCTGAGCGCGAAAAGAAAGGCAAAATAGATGAAAAAAGTGTTTTGCGGCGCAAAATAACGTGCAAAATTGATGGCAAGTCTTTCGAGCGTGTTGCAGTGGCAGGATTGGCGCCGCGGCGGCCAGCAAAGCCCGCAAAGCCTGCAAAGCCAGCGAAACTAGCAAACGCGACGCGCCCGAGCAGGCATCCCGGATATGAATATGAAAGAACGCGGGCGCCCGAGCAGGGACTTGCTGCCCGCACATGCTCCACGCGTGTGTGTGTGTCAGTGTGTGTGTGTGTGTGCCAGTGTGTGTGTGAGTTTGCTTGTCGCTGGCATCTTTGCAGCTTAAATTGCTTGTCACTTCCGGCTGCCTTCTTGCCCCCCACTCACAAGTTGCCTCTCTCAGTCTTTTCCCATTTCTAACTCTAAACTTGGCCTTCGATATCTGCCACATGAGCTGCATATTGGCTTCAGCCTTGCCTCGCTTAAATATGCAAGCGCACTTTCAGCTTGCAACTCGCTACTTGCAACATGCGGCAAGCGCTGGCAGCAGCTGGCAGCGAAGTTGCGGAAGGATTCGAGCGACTACTTAATATGATTGATGTTTGAGTGCGAGAGAGAAAGTGAGAGTGGAAAAGTAGGATAAGCGGGCCTTGTGCTAGTTCTCTTGCAACCAATTACTAAACGGACTTGGCCCACAGCTCGCTCTAGATGCTGCCTGATGGATGTTGCAGCAGCTCTAGCAGCAGCATCTTCGCACGTGCTGCACTTGCGGCAATTTGTGGCGCGGCCAGGCACATAACCCTAATACGGCTGCCGCGCGTCTGCCCGAATCAGGCTTCCGCCCCGCCACTTGCACCTGTGGGGCAGCTGCATTTAAATGTGTGTCAGCTGTTTGTTAATTTGCAACGTCAGCAACATCGGCGTCAAGCTGGCTGCGCCCAGCGCGTCGTCGTCAGTTTGTCTGGGATTTGCGGCTCGAGAGTTGTAGAGCTCTGAATTGAGAGCTGTGTCTGCGCGAGGGGTGCGGTGGGTTGCGGTGGGGGTTGGCTCCATTGACAGCTGCCGTTGCAGCGTTGGCAACGCCAGTTGATGCGCTTTTTGGCTGCCACACAGCTGCTGCTGGTTGTTGTCGTCGCTGTTCACATTTGTGTTGTTCATAAGCTGCTGCTCTTTGGGACCATGAATCATGCACGAGTTGTGGCTGTGCTACTAATTGCTTTGCGATACTCTAATGCCATATTAAATGAATCATTTGAATGCGTTCGCCAGTTTGTTAAATTTGAGTTGAACTTTAAAGTCATGAAGTCAGGTGAAGCATTCAAATATATTCAAAGGCTTAGCTCAGTGCAAGTATTTGAATATACAAAAGCTGAATAAAGGTATTGTTTTTTAAGTATAGAATCTTTTGATTCATATGAATCATTCTACTGCTACTTTCGGTTAATTCAATATTGAATCAGTGGATGGATTATATCTTACTGCAAGTATTTGAATATATAAAAGCTGCATAAAGGTATTGTTTATTAAGTATAGAATCTTTTGATTCATATGAATCATTCTCGGTTAATTCAATTTTGAATCAGTGGATGAATTATATCTAACTGCAAGTATTTGAATAAACAAAAGCTGAATAAAGGTATTGTTTATTGAGTATAGAATCTTTTGAATCATATGAATCAATCTACTGCTACTCTCGGTTAATTCAATATTGAATCAGTGGATGAATTATATCTTACTGAACGTATTTCAATATACAAAAGCTTAATAAAGGTATTGTTTATTAAGAATAGAATCGTTTGATTCATATGCATCATTCGAACCATTCAAATGGTGAACTAGTTCACTGTTCATTTTGACTTGAATACTTTTGAATAAAATCAATAATATCTTTGACCAATATTTGACTCATATTACTTAATAATGCAAGTGCCATAGAATCACTCGATGATATGCTCTACTCCTTTAGCTAGATGTTAATTTTGAATGGAATATCTTAGAATAAAATCACTTAAAATCCTTGTCAAATATTTACTAAATCATTCAAGTGCTTTAAAATCTTTCGAATCATTCATGTTAGCATTAAAGAATCATATTAAAATACAAGAATGCTGGTAGGTAACACATACTGATTGGAATCATTTGGCTTAGGCAATTGACTCATCTAGTTAGTTAACTATTTTAGAGTTATGCAAGCCATTCGAATTATTCAAATGCCCAAATTGACTTAGCTAGTTGGCATTTTCATTTTGTGCAAAATTCTCGTTTTATTCAAATAACTGCATTAGCCGCTTCTTTGGCATATTTGTTTGCTCGGCTCGTATTCAAACGACTCAATGCCTGAGTGTAATATATACGTGTATTTCTGTGCGAGAGTATTTGTGCTTGTGTGTGTGTGTGTGTGTGTGTGTGTGTGTGTGTGTGTGTGACACGTGGATGACCCGAGCCTGCTTGGTGCCTGGCAATTTGCAACGCCTCGTTGTCGCGCCATTATGACCAGCTTGGGCGGGCCACGCCAGCCACGCCAGCCCCGCCCAGCCACCCAACGCCCACCCATCCAGCAGCATTCTCTGAATTCCCAACCCCGCAGCAACATCCCATGCAACAGCAGCAACAGCAACAGCAAAAGCACCAGCATCAATGCAGCAACTCCGGCACTGACACTAATGCAGCAGAATTGAAGTAGATGCAAGTGGAAATGTCCTTGAGGCAACGCTGCCGCTGCCGCTGCCGTTGATGCTGCACATGCCACACAGACACACACACACACACACACACACATGTGCTCTGCCTCTCACATATGCCGCTGCTTAACCGTTGCCCACAGGCGAAAATTCTTTTTATCCTCTTACTCTTTCTGTCTTGTGGCGCTTGGCGGCTGGAATGTGTGTGTGTGTGTGTGAGTGTGTGCATATATAGGTGTACGTGTGCGCTTGTCTCTCTTTGCCTGTGTGTGTGTGTGTGTCTTTTTCTCTAAGCCATGTGCCTGTGTGTGTGCGTGCTTGTGATTGCTTTTTATGGCTATAGGAGTTTTGTGTTGCAGTATTTGGAAGCTGCAGCAGGAGCAGCAGCAGCAGCATATGATGTCACACACACACACACACACACACCAACACTTTAACAGCTACTGATGCAAGTTGAAGAGAATGCAGTGACAGCTGCGGCGCCAGGGGATCGCTGGCAGCAGCAAAATAAAACAACATGTGTAAATTGCAGCTGCGTTTTGGGCATGTTTAATGTAATTACCAAAAGGCTTTCAATGCACACGAGCATTAAAGTCAGCGTCACTTGACACACACATACACACACACACACACACACACACACACACACACACACACACACACATACCAACACACTTTAGTTTTGCTTGGCTGAATGCCAAAAATATCATTCTATAAAATACGAGTTTAAGCACAAAGCCAAAGTCCAATAAGAAACTTCGAAATGTGCGCACAGCTCAGCACAAAGGTTGTTGTTGTTGCTGTTGTTGCTGCATTTTTGGGGCAGGCTTTTGAAAAATACATTGCTTGCCACATGCTGCACGGTGCGGTGCACGGCGCCAAGCTGGCAGCAGCACTGTCAGCGTCGCTGTCGCAGCCGCCACTCACGAGCGGCATGTGGAGAATAACAACAAAGAGCCAAAAACAATAAAAACAAAAAAGAATGCAGAAAATAAAAGAAATATAAATATATAAAAAACATTTTGTTTGCAGTTGCAGTGTTGTTCGTGCTGCACAAATATATGCCCCAATATAAATGCAGCTCCAACATGAATATCTTTCTGTTTTCTGTTTTTTATTCACTTATATCTGTAATTACAAATGTATCTGTATCTGCATCTGTATCTGTATTTACAACCATCTGTATCTGTATCTGTAGTTGAGGCTATAAATGTATCCCTATCTGTATGTCACTGTAAATGTATCTGTATCTGCATTTCTATTCGTATACGAATTTATACCTGCCCATAAATGTATCTGTAGTTTTATTTGCATTTCCATATGTATCTGTATCTGTATCTGTATCTGTATCTGTATCTGTATCTGTATCTGTATCTGTATCTGTATCTGTATCTGTATCTGTATCTGTATCTGTATCTGTATCTGTATCTGTATCTGTATCTGTATCTGTATCTGTATCTGTATCTGTATCTGTATCTGTATCCGTAGCCTTATTAGTATCACTATCTATATCTTTATTTGTATTGGTATCTGAATCTGAGTCTGTGGAAATGTATCCAATATGAATCTGTATTTACCACATAAATGTAAATGTGTCGGCTGCAGATGTCGGGTATCTACATTTTTATCAGTATCTATGTTATTCAATGTTGATTTTTAGCTCCCGTTTTATGTGCAAATGAAATGCTTAGCTGCAGCAGCAGGTGCACAGGGTGTAACTACATATCAGATAAGAAGACTGACAGTTGGACAGACAGATAAACAGGCAGTTAGACAGTCGACTGCTTTAAGGTCTACTCTACATGGGTAACCAGTATAGATAACTGGGCGTCAGTGGGGCAGAAACAATAATATTTATATAGGTCAGCTTCGGATTTTAAACAAGAATTCAGTTCGGTTATTCTTTCGAATGACTGCGGAAAGCAAACTTGAAAGATTCTTTAAACAAAAGAAAAAAAATAGATATTTTCTGCAGATTGACTGCGCAATCAAAATCAAAGTCAAGAAGAGCTTTCATAAATTTTGTGTGGCGTATAAGTTGGGTATAATTTATTGAAAAGGAAGCATAAATCTGTCCGGCAAATGCACTTAATTGGCACATGCATAAATTAATTACATCACAGTTTATTGTAGAAAGATGTGATTAAATTTCAATAGTTTTTTTTTTCCTCAATAGAGAATATTAAAGCTGACTGACAAATATGTTAAAGCGACTTCTGTCGAACACTATCATATTGGTGTACGATTTGATCCATCAATCGAGTAAGTATATAGCTTAAGTGTGAACAACACTTTACTTTCCTGAGATATTCTACTAAAACTCTCTCATAATCTGAGAACAATGAGTTGAAAATTAGCAGAGAGAAAGTAAATACAACACATATAGTATAAAGTTTATGCATATATCGGAAGTGGAAGATTATGTTTAGATCGGAAATTCCGATATTTTTTGGGTTTTCTGCATTCACAGGAGCTAGATCCCCAAACTTCTTGTTATATATTAAGTAAAGTAGATATATTTACAGCTGAAAGTAGCAAGTTCTGCTAAGAGCTATGAATGATATTCATTTGACGTATAAGCTGAGTGATATCTATATTAAATAGTGTATATTTTGGTTGCGCATACCCGTAGCCATCGAGTGAGTTGCGCTGTTGTTGCTGCTCCCTTAGCTGCAATTTGCGTTCGGCAATTTTCTTCTGCTCCTCCTTTTGCTCGAGCTGCTCCTTTTGGTGTTGCTGTTGCTGCTGCTGCTTCTTCCGGTGCTGTCGATCCTCGCCCAGGCCGTACAGGCCCGCAACGGCTGCCATATCAGCAACTAACTGGCTGCAATTGTTGTTGTTGTTGCTGCTGCTGCTGCAACTACAACGGCAGCTGCTGCTAACGATGCCGTTGCACACTTAGCACTGGAGGCGCCTCTTCAGGCATTGAAGTGTTTCGCTCTCTGATCTGCTGCTGCTGCTGTTGCTGCTATTGTTGTTGCTGTTGCTGCTGATTGCTGTTGCGGCTGCTGCTGCTGCTGTTGTTGTTACTGTTGCTGCTGTTGCTATTGTTGCTATTGTTGTTGTTATAGTTGTGGTTGTTGTTGTTGTTGCCATTTTTAGGCCTTCAGCTATTCACATTTGATAATTCGCGACATTCACTTGCAACTGGAACACATTCGACGCACACGCTTTAATTTGCTGCTGCTGCTGTCGCTGCTGCCAAATACTCCACCCCAACCCTCTTGTACCACCCCGCGTAGCTGCTGTTGGAGCCTGGCGCCAGGCAGGCGACTTTCAGTTTCTTTTTGACTTTGGTGATTTACGCTTTGTTTTCGTTTCGGCTGCAACCGCAACACAAGAAGTCATGACAACCTTGAGGGCTGCCCCAGTGGCTGCCACATCAATTTTCGTTGTCTGCAAAAATTCTGCTGCATACCTTGCGGCGCCGCAGCATAAGTTTTCTTTTGCCCGCCTTTTCTGCGCAGAAATCAATTAGCAAACTGCCAAACAGCCCCTTCCAGCCCCGACACACACGCACACTCGCACACACACACACACAACCCTCCACTCGTTTGGCCACAATTGGCGCACATTTATGGCCTGATTATGTGAAAGACCTTTTTGCATTACGTAAATTCAAATGGCGTTACGTAAGCGCCTCGTAAATTGCAAGCGTCGCTTAACACTAATGTTAACCTCAATGTTAATGTCCATGCTCGGGACGCAACTGTACATGTTGTTGCCGCTACTGCTACTGCTACTGCTACTGCTGGAGCTACTGCTACTGCTAATTATAATAATTCTGAGTATATCGCCGCAATTTCCATTCCAATCGGGAGCCACATTAATAAATCCAGGCAATTCAAATGCAAGCAATGCAAGCACACACACACACACACATATATATATATATGACAGCAAGGCAAACAGAACAAGCACACGCACACAGCACACTCATACACGAACTATGAAATGGATATGAAATGAACACACTTTGTTTCGCATCGTATCAATGGCACTGCATACTAGGAGTAAGAGAGTAGGAGAGAGAGAGAGAGGGTGGGAGCGAAAGAGAGCGAGGGAAGTAGGGCGACGTGTAGACCCTCAATGCTGCTGACAGTGTGTCAAATTGATATAAATGCTATCTAAATTTACAAAGCAATTGCATAGAAATGATGCAAGAATTGAATAATGACTTGAAAAGCACATTAACTGCGTATGTTTAAGTGACCAAGAAGGACAGGTGATTGAGTGCTTAATGCGATTATAGAGAGCTAAGTGACATGCAGTTAGCATTAAACTTCTTGATTGTGTTCAGTCTGAGGGCTCGTAATAAGTCAATGAGTATCAAAGGTGAACTATACAAGAAATAAGTAGATATTAGATGGGTAGGCTATGCCTTAAGAGGATATTCTAGGTAAATACTAAGTAAAGCAGCTTTCAAAGAGAGTTGAATGTCGATAGTAGAGTTGAATGCCAGCTGAGTGAAGGAATAAAATGAACATCGAGGTTACATTTATAAGAAGCGGGCGAAACTAGATCAGAAGTAGACAACATTAACGGCTAAATGAGGGAAATCAAATCTGAAATAAAGTGACAGTGATGCAGGACAAGGCAAGTGTTTACAACAATTATATGGAGATAAAGTGTTCTGGCTTGTATTTAGATTGAGAGCTCCTAATCAATGGGTATCAAAGGTGAACATGGACGTCAAAACCAATAAGTAGATATTAGATGGGCAGGCTATACCTCAGTTATATTTTAGAGTAGAATGTGAGTTAAGTGAAGGAATAAAGTGAGCAAGTAGGGTACATTTTTAAGATATAGTCCATTAACGACAAACATGAACGGGAAATTGGAAGAGAAATAGAATAGGAAACAGAAATACATTGGAAATAAAGAGACCAAGGGATGAGAACAAAAATAAATGGAGCCAGATAAATAAATTATTTATTTACCTAAATAACTGCCGATTTTTATGCTTAAAAATTCAAACTAATGTGACCAAAGCGAAAGAAAAGAGAAGTTTATAACAGCATGAAAAAGTATTTGTTTATAAAGCTCTAAGTTATACTGAAAAATAATGATATAGGATAGAAAAAGTGTGTTGGGCGGATTATTTATATAATCGTTCATTTTTGATTGGGCTACAATGTCAAGCAGACTATGTGACCTTCGCAAACTTGCCCAATCGAATCTTGTGTGAATCTTGTCAACTCGTATAATTTATATAATACTAATTTATGGCAATAGACGAAAACTTTAGATACCGAATCGGCTATAAATCATTCGTTAATTGCTTTCTTAAACTCGTTGCCAGGCCGCGTTCCGTCCACTGTTGCGGGCTGTTGCAGCTGTTGCCGCAGAACGGAAACGCATCCTGGCAACGTTTAATCGGAAGGGGCTGGGGTAAGCGGGTGTTGGCAATGGGTAAGTTGCCACTTGTCGCTGGCTTTGCTGCCATTTTCGAAATTGCTTCCGTGTCGAAATTGAGTTAACAATGCTTGGCTGCTCGTCAGGTTACACTGTGGCAAGTGGCCAGTGGCAAGTGGCAAGTGGCAAGTGGCAGGCGGCAAGTGGCAAGTGGCAAGTATGTGTTTATGTGTGGGCGGGGCAACGTATGTGTGTCTGTGTGTGTGCGTATGTGGACTGCAGGTGGGCAATGTCACGAGCCATTCTATTGATTTATGCGCCTACACACATCACGTATACGACGTGTGCCGCAGCTGCTGCTTCTGCTTGTTGCTGTCGCTGCCGCTGTTTGTTGCTGCTGTGTCGCTGTGTTGCACTAATCTGGCTATTAAGTGCATGGCTTAAAATGCAATGCCAAACACTTGCATCAGCATCAACGTAAGCGTATTAGCCTTTGCAGCCGTTTCCAGCGATTTCAAGTGCCAGTCCAAGCACTCGCCCGCAGGTGAGCTGGTTAAGGTAAAAGTCTGCATGGCGGCGATGGGAGGGGGGCTGCAACTGACATAGGCCTTGCAGCGGTGCCCAAACAAGCTCAGGGTCAATGTTAAATGACATAGAGAGAGACGGAGGCAGAGCGAAAGGGCGCGAGAGAGACGGAGAGAGAGAATGAGAGAGACCAAAAATGAATAAGCGACAGTGAAACAGCCTAACGGGCATTTCATTGCAAGCAGGCACTTTATTGATGTGTGCGTGTGCATGCGTGTGTGCGTGTGTGTGATGCGCTAGTGACGGCTCACAATCATTAGAGCTTAGGCTGATGTCATTTCCTCGTGCTTTGCCAACGATCCATTTCTATCGATAACGATCACAAGGCGCAATTTCCAAGTTATGCTCCTTATTTCTCATTTCGTCAGCCAATAAGAAGCGTCTCACCAACTATCGATAACATAAATACTCAATACTTTAGCTATGGCTATCGATACTTATCGAAACTTGTCTTCTATGCTGCTAAAAAAAACACACGAAACTTGTTTAAGTCTAGTTTTTTGTGCTTGATTTGCTCTCTGACAAAATTTCATATCTGGTGATCGATATGTTTCGATCAATAGTCGATCATTTTATCGATCATTTTGTTAAAAATGCGAGAACCTTTGCCATTAAGTGTAGACTTATTTCATTTGTCTGCCATGCAACACTTTATTTGGGTTGTTCTCTAGCTATCGATATCTATCGTTATGTGTGAGCGATACACAATTTTGAATCGATTGACATTTATAAATGCCCCATTCGCTGCGTGTTGTCGGCATAATGTCATCTCCAGTGTGTGCCTGGTGCATCGTTCGATTCTCATCAATATTATCATTAACATTAATATGCTGCGGTTATCGCCGCGGCCTGCTGGCTGCATCTCGACTTGTGCAGCTCGTTATTAAATTAGAATCAACTAAATTAAATGAGAGTGTGCACGTGTGTGTAAGTGTGTGTACGTGTGCATGTATGTGTGCGAGTGTTCAAGCAGAAAATGAGCGCTGAAGCGCATCCAGGCAAGCAATGAGCAGTCGGCCCGCTCCCGCGACCGCTCGGGCAGCCCACACAGACCCCCCGTCCACGTGGCAAAGCATTTAATTGAGCTCTGCGCTAATTTGAAGGCAACGACGTGACTCTCATTGGCCAAAAGTGGGCGACAGCGGTTCAAGTGGGGCAAATGGGGCGCTGGCAGTGTTTGCGGCTGTTGTAAGATCTTTATAAGGGGGCGTGTCGCTGGTCAGATAATGCGTATTTAATGCGCTTTTAGCCAACAGGTAAAAGGCAATCACAGCATACCAAAAAACAAAAACAAAAGCAACAGCAAAGGCGAAAAAAAAGCGCCGATGCAGTCAGGCGTAAGGGCAGCTGTGGGGCGACCAGTGTTGAGTAATTAATGTTTATGCACCATAAATCTGTCAGCTGCCAAATGCTGAACGCACCCACGAAAGCTGAACCAAATGCAAGCCAAATGTGACTCGCAAATCTCTGGAAACAACAATTGCAAATACTCATTGGATAATAATTAAAAGCCCAACAATACAAAGCACGTTTCCACAGAAATTCAGCTATTTATAACCTATACCCATTTGAACTGGGCTCAAAGGGTATATCAGTTTTGAGATAATTCGGTAGAAAGCATCTACAATAGCATCTATATATACATTCTTCGTCCGTCTGCCTGCGTCAATGCGTTCTTTATCTTAGAAATCACCTCTTAGTTTGATTTTATCTATAAATATCGATTTTGAGCCTTGGTTTTCGAAAATTATAGCAGCTAAAGGCGTGGGCTGAGGCATGAAATCAGTTGAATTGGGAACAGGGTATTAACTAGTCGGGCGCACGCGACTATTTCACCCCCAATTGTTTCATCTCGTTTCGCGTCAGTTTCCATGCACATGTCTAAACATAATTTCGATTTGCAGTCAAAATGGAATGCATTTAGCAGATTTAGCATTGTGAAATGGAAAACGTTTCGGATAATAATCGAAACAATTGCTCTTTGAACCGAGCAGAGAGTTCGTTTAAATTAGCCAAAAATAAACGCAAAGAAACGTTTGCAATGTGAAAACGGATTTTCGGGTAAATGAACAAATTAAATTTCCTTTGACATGCTGCAAAGCTTGAACCAGTTTGTGAACTAGCTCGTGAGCCAGTCGAAAACTTTGCCTGATTGAGCCTTTAGCACACGATTGCAACTTTTATAGTTATAGCTTATAGCTTTAATAGCATTATTATTATGTATATTATTTTGAAATCATTTTCGTCCAGACTTCAGCTTTGTTGGAAATCAGATAAAATGAAAGCCCAGTTCATCAGCAGCCACACTTTAAAAGTGGATTCATCTAGCTCAACTGTTAAAACAGCGCACGATATTTAAGTCGGAGTTTCGAGTTGCCTGAATGACCAAGTTTCTTCTGAGGACGACAATCGTTCAGTTATGAAAGTCAATTATTTACAAGTAAACAAATTTGAAAGGGAAATTGAATAATATCTATAATAAAACTAGTTCCGGAGACATATTTTTTCGATGTAACTTAAAGAGTTTTCTAAGTTATAAGAGGAAACCAATTTAACTTTTAAGATTTAAGGTATTTAAAGCATTTTTAAGATAATTCAGTTATTAATTTAGTAGTTCTTGAGTCATGGATTTGAACCTGCTTTCTAGTTCCTGGTTGACTTAGGCAGCTCATCCAACTGTTCATTTATTATTCTTTTTATTTTTTAATCAATATTTTACTGCACACATTTTAAGTATTGGTTAAGTTTTTGACTCGGCAGCAGCATACGAGGCCTCAACTGAACTTTAACGGTGAACCAACACTGATTCATTTTCGAACTAGTTCGCCGTAAGCGAACAGTGGAAAACTCATTAAACTAAAGTGCAATTTGCAGATCGACTGCAAGTTTAACATTTAAAACATATTAATTGGAATACAAAAAATTGATTTAATTGAGGAGCTGCAAAAAAATCCTTTTGAAACTGGCCAACAGCGAAATGAATCCGCTAACAATGGAAAACCCCTTTAACATTTAAAACATATTAATTGGAATAAAAAATATATATAAAATAAATTGATGAGCTCTCAAAAATCCTTTTGAAATTGGCCAACAGCAGGCGAAATGATGCCGGCCCCCCCGCTGTGCCACCCACTTCGCCACCCGCTGCGCCATTGCGATTATTTGTATAATTTATGCTGTGACAGAGACTGACTTTATCGCTGTCCCACTCCTGGAGCATTGCTATCCCAGTCTGTTGCTGTCTTTGGCACGCTTCTAATATGCAGCGCATTTTCCGCATTTTCCGCGGAACGCTTTCAAAGAACAAACAAAACATGTGCATAATTTATACGCATTATAAAAGGACCGCACGAACAGTTACTCCCTGCATATACATACACGTTTATATATATATAAATACATATATATTTTTATAGAAAATGAGAACGGGAAGTCCAATCTGCCAACTAAATATAGTTCACGGCACCGACTCCGCTGACCCCGTTGTCCCCCCCTCCATCCCCTGCAGCCCCAACGGCGGTGCTGCCCTGCGACTCCCCAAGGTGTCATAAAGAAGTTCGTGAGCTTTGCTTTAGCTATGCACAAATTTATTGTTCTATATTGCACAGAGGGTCGCCATTATTTATAAGCCTGACTTCTTTGCCCTGGCTGTGGCAGGGGCATGGGTTGAGTCTCTGACTGGGCTGTTAGATCATCTATCCAGCCGTAGGGGGCGTGTCTGGCTCTCAGCTGATTGATTGCGTACGTTTGATGTGGTCAGAGATGCAGCAAAGTGCAAATCGCAGCCTTTTAACACAACCGTGCGCTCAAATGTATGCTACAGTTTTTTGTATACTCTATTTCCGATGGATGGATGGAAGGTATATTGGCTTTGTATTGTGTAGCGTAAGCTACACTTGCGCTAGCCAGCATAAGCCATGCAACTGTTACAGTTTGGGAGTCATATTTCTAACAGCAATAAGAGAGCTACACTTTGAAAGCTCACAGTTTTAGAGGCTAAGTTAAAGGGTTTTCGGTATAGGGGCACAGTCTTAGGCTCTTGTAAAGCAATCTTAGTTATAATGACAGTCCTTTTAAGTCCTAAGTTCAGCGTTACAGTTTTAGAGTTTTAGTTTGAGGCACAATTATAGAGAATTATTTTAAATGTTATAGTTTTAGAGTCACTGTTTTAGAGTCAACGTTCAAAGGTCGTATATAAAATGTCACAGTCTTCGAAGTACAGCTTTTGAGTAAAATCTAAGGTCTTGGTTAAGGTGGCATAGTTTTGGAGGCACATAGCATAGAAGCACAGTTTAAGAGTCCAGGTCTATAATCAGGCAAGCTCGATCCCAACTGTTTTTAGTTTTGATTGCAGAGTAACGCGTAGCCGGAAGACTTCAACAGCAACAATTTTCCTTTCCCTTATCCCTTTCTCTCTCTCTTTCAGTCTCTCTTTCTCTCTCTCTGTCTCTATCGGTTCGTGTCTGTCTTTCTCATTTACAAGTCCATTGAAATACAACAAATTTATCGATTAGTAACTGTCAGAGAAATGCCAACGGGGCACGAAAGCAAATTAGAAATGACAGACAAGCGGCAACAAATATCACAGCTGGGCAATGCATGTGTGCGTGTGTGTGTGCGTGTGTGTGTGCATGTGTGTGTGTGTGTTTGCCTGCGTGACTGTGTGTGCAGGTAAACTTCCACACACCATGCTAGCTACAGCCCCCTCACACATGCCCCTAGATTGAGTAAACAAACCAAAACGCTGAAAGGGAGTAAAAAAAATCATTGGAAAACTTTTGCGCCAGCGTTTATGGCGTTCAATTTATAGCTGAATGTGTGTGTACAAGTGTGTGTGCGAAGTGTGTGTGTATCATGCACTGCATAAGCTATATATGTGTATGCAACAGACACGCCAGCCACACACACACACACACACACACGCATGCGGGCAGATAGAGCTGATTATTTATGGTTAGAATTCTTTTGGGTTTCAACTTTTAGGCAGGCAGCAAAACTCTTGTTGTTGTTGACGTTGTTGTTATTGTTGTTGCAGCTGCTGCTGTGACTAGTGTTGCATGCCACAGATATGTGCATAAGCAGTTTATATCAAGCTTTAGGATTGGGTGTCAGCGAGCTGCTCTTCAGTCGAACGCCAAACATGCCACAAATATCGATATCTTTTTTTTTTACTTTGGCTGCTGCAAGAGGCAGCTGAAGCGTGTGGGCGGCAGGGGGCATGTAAGCGTTAAGGCGGGGAGCTTAGCAGCTAAAGCTAAGTATGTTATGCAACTGTGAAGCCCAAGAGACAACAAGCGCAGCCTTTAACAGTTTATGTTGAAGCATTTACAGCGTCACTTACATTAGCCGTAACTAAACATGCTTGAAATATTTTTTCTTGCTCACGGTTTGACCAAGGTTTCGCTTTTCAAAGAACCGTGCTGTCATTATTGTGCAACTGAGGTCGATAGATCTAAACGCACTGCTGCGTTCGATAAACTATATATCAATAAAATTATCGATAGATTTGGATGTCTTGTAAATCTAGTGATGATCGATTTGTCTTGTGATACAAGTCGATAAATGCGGCACTAGTATCGATTGCTTTTAGCACGCATGCAATGCTGCGCCTGTTAAGCCATAAACTTTATCCGTCTATATGCCTAGCATTACTCGGAAATGTAACTTCCCATTGATGGGATTATCAAATTTAGATCAAATAATTCAGTATATTTTATTAACATTTTATGATACCCTCGATGTATATAAAGCATTAAAGATATGTATACATACATATATACATATATGTATATAGTTATATATATGTACATATATGGAAGTTATCCTCAACTATTTTGTAGGCGAAAGTAATCTGAGCTTTTGTGTAGAAATTCTTAAAGTTTTTGGTATTTAGTTGGACGATTTTCATTTTGAGATATTCACATGTGGCTTGTGGCAAATGCGAAGACACACGTGACTTACGTGGAGCACACGGCGTATACGCAATTAGGGCAAATATATGGAAGAAATCTGAGACACGGCAGATGTGGCAAAGGAGCTCGACAAAATCTAGCGAATGCAGCTGGCAATTAAAATAGTTTTGCACAAATTGGGATTACAACAAGAGAAAGATATAGTGCGGGGCGGACAACAGCAGATGCAATGAAAATGCATGAATGAAAACAAGCACAAATGAAATTGAATATGCGAATTTGCATATTTATTGCATTAAAATACATTTGCTAATGGGAATATCACCCATAAATAACAAAGAAGCAAGGCTAACAACATAACCACAAAATATCAAATGCAATCGAAAATAACAAGAGAAACAGAGAGAGCAAGAGAGCGAGAGAGGGAGAGAAAGAGGCAGTCGAGACAAACAGAGCTAGCCAGAGATATGCTTGTGTGTAATCAACAACGAATGCATATTTAAAGCGCCTTTTGTCAGCAGTCTGAAAGCAAAAGTTAGGAATAGGCATAGAAATTAGGCGAGCCGGCGAGCCATTCTATTCGAGCCACTGAATAAATAATTTTTGGGATAATTAACCCACGACTGTCAAATAATTGACAAATCAATGGCCAAACCAACTTCAATGAGGCAGAGCCTCATTCCCATTTGACAAGCATACATTAGCACAACAAAATGGCCGGAAACTAAGCGCGGGTGTCGACTGAAAAGTTACCGCGCAATGCTTTTGCTTTTTATCGATACTTTTATCGATTTGATGGATTTCATTGAAATTCGTTATCGATGGAGCTGCCGATTATTGCGATAAATGAGAAACTGATATCGATAACTTTGAACGCAATGCTGCATCCAATAAACTCTATAAGAATACAACTATCGATACATTTGGTTGTGCAGTACGCCAAACACATCCATTGATGTGTTTATCCATCTATGCTTATTTGTAGTAGCATCTTTCGAATGAACTTTTGATCAAATGGAATTTCTTATCGATAGAGTGATCAATAAATGCGATCAATGCAACACTTGTATCTGTAGCTTTTGTTTCAATTTCATAGAAAACATTGTTGTGTTTGCAGCCTGAAGAAAAAAACTGAACAATTAGAGCCTGGACACATCCAGAACTATTTCAACTCAATTAAATATTGAAGAATGTTAATTGAGGCAACCATGTGCTCAGTCCACCCTCGCATAATTAATATGCACATTATTTAGTTGAGCATTTTTTTTAAGAGTTTCTAGAATACGCTTGCGGCGTGTCAGGCTCCCAGTTTGGACATGTTAAAAGGGACATAGCAACAGGGAGTGCGATTTGGGTGATTGGCGGAGTAGGTGGCTAGGTGGTTGAGGCGTGAGGCTTGAGGGTTGGGGTTGGGGTTTGGTCATGCGGTTGGGACTTTGAAATAAGTTTTTGGGTTTTGCTCTCTGTGCTGTGAAGCATTTGACCAACTTCCGTTGGCCTCCGTTTTCTGCAATGCCCCAAAATGAGGAAATTGCAAAAGCCAGGACAGACATACACACACAGAAAAAGAGACTGAGGGAGAGAGAGAGACAGAGAGAGAGACACTTATATGCCCGGCACCAATTTGAGCAACAACAGCATTGCAGCACGCGTCTTGTGCTTGGCTCTAAGATGCCCTAGAAAATAAAAAAAAAAATGAGGCCAAACTTCGAAAACGAACTTAGAGGAAGTTTGATTGAGACAAGCCACGAAATTTATTAAAAAAATAAAGTAAAATAAAAAAAGTGAAGCTGCTAAAGTTGTTAAAATGCAGCTGAAAGCAATCAAATGTTTTCAACTCAATAAACTGACATAAATCTCGCATTGATTTAAAAGAGCAACGCAGTCAGGGCTGGGCAAATATTCATTTGAGCTTTAGAGCTTATATAAAAGAGTTTGAGCTGGCAATAAAAAGCTGTAAGAAATTTGTTTTGATCGTTCAATCAAAAAACTGTTGGGTATTCTTTCAATGAGCATGACATGGAAAGACTGGTCTCTAGCCGAACCATAAGAGGGGTCATTCTTTTGAACCATTTAACTAAAAAACGTTTAGAAATTTGTCGAGCCAGCACTCAAACCACAACCTGCGCTTACAGACATAAAAAGCCTGCTGTTCTAGTCGAACCCTAAGCCCGGACATTTGTTTGAACCATGAATCAAACTATCGAATAAGTTTCTCGAGACTTTGTGGACTGGCTTAAAAAAAATTAATTATTTGAAATTTTAGATTAGATGCTCCTAGTTCCCGCGCAGATCGAGTTTGTTTCCGATAGTCGATAACTTACTCCGTTTCCAAGCAAACGATAAAAATCGATATCGATATAATGTTTTTTGGGCAATTTTGGTAAATAATAAGAGCTAGAGTCACCAAACTTGACATATATCTTCTAAAATAGAATATATATATGCATTTGATGTTGGAAGAAGAGGGTTCAGGGTATCCCCTAGTCGGGAGCTCCCGACAAGAACCTCTTACATGAATTTTTATTGTTTTCTAATACAATATTTCAGACGTGGGCCTACTTATTTATTTTCAGCTGCAAATCGAGTTAAAAACAAAAAATCTAGCAACATTTTGAGTTCTTAAAGTCACATTCGATGCGGACTAACATAAAATGCATCGAAATTTTAGTTACTTTCGTAGCAAAGTTTGTTTAATGAGCCGCAGCTAATATACCTAATTTGGCGCCAAACAAAAACTAAGTGGTATTACAAAAAAAAAGTTAGTTCGTAAAAAAGTTTTTTTTTCTCTGATATTTGCTTCTTTTTTTTTGTAGTTTTGCTTTGCTTGGCTCGCTGCACAAAACTCGCACACAATTTTCAACTAATTGTCCTGACTTAATATGCCCGACTGTGTGTGTGTGTGTGCGTGTGTGTGTGTGTGTGTGTGTGTGTGTGTGGGTCAAAGAGAGATTGAAATTCATAAAAGTGCAAAGGTTACAAAGTTGCCATTGCCATTTTGTTGTTGCTGCTGCCAGTTGTTGTTGTTGTTGTTGTTTTGCGTGTCTCGCACGCAACTTTATATACCCTGCACCCATTGAAAATGGCTAAAGGGGCATAACTCTGTGTGCCAGTGCATGTAACAGGCAGAAGAAAGGCATCTTTGAGCACATAAAGTAGGCATATTCTTGCCCAAACACGCTGATCTCAGAGACTTTAAGAGCGAGAGATTGAGCAAAGGGAACGTAGCCTCTACTATTGTCCAATTTATTTCAAATGATTGAAAGAAACTTGCCCAGTTTCTATGCAATCGATAAATATCGATAACGAAGTACTTGTGTTGGTCCGTACTTTCGTGTAGCTTAAAAGAACTCTTTTATCTGAAATAATATGCAGAGTTATTTGTTAAGGCATAGTTTTTGACATATTCAACACTTTCTGAGGGACTGAAAATTTCAAAAGATCAGATCAGAAAGGAATTGCCCATATACTAAGGGAAGAGGATGCAATGAAAGACTGCTTATGGCTTGCGTGTCCGTGTATACTTTGCATTGTACAGAGGGAAGTCAGAATGTTTGCAATGAGTGTATCTCCAGGTCGAGCACACCCGACTGCATTACTGCTCGGGTTATTGCTTTTGTTGTTGCTGTCGCTTGTGTGCGGCTTGCCACGTGGTCGCTGCTGTGTGGGCAAAGATAATTGGCACACTCACACACACACATACACACACACACACATACACACACGCACACACTCGCACACCTATGCGCTGGCCACGCCTTACTGCGCCCAAAAAGAAAGGCAAATACAAAAAGAGATACAACAACAACAGGAACAAAAAATAAAAAGAACCAAAACATGTTTTTGTTGCTGCGCCAACGTAGTTTGTCACCTTGTTGTTGTTGTTGCCAAGTTTTACAATTAATTTACGACAATTTAAATTTAAGTGCATATTTTATAACGCTAACAACGGCAACAAAAGCAGCACCAACAACAACAAACCGGCAGCAATTACAGCGGCGGCCCCAAAAAGTATGCAGCAATTTTTTTTAAACGCCAACCCTCCATGTTTTGCATTCCTACGGCAAATTGCATGCAGTTGTAGCTGTGTGTGTGTGTATGTGTGTGCGTGTGTGTGTATGTGTGTGCGTGTGTGTGTATGTGTGTGCGTGTGTGTGTGTGTGTGTTTAGTTTTGTGTACTTCTAATTTCACATAGTTGCTGCTGCTGCTGCTGTTGCCTCTGCTGTTGCTGCTGCTATTATTTTGTGTGTTATTTTTGGCTTGCTTAATGCCATTAAAACTTTTTGTCTAACAGACCGAGAACCGGCAACAACAACAACGACAGCAAACAGAATGGAGGAGGGGGGGAGGGGGGACTCGCTGTGTTGCACGCTTTGGCATAGCCAGGGGATGAGCCATGTTGCATGAGCGGCGGCACAAAAAGCTGCTAACAATGTTGCTTGTTATTAACATTTATAGTTTCGTGTCGGAGGCGACCAGACTCGACTCCAGTTGTGTATGTCTGTCTGTGTGTGTCTGTGTGTGGGTGTGCTCAAAAATTTGTTAGCTGTCTGCCTGGCTGCAGCGGGCGCTTTAGCTGTGGCTGCGCCTGCGGCTGCTACACGCCTGAACGTGACATTCAAAGTTCGATTTGCGTTGTGTTGCACGTTGCATAAGTTGAGCGCGATGGAAAAGCGTTTTGCTTGCAACTTTGTGGCACGCGGCGAGCAGCTATCAGGCCCGTGCCCCCAGTCAAAACGACGAAGCACTGCGCGACCAACATTTAATTAAGCTAAGTGCATGCCCCAAAAAATCAATGAGCCCCAAACAAAATAGCCCTCGCTACTTAATGGCCCGACCCCCAACTGCCTTGTGCAACAATGTGCCCCATTCAAGCTGGCCAACGTGCGGGCCGGACAACGTGCCGCATGGGGCAACCAGTTGAAGCTGCAGCAACACCTGCAAAGCCACAAAGCCACAAAATTATATGCCCCTCGCTCGCAGCAGACTATTGGAAACTGTTTGTTCAACCATAGAAATATGGCTAATAAAGTCCTTTTGCCTTTCATATTATGCTTATAAACGTGCGCATGCACGTTCCGGTACAGTGCTCACTCGAAAATGAGAACAAGCAGAGTTGTACATTCGATTGCAATTAACAATTGTGAGTTTTTAATATAGAGAACCTTTTTGAATACAATTCCTATAACCTTCTAGACGTAGATATCGTCAAGCCAACAGAGAATATATATTTCTGATCAGTATCTGATCGGCTAAGTCAGCATATTCAGGTGCGTCTGTCTCTCGATTTTAAAACTATAAAGCTTTCTATAAGGTACCAAATAAAGCATGGAGCCATGCACGAGCTTCAATATGCGAGTCACTTGCAGGATATTTGATGTGTACATAATATTCCAGAAGCTATATGCAAAATTTGTCGAGTCTAGATCTTAAAGCCTAAAAGATTTGCTCAAAAAATAGGATCTCGATATAGATTTGTATCGATTGCTTTGAAACGTTATCGATTATCGGAAACAAACTCGCACTGCGCAGGCACTAGGAGCACCTACATTCAATTTTAAGTCTCCAGGTGTGAAGGGTTCTTAGAAAGCCCGACAGACAGACGGACGTGGCTAGATCCGCTCAGCGATTGTCATGCTAGTCAAGAATGTATAACCCCCTTTTAATAGATACAGGGTATAATAATGTTCAACCTGTTCACAATATCTGAAGGCAGGCAAAAACTTGTGAATCTCATTTAAAGTGACGTCAAAGAAACAACTTTTTGCTGAGTTGAACCCATAATAGTTCATGCACTGTACTTTACTCCCAGCAAGTGTTGGCTAACTCTTTAAGGGACATTTAATTTTGCTCGCGATCTCGTCGGATACTTATAAATCCGTTTCCTGTCGATTTCGCAATGCAGTCAACTTCATTAATGCAGGTTGCAAAATACAAAATAGATTATCTTTAGCAAAATAATCGGCTTTTCACATTCAAAACGGACTGCCCGCGTTTGTTGTTGAATCACATTTTACAAATTCGAATGAATAAATTGATTTAATCAATTTAAAAAAGTATGTATTAAAAAAAGTTGTTTTCAATTCAAAAAACTATTGGGTGCATGCGAAAGGGGAATTAATTAAATTAATCTATGAATAAATAAAGAAAAAATAAACTAATAAATATTCGCCGAATTAATTGAGTTAAAATATAAATAAATTAAGAAAAAAACGTATAAATATTTGCCGGTCTCCCCCGTTCAACCGTCTGTCGGTCCGACTGGAATTACTTGGTTTTACTCCCCCCACACACACCCATCGGGATAATATCGGGTAAAAAGCCTCGATAGGAATAACGTTGAAAAATCTCTGATGCAAATGCAATTACAGGCCTTATATCAAAAGTCTTAAGAACTCAAGAGTGCAGTGAATGAGTCAATGAACGAGTTTTACCGGGAAAGAGAGTCGGACATGAGGCTTTGTCCTCAGTTGCCTGAACATTTCGTAATGTAGTCAACTCTTCTCTATTGCTGGCTGAAAAGAATGTCAGAAACAACAAAAAAGCGAGTTCTACCGAAAACTATTTTTTAGCAAAATATATATTTTACCCTTGGCATAATTAAATGAATACACAGCAGAGCTGCAAGCGCTCATGTGTGCTTGTATATCTTGATGGTTCATATTAAATTAATTTTTCAGTTTTTCTTTTTTTTGATATTTTCATATTTTTCGAAAAGCAAACGAATTGTAATTTATTCAATTTACAATTTCAAATGAATTTATACATTTGTTGAACTTGTAAAACGAAACTTTTTGATTTTCATTTTTATTTGTATTTTTTTTTTTCAACTTTTAAACAAATATTCTGTTTGTTGCGAAAGGGCATAAAATGCATAGAAAACGAAAATGTAAGGCACACCGAAGACTTAATGCTCTTATGGACATTTCCCTTTCGCAGATAGATGTGAAGAGTGAATAGAATATTTTGCCACACAAGAACTCATTTGTCTCGACCGATCCTTCCTATAAAGCTATATAATATAGTAATGGGATCTTGCTAAGACTCTGCACATATACAAAAAGCATAGTGTTAATAAAAAATCTACCGGATCTAGAAAAAGTTTGCAAATAATCAAAGTCATGGAATGCATAAAAAACTCTCCTGTCAAATTTTTTATGACAATAAGATGCTGCACGTATGTAGAGATCACAGTGAAACTTATAAATGACAGTTTTGGTCACGATATCTTGATAAAGAAAACAGTTTTCTATCAAAGAAACGATTGATCGAAAAGTATTTTTTTTTTTTATGATAGGTACTTTTTCAACGATCGATACCATGGCAGCTATATGATGAAGTTCGCCGATCTGGTTGGACCTATGTAAGGTCTTGAGATGGCCCTAAAACTGATAACAAGTTCGTATAAGAGCACACAGACGGACGGACGGAGGGACATGGCTATTACAACTAGGCTGCCGATCAAGAATATACATATATACTTTATGGGCTGGGAGATGTCTTCTTCTATGCGCTACACATTCCATCACAAACCTATAAGGGTAGACAAATATTCATATGTGTGTGTGTGTTAAATGCAGTTTTGAAGGTTTTATTTAAACCAACTGCTAACATTTAACTAATTTGATTAGTATAGGAGCAACAGGACATCAGCTGGAGAAAAAGTTGCTAGGATCTATGCAGCTGCTAATCTGTGTGCGGACCAGCGTCTGGCTTGAGTTCTGTTCAACAAATTGTTGTTGTTGTTGTTGTTGTTGTTGTTGTTGTTGTTGTTGTTGCACCTGCCTCGCAGACAGCGCCGCAGGCGGCACTGAGTAATTTTTTATGGCCAACAAGCACACACACACGCACACACACACACACACACACACACACTGGTACATTGGTATGTTTTATGTTAATTTTTATTGCTCGCTGCTTGCCGATTTTTATTATGCTTCTGCTGCATGTTGTTGTTATTGTTGTTGTTGCCATTTGAATTAATTTAATTTCTTTTTGGCCTTATTTCTGCTAATTTTTTTTATTTTTTTTGTTTGGTGCGTTTGTTGTTTTTTGTTGGTTGTTTATTTATTTTTGCTTAATTAGACGCGGCGCGTGTTGTTGTTGAATTTCGCTCCTCCGACAGCAAAAATTCCAATTTAACACACGCGCACACAATCTCACACACAACACACACACGCACTTGTACACACACATTCATAGACAATTCGCCTAAATATACGCAAAGCTTTTCATTGTCCTTTCTATTTTTTGTTGTTGGTTCGACTTAAGCCGGCCGCAGCGAAGCCCACAGCTAAACGGAATCCTCTTTTGGTTCTTTTTTTGGAAAGCTGGTTTTAAGTTGGGTTTGCGCCAGCCAACAGTCTGCCACTTGCTGGCCATAAGCAGCGCCACAGTCAGCGGAGATTCCAATTGGCGACTGCTTTGTAGAAGGCCGCAAATGGGATTCGGAATTTGACAGCGAATACGCGAGTGCTTCAAAATCAATATTGTTGCTCCCTCTGCTCCCTTTGCTCCCTTTCCTGCTGCTGCTTCTGCTGCTTCTGCTCTTTTTGTTGTTTATTTTTCGTATATTTGCAAACATTTTTGAAATTTAAATGAGTTTGCGACTGGTTGAATTTTTAGTTGGTTCCTCGGCTTGTTTATTAAACTCTATTTTTTCTGTCAACATAACCAAATTTGCGATTTCATAACTCGCGGCTTTAAACACTGGCCATGTTTTCACTTTAAGCGCTTTGCAGCACTCTTTTACCCCAGTTCCGTGTCTTCAAAGTGATTCAGACAATAGCGACATTTGGTTAAAGCAGATCTAGCCTATTTTGTTCTTATTTTGAAGAAGAGCACAAGCTATTCCTGAATGTTTTGTTTTTTCTGAGAAACTTTGCTTTCATACAATATTTTTTATAAGGCATTTAATGTATTATTTGCAAATTTAATTTGTTTTTAAATAGTCTCGAATTGAGTGGAATAAATTATGTAGACATATTTGAATGTAATCTAAATATATAGAAGAGATTTTCCCGACTTCTCAAATGTTAAAGTCTAGAAATCTTTGATTTGTCGAGAAACTTTTTTGAAGGTCGAACTTGTGTCGAGTGTTTAAATGGAATAAAATGCTTGTTAAATTATCGCAAGCTTAGCTAAGTCTGAGCGTCGGACTGGCAAGCAGCCAGTCGCCGGTTCAAACGGCAGCAGCAAATTGTCTTTTCTATTGTGTGTTTTTGAGTTTTCATAATTCACAAACAAAGACAATAAAAGCAAACTGAAGCATGAACGCCACACAATATTATACATATGAGCCGAGCAGCGCCGGGTAACTTGCTCAGCTTAAAGTAAGTGCAATTGCAATGTTAATAAGTGCACATTTATGAACCACAAGCTGAACTAACTTTTGAACCGATTCATTTCGCAAATAATAGAATTTATTTGAACAACTTTGACAAAAATGTAGTGTTGCCTTACAATTTAAGAAACATAAAATTCAATTCCGTCAATCCAATTTCAAATTCAAATTGCCAAGTCTGAAATTGAAATTCATGCGAACCGCTTTTTGAACCAATGCAAATATATAAGAAAGGCAATTGAGCTGAAAAGATGGGCGTATAACAAGGCCCAAGACATTATGGCTAACAAAACCTGATGCTAAATGGCTTGCCCGGGCGAGGCCGGGCTGTGGCATGTGAGACATGCCAGTTGCCTGCCCCCGCAGCGTGCCACATTTGAATGCCTGCATAATTAAAAGCGATGCCACGACTTCAATTGATTGGCCCGCGGCTAGTGCAGCTGCTATGCTAACTTCCTTGAGGAGGTTTGAGGAGGGGGTGAAGGCGAAATGGCGTTGGGTGGGGGCAGGGGGGCACGGTAAGCTGAAAGCTCAGCTGCGATGGGCGATTGCAACGTCAAATGGAATATCGCAGCGCAACCAAATCGAATTTCTATTTAAGCAATAATAAAATGTCTCGAGGAAACGCTCGGCTGACTCGGGCGCTGCCACGCCCCTCGCCCTGGATTATGCACATGTATATACATATATATATATAGATAAAAAAATACATATATATATGTATATATCTATCTAGAACTTGTTGCGATATTTTAGTGCAGAACGAGTTTTGGCTTTGGCAATTTTTTATTGCTTTTTCTTTTATTTGTTTTTTTTTTTCGGGTTTGCAAGGATTTGAATAGGTTTTGCCCCAAGAGGCGCCACGCCACGCCCCGCACCGCCCGCAGCTCAGCTGCGTTTGGTGGTTTCCTTTGAAGTCAGGTGCCTGAAAAAAAAAAACGAATTGGTGGGGCCATGCTCCTGCTGTGCGAGAATAATGCGAACAAGTGGATGAAAATGTTTGACACGGATAAAGCAAAGTGCATGCTGAGTTATCCCTGGCCGGCTGCTCTGTGTGTGTGTGCGTGTGTGTGTGTGTGTGTGTAGATGTGTCGCTGTGTATGCCGAGCTGTGGCCTGCCTTGTCGCTGCTTCCGTTTCCGCAGCTGCTTGGCCTTTGGGCGCAAAATTTGAAAATAATTTACAATGACGTCATCGTTGCATGCGGCATGCATGTGGCATGTGGCATGTGGCATGACAGCCCCAAAATGGCTTCAGGCACAGCATCAATTCCTGCTGTCAGCGCCTGCATAAATTCTATGCTTATATAACAATAAAGAGGGCAACCCTGCACCCTGCACCCGGAACCCGGAGGCCGGCGCCCAGCGCCCAGCGCCCGGCAGCACGGGGCCCACGGTGCGTATGCTTGACCTTCAAATTGGCGGGCCGATCAATAAGTTCTTGTGCTGCCTTCTTCTTCATTTCACTTTATTTCTTTTCGTTTTTTGTTTTAGTTTTTTATTTTGTTATTTTGACTGCTTGTCGAGTCGTAAAAAGAATTACGCAAAGGCCAAGTGTAAAAATTGAGCGCAAAAATAACAAGAGAAATGCAAAAAAAAAAAAACTAAAATAAAAATAAACTGGGGAAGCGGGAGACAGGCCACAACCAAGGTGCGTGTGTGTGTGTGTGTGTGTTGTGCTTGTTTCAAATTAAAATCACGCAGCGCACGTGAAGCCTATGCACACACACACACGCACGCACACACATACATAGATTCTGTGGGTCACGGCATATTAAAAAAAAAAAAAAGAGAAAACCCAAAAAAAAAACTCGCCGCAGTGCGTAACTTTTGGCCATGCCTTAAGCTGCTGCCTCTATACATCAAACACACACACACGCACACACACACTAACCCCTCTCCTCATACAGCCTCTGCCCTGCCCTGCCCTGCGCTGCCCTGTTTCCTGCTATGCTGCCAAAAAAATATGTGCCACAAGAAGGTTTTGGCCAGCAAATAATTTGTAGCGCCCAGTCAGCAGTTGAAATGTAGAATAGAACAGACAAATGCAAAGTTAATGGCCAGGCAGAGAATAACAGAGACACTGAGCATGAGAGAGAGAGAGAGTGAGAGAGAGAGTGAGAGAGAGAGAGAGACTGAGTGAGAGAGTGAGGGGGGAAGTACTATATATGCATAGAGAGCTGTAGGCTTCGGTGTGCTAGTTGTGCAAAGACAAGACTTGCAGCCTAGTCAAATTCTATCAGGCAAGAGATATGTCAGCAGAGAGCTTAGCAGCCCGTCGACGAGAGGTCAAGTGCAGAATGCACGACTAGTAGATGCCCTGCAATATGTGACAAGCAACTTTAACTAAGAGACTTGTATGCCATATACTCACACACGCACACGCAAGCACACATGCACAACTGAATGTGTAGGGTTGCCAGCCTTGATTTATGCACTGTAACAGGATTTCAACACTGTTATGTTGTGTGGCCAGTGTTTAAGAATGCCAACTGGTGAGTACGAATATATTGGTTCACATGTTTCAGCATTTTAACATACATGCATAAATACAATTGCATGTCTAGGGTTGCCACCTTCAGCTTTTTTACTAATGTTTGAAGCATTGTTCCAAAATGTAAATACTATTCCATATGTAGAGTTTCCAGAATTGATGAATATTGATTCTTACATACTTTGCCACTTTTAATAAATCCTATACACGCTTGCATATTTACTAATGTTAATATTTTTGCATGTGCAGAGTTGACACAGTTGCAAAACTATTCGACAATCGAATTGGAATGAAAATTTATTATCTATTTGGAGTGTTGTTAAACAGTTTATATAAATTCTATAAACATTTGTATGTTTACTACTTCAAAGAAATTGAATGTATAGAGTTGCCACATTTGCAAAATGACGATTTTCGATCAGGGTTGCCACTTTGATAGTTAATGCTATAATTTGAAGTATTGCCATGTTTACTTATATTAATACTATTGCTTTTTTAGAGTTGTCACAGCTGCAAAATACCGACTACCAAATTAAAGTGTGTCTACAATCACATTTTAAAGTATTGTACACTTTAGGGCTATAAAAAACAACACACGCATGCCGCAACGCATGTGTATAGTTGCCAAAACTAACGAATACCGTAAACTAGGCACTTCAGTGTTGTAAAACTGTTCAAAGCACTTTTAAGGTGCGTTTGCTTCTGCATGCATATGCAATTCCGTGCAATCGCAAGCTCAAATTGTAGTTGCACTTGAGCAGAGTTGCCGAAGCTTCAACAGATTATTTACGTAAGAAATACTTTCAGCAAGGCAAACAGTCACATAGGTAATTAAATCTACACTCATCTCCATAAATAATAATAGCCCAGCTTGAGTCACAGTCAACGGCCCCAACTAAGAAATACGCGATGCGCCTCAGCTGTAAATATGTAGATCGAATTACGCTTATAGTGAACTACTCCGAGGCAATGTTAACGGAAATGGCCAAAGACGAGATAATAGTAAAATATTGAAAAAATTATTTAGCCCGAATCGCCGATGGGTCTGGTTCGCGGTTAAAGCAAGCAGGAATTAATGTAAATTTGATGCGTTTAGGGTTGTCGGTTGCTTGGATTCCCTGCAATCTGGCGATACTATGTAATTCTATTGAATATATACAAATAAATGTACATTCATTGAAATCTTGTATGTTTTTTGTGAGGTAGCATTAAGCCTTTAGTAAAGCCCTAGTCTTCAATTTGCAGGATATACACATTTATAATAAATTATAAATTCATTTAAAGACAGTTCAAAATCAAACAAAACGCTGGGAAGTGCGTCTATTTAAATTTCAAATATCTCGCACAATAAAACCTACAAAAAAAAAAAAGAGTAAAGAAAATAACACAGAAAATCAATTTCGAATTTAAAGCAGCTAAAGAGAAAAAAAAAGGGCAAACAACAAAAATGGGCAGCAAAAAATTCAAATTCTTAATGGAGTTGCCGTAGCGCAAATATTTTCGAGTGGCTTTGCGCCTATTTTCATGGGGCATTCATTAGCAGCGCCACGCACCACACAACCACTCAAAACACCCCCCCCCCACCCCCTCCCTCCCACTATACAACCCCACAAAAAACATAGGCGAAAATGTGCGTGCGAATCGTTCGCAGTTCTTCAACTACGCCTCAACAGACCGCGATTTGTAATGGGTTTTTTTGTTGCTTATTGTTGTTCTGGTTGTTGTTGTTGTTGTTGTTCTGGTTGTTGTTGTTGTTGTTGTGGTTGTTGTATGGTTGCATGTTGAAAGTTCAATCAAAGTTAAGAAGCATTGCTTAAGCCAAGGCTAAGCAAATGGCGCCGTCACGCCAGCTTTTAGCTTCTGCTTACCAAGTGTTAAATAATTTTTAAAAATTCAAGCGCCACCTGGCGTTGAGAGCTGTTGGCGTTAATATCATTTTGTCGTAAATAAAGCTAAATATTGCATTGTTCTCTCTAAAGCAATTCAAATGTCAAACGTTCAAATGTTCTTGTCTGAAGGCTTTCCTTGGGCAACATTTTAGTTAATAATATTATTTTCGATTTGAATTCTTGTTGCATAAGCTCAAAGAAAACTGGGGCTATAATATGATAGATACTTGATATATCAATACTATTCTAGGAGCTATGTGTCAAAGTTGTTGACTCTAGCTCTTAAAACCCACGAAATTTGCTCAATAAACGGGATTTCGATATCGATTTTTTATCGATTTATTGGAAACGGAGCTTGACATCGTTTATCGGAAACACGCTCGTGGTGCACGGCCACTAGGAGAACACACATACGGACAGACAGGCAGACATACACACGGACAAATCGAAGGACATGGCTAGATCGACTCGGCTATTGATGCTGATCAGGAATAAATATATTTCAAGAGCTGCGAGATGCTTCCTGCTGCCTATTACATACAGTTGCACAAGTGCACTATACCCTTTTTACCCATTTTCAATGGGTAACATGTCGAAAGCATAGTTCATTTAAGAACTGGCTTAAAGACTTGTGTTTGCGACAGCTTCGATTTGGCCTTGGGCAAGTTTTCCATAATGATTTTGTGATATTATAGGAAAAAACTAAAATAAATGCTCAATTGTAATTAAATAGTTTGAGATGCTTTCGAACAAAATGGCACAAATGCAAAACGACAAAATGATTTATATTCAAAAAAATGCCAGCAGGCTTTTTTGCATGCACAAGAATTTTATTTCGATTATTTTGTGTCTCCGGGAGCTTCGTTTCTTTTCCGTAGAGTGTTAATATCTCGCAATTTCTTGCTATTTGCTGTGCTTGGAAAATAATTCCAATTAAATTGTGGCGCCACCTGGCGGCGGCAGTCGTTTTTCGCTCAGATTTTGACTTTTGATATTTACAATTGGTGCTCGCATTTGTTTCATTTTATATTTTATGTCGCTTTGCTCGTTTGGGTCAACTTGTCGTATGCGCAATGTTTGCATTTTAATATTCATATTTCGTTTCTTTTATTGCCTTCTTTTTTGGGCGATTCGAAATGAATGCTGTTCGGATCATGTTTTGACTTGACTTTTCTATAGTTTTTCTTTCTTTTATATGTGAAGATGAATGTTTAAGCAAATAATTGAAAAATGTGAGCTCTTGACTTTTGTGTACTTTTTAATTATTTGTATTCTTATTTCGTATGCGAAAAAATAAATAAATAAAATAATACAAAAATATATAATAGTTGATATTAGGCAAATTATTCCCCTTAATTGTTCCATATTTCTTAGAATTACCTTTTTTTTCCTAGGCAAATAAATGAAATATATATTTAATAAATATTGCAAATATTATCCAAAAGTCAAGAAATTTTGTATATTTTTTTAATTTTATTGCTACTGACTTTTGCATATTTTGCAAATATTATTAATTTTAAATAAATGAAATTATGACAAAAAAAAAAGTAAGCGCAAACAATTGCCAACACATGACATCTTAATTATGTCAGTTTTTACCCATATATATTATTCTTCTCTATTGTCTGCAATAAAGAAAAGACTTCTGCCCGAAAATAGGTGTTCGAAACGTAAGCTACAAAATCGACTCGCTTTTGGATTTTTGTACTTATTTCTGTCTCAGCTTTTGCCTTTTGGTCAATTTCTAATTGTGGCTATTTGCTATACAAATTCAAAAGTGAAAATACTTAAAAATGGTTCTGCTCATGTTTCGCATACAAACTTTGATTATTGATCATTTCATCCCACTTACGCATCTCCGATTGATGCTCAGTTTCCGTGCAAAGAGCAAGCTTTGGCAGCAATTTCAACTGTTTGGCTGTGCTTCGATCGCCCAGCTAGTCGGTAAGTCGGTCAAGACAAGTTCTTTTTCATTGTACGTAGACATAGATGTTGTGCTTTTGTTTCGACTTCAAGTGAAGTATAAATGTGGCCCAAGGCTTATGTAACCCAAAAAACAAACAACAAAAAATTAGAAACGGCTTCAACTTCGATGCTCGATGCCAATTCGTAGCGGCAATGGAAATTAACTTGGCTAAAATATTCATTAACTGCGCCCCCAGCAGCAGCAGCAGCAGCAGCAGCCAACGGCGCCCCGGGGCAAGTTGCCAAGCTGCAAGTTGACTTAAGTGGCGAAAAGGCGTAAGGGTTGAGGGGGTGACGGGGTGTTGGGGTATAAGGGTAATGGGGGGTGCTGTGTAGGCTTGGCAAATTATGCTGCACGTTGCATGTTGCCCATTGCCCGTTGCATTAATTAAGGTAAATAAACAAACGACTCAGAGTTGGGGCAACTGTGGGGCACCATCGTGCTGGGGGTTGGGGGTTGGGGGGGTGGTATTGCAGTTACTGTAACTGAGACTGAAAACAGTGCCACAAATGCTGCAGCAAGTCTCAAGTCTTTTATTTGCTTGTTCAGCATGCAGCAGCGGCCGAGGCAGCGGCCGTCAGTTGCAGTCCCCGCGTCCAGTTGCAATTTTCCGCACTTTTCGGCTGTGAGTTGCAGGCACAAAAGTTTTTACGGCTCTGCCTTTGCCTCTTGTTGCAGCGTCGCTTTAAACACCTTTTTTTTTTCATTCCTCAAGCTGAAGTTAACGTTGACACGCACAGCAACAAAAACAAAAACAAAAAAAAGCCAACATTAGATGGAAAAAAAAACACAACACACGCGCGCGGGAAACGGAATGTTGCACGCATCTGCCGGGCCCTGAGGCGGCCAGTTGCACGAGGCACACAAAAACGCCAAAAAAAAATTGAAAAAAAAGGCAAATATATATATAAAAATAAATAAACAAACAGCAGCAAAAGCCGCAGGTAAGCGGCTGACGAACTGCTTGAATGACTGACTGACTGGCTGACTGATTGACTGACTGACTGACACGAGTGACTGACGAATTGATTGACTGTCTGATTGACTGGCAAAGTGATCGACTGACGACTAACTGATTGATGTGGCAACGTAAACGACGACCAGCCGCCGCGCGCGCTACGTGAAACGCGGTACGTTGTGACGACGTGACTGCGACTGCGACGACTGAGCGCTGCAAATGGAGCCCAGTGCCCAGAGGCCCAGAGCCCCAGCGCTGAGCCGAGCCGAGCCGGGCAGCCGGGCAGCCGGAGCCGCAGCCGCAGCGCCGAGCCCAAAAAACCGAACGGCGCCCCAAATCGTGCCACACGCCGAATGAACTGAAACGTGCACGAGCCCGACTCCCGAGTCCAAGTCCGAGCTCAAGCACGTGCGACTGCTGCAGTGGCTCGGCAGCTCCTCGCCTGCTGCACTCTGCGTGTTGCGTGCCGGGCAGGTGCTGCCTGCTAGTAGCAGCAGGCAGCAGCAGCAACAACAACAACAAGCTATTGCCAAAAGTAAAGGCAAATAGTTTTAGTGCCACTTGGCACGAACATGTAAAAGAACACCGACAAAAAAAAATAATGAAAACAACAAAAATTATAAAAAAAAATACAACGACGTGAAGAAGACTTGGGCGCAGAGCTTGGACTCGAACTCGAACTCGGAATCGGAGACGGAGTCGGAGTCGGAGTCGAACACGGCTCAAGCAAAGGCTGGGCAAAAAATAAGTAACACAAATAAATAAAATAAATATATTTAAACGAAGCGCTGACTGACTGAACATGCCTGAGCACAAGTAAAGTAAAGTGGCCACAACTGGGCTAAGGGCTGGCGGGCCGTCTGTGGCACGGCTTTTGGCCTGGCCCATGCGATTGACCAAAAAGGGAACGTGGTCGCGACTCTAATGAAACGGGGGCTAACAGGCAAACAGGCGGCGACACGCCGACCGGTCAGAGCGCGGCCAGTGAAGCGTGTGTGCCACGAGCAACAACAAAGCACACACACACACACAAACACACACAGGTGTAGACCAAAAGCCGAAAGTAGGTGAAAAGTGTAAATGAAAAAGAAACGGACGACAAAAGCGAAAATCGAATTGAAAAAGGCAAGGCTCATGTGTTCGTGTGCATGTGTGTGTGTGTGTGTGTGTAGGTTAAAAGCGTACACACACACACACACACATACTCGCACACACACTCGCACACACACTCGCAGACACGCGCATTGCTGCATCTATCTGTATTATTTATGTGTTGCTTTAAAATGCCGCCGAGCGCTGTGGCCATTTTTATTTCGTTCTCTTTTTTGTATTTTTGGCTGGCCTTTGGCTTTGGCATATGATTAATATAATGCAACCACAGCACAGTGCCGCGCTTGCCTCTGCTTCTGCCTAGGCCTCTACCTCTACCTCTACCTCCTCCTCCTCTTCCTCTGCCACGCTCTCCGTCGCCTTTGTCAGTGCATTGCCACGCTTTGTGTCACGTGTGCACTTGAACGCGCCAACTAAAAGCCACTGGCGCCGCAAAGGCCGCACACAAATGCCAATAGCAACAGCAACAACAGCAACAACAACAACAACAACAACAAGAGCAACAACAACAACAACTGCAGCCACATGCAATTCCAATACGCCCACGCGGCGTATGTGTAATGCAATTATTAATAAGCAAACGCACAAATGCATTTCCATTGCATTCCACCCACCTCACCCCACCACGCAGAGCATGTCTGTGTGCGTGCGTGTGTGTGAGCTTTTGCTGCTGCTCGAGCTTCCGCTCAAAGCTTTCACTAAAACACAATTGGAAAACTTTTTTCTAGCTTCCGGCATGTCGCAGGACACAAACCACATGCAGGCGCTGCACACAGGCAAAGCTTTTAAGCTTCGCTTTTGCACACCCGCTAAAGCTCTACGTAAAAAGCTCGATCGCCAGCCGACTTAGACTGGGCAAGAACTATTTGTGACTTTTAATTAAAGCAGAGCTTAACAGTAAGTCGATAATTTGAATGAGATATTTATAGGTGTCTTTGAATTGAATGTTGTTGGACATATTTGACAAGCACTTAGATATATATGTATTTATAAATGAGTGAAGAATCGCTTAGGGCTTAAAGACTGTGACTAAATATATAATATTATATGGAATATTGGTTATGCTCGGGTTTAATTGTAAGTTAAGAATTGTTATTTCATATATATATATACTATAAATATATATATATATGTATATTCATAGATATATCAACTCAACCTTTAGACTATTTAAACAGGTCACAGCCGTAAACTAGCAATAAACATTAAAAGATTATTCATTTATTTATAAGCAACGAGGTTACAATTATAAATAAATAAACCAGGTAAAACAAATGAGAGCACAGGCTATTGTGGCCTTCGGCAATTCGTTTTGCTTTGCTATATCCTTGTATAGAGTATTACAATTTTGGCACGAATTGTGTAAAAAATGGAGGAAGATGTCCTCCAACCCCTTGAGAATATATATATATAAAGCTTCTTGATTAGTATCTACCACCGAGTCGATATAGGCCCGTCCGTCTGTCTATATACATACACATAGTATGGTAATATGTCGATATACAGAAGAGTATTATATAGAGTAAGCTTTCCACCACGCAACCTTCCCCGCTCTAGCCCAATCGATTTCGTATTTAACATAGCTTCAAAGCAAACAATAACATAAATACGTTGCCTACTTTTAAGGGCACTTCCGAGAACAATATCTGATTCCTAGCTAAGCTCAAAGATATATGCTAATACAAGAATAATGTGGAATAATTAAGATGCCTGAGGCCAAACCAAGAACAAAGAGCAAAAACCTTGTGCAAATCGTATGAGATTCGACCTAGTTGCCGGGGTGGGAAATTTCGATTTATGTGTCAAATTAATCTAGAGGCAGTGCGAAATTTTGACCCATGTTTATATAAGATAATAGTGGACTTACCCCGGCCTTGCCCGTGGCATGAATAAAATAAATGTTCTTAAAAAGCTGCTTGAAAATAATTTTAAAACTGATCGGGCGGTAAAGAAACAACTTTCATACAAACGTTTTTCAATTTACCACATTTGCGCGAGAAATTTCCCAAATCCCTGAAACATATTTTTATTCAATTCTTATGTAAAACTTTGAAAATAAGCTTCAAGCAAATCGGACAAAACTTAAAACTTCACCGAAAAAATCTTTGAATCGCTTTTTCCAACGAGGATGCTTTTATTTGGCTCTAGAATATATACAACATACATGCATACATTCACATGCAGACATGCACACAAACATATATGTTTGCATGCATATATTTATATATGCAAGAACGCATGCATACTTACATGCATGTACATATTTGTATGTATGTATGTATGTATGTATGTATGTATGTATGTATGTATGTATGTATGTATGTATGTATGTATGTATGTATGTACATATGTATGTATGTATGTACATTTGTTTGTATGCATGTATGTTTGTGTGAATGTGTGCATGTATGTAGTTATCCGGACATATATTAATACATATACGCATATACATGCATGCTTGCATATATACAAAACAAGCATGCATGCATGTATGTACAAACAAGCAAAAAAATCTTTGCCTCGCATTTCTACCGCCGAAGCTTGAATGCTGCGAAAAATGTAAAAATGCAATTTTCGAGATGTGTAAAACACCCTTCAACTAAATTTGATCATGGATCTTTGAAAATTAGTTTGCGACCAATCGGAAGGTTAGCAGAAAATGTTCATGCAAACGTTTTTCGCGATTTTTCCACGCTTTCGGGTGGAATTTCCCGAAACCCCTTCTTAGCGTGCGTAACTACAGTGACAGTTTCATATATAGAGATAAATCGTGACTGACTAAAGGTTATTTTTTACTGACGTCGTTGCTTGTATCAAAAAAAAAAAAAAAACCAGAAAGAAAGGGTATCTTCGGCAGAAGAAAGGGTAGTTTGCATAGAAACAGACAGACGGACAGACGGTCAGATGGACAGACGGACAGACGGACATGGCTATATCGACTCGGCTGTTGATGCTGATCAAGCATCATGGGGTCGGAGATGTCTCCTTCTATGCGTTACACATTTCACGACAAAATTATAATACCCTCTGCAAGGGTATAAAAAAGACACAGGGTCGATTGGTAAGACGCCAGAATTATTGGCCTAATTCTAACTCCCTTTTAACATCCGCCCCCTCAAGACGCCGGATTGATTGGCTAAGCTTGTAATTCTCAAACAGTTAAAGCAACAAGAAGGCAAAGAGTTGAGCAAAGTCTGCCCATTATAGATAGATAATAAATACCATAAGAATATATAGTCAATTATTGAAAATTTGTAGATTAAACTGTTTTGTAAGCATATTTGTTAATTGACAATCGTTTGACTTACCTGAAGTTTGCATTGCCAATAGCACATCGAGTTGTTTGTAATGGAAATAGAGAGAACAGAAAGTCAAAGATTAGTCAGGTATTAAAGAATCGGAGCGGGGCAAAATACGGGCGGGTCAACATGGAAATGCAATTGCATTTGCAAATGCAATCGAATTCGAGCGTTAAGCGAGAAGGCAACGAGAAGCAATGTGCAATGCGCTGAAAAGCTGACTGAAAGAAGAAAAATATTGCAGAAATTGAGAATTGAGTATTGCGTATGGCGAATTGAGACTTTGATTGAGAGCTGCAATTGGTTAGACACAAAGTTATGTATAGATTCCTGCTGCGCGCACACACACACACACACATGAAGCGTGGCAGCAGGGTAAAGGGGGAGGGGGAGGGGGTTGGAGGGACGGGTTGCGGTGGCGGCCAACCCATCGGCATTTGATTAAAGTTTCCACTTACCCGCCAGCAACAAGTATCATCTGCATGTTGCACGGTTGTCTGTCTGTGTGTGCGCGTGTGTGTGTGTGTGTGTGTGTGTGCCTCGTATATCCTGGGCGGCACTCACACACGCTCACACACGGCTGGCTTCTGGTCTGCTCCTGGCCACAAAGGCTGCTGATGCTCTTGCTTGTCTTGCTGCTGCTGCTGCAACTGCAACATGACGGCCAGCCCCCTTTATGTTTTTTAGCCGCTTTTCTTGTGCTTTCTTTTCACTCTCTATTTTCCTTATATATATATTTTTTTGAATATGATTTATTGTCGCGTTGGTCGTGTTAGCTTTGTTTCACTGTGGCACACAACTCCATTTGCCGCACAGCATTTGCTTAGTTTATATTAACACTGCAATACACACACAAAGACACACACACACACACACACACACATGTCAATTGGCAGCCAACAAAACAACAACAACAACAACAAATATCATTTGGCAGGCTTTGCCTCAGTTCTCAGCACAGTCTATTATTTTTATTCAAATTACGGTCAAAACAAATCCGAGTCAAAAGTCGAGTCAAAAGTTGGCAAGAATCAACAACAAATGCGCTTAAAGCCAACTCGAACAAAGCACCCAGAAAAAAATAAAAAAAAACAGCCACAAACTCAGACTTAATCTCAGATATTATTTATGGCATTATCATGTCAAATGATACAAATGCATTTGTCTAGTTATTTATGGCAACCATTTACAGTTTATCTGATAACTAGTCAAACCCATTGACGAGAGAGTGAGGATAAGCTCGGCACGCCGAAGATTTAATACCCTGCCAGACATTGGTGAGAGTTGTGCGGCTCGTGAATGCTGAGTTCGATGAGAATATCTGCTAAACAGAATATTTTGGCATAAAAAACGGATTTTCCGACCGATTCTTCCTAGGCAACTATATAATATAGTAATGCGATCTTGATAATATGTGGTTTCTATATTAGCAGTATAGTTTAAAGAGAGAGAGAGAGAGAGAGGGAGAGAGAGAAAGAGAAGTTTTTCATACAAGAACTTACTTTTCTAGGGATTGTTCCTATTGAGCTATATGATATAGTAGTCCGATGCGAACAATTCTGACATATATGCTGCCTGCAATAGAAAGACGATCATATGTTGGCTTTAGACTGAGAAACTAGTTCGCATAGAACAAGACGGACAGACGAACGGACAAACGAGTCAGGCTATATCAACTCGGCTGTTGCTGCTGATCAGGAATATATATATATGCTTTCTGGGATCGGAGACGTCTCTTTCTGTGCGTTACACATTTCAGGACAAACTTATAATACCCCATCTTTTACGGCAAATGATTGACAGACAGAAATAAGCATCTATATTAAATGAACATCAAGAATCGAGTCGCTATAGTCATGTTTACCTGTATCAGTCTTTTTTGCGCTAGAGACTTGAAATTTGATATACAAATTCAAAAATAGAAATAGAAATCGATTTCCAGCTATTTTTAATTGCCAACTTTTTGTAGATTCTCGGATAGTTAAAACAACTTGAGAATTTTATTTGACATTTCGGAAAGTAGAAAAAAATGTAAGAATATTCCAGTTTAAGCCTTAAAAATGTCAACACGATCGGACAACATGCTTCGATCTGATTGGAGAACTATTCCATAGTGCAAGGAAGAAGAAGCTCATATCTTTTGTTATTCGCTTTTTGTTTTCTCGGGCGACTTGATTTTGTTCCCTTTCTGAGCCATAAGTATGACCCATTATTTGATAATAATAATAAAAAAAAGAAGTGATTTTTTATCAGCATCAAATACTGTCAAAAAGTTGATAAAGTTGAAGTCAGTTTCTGCTATCAGCTGCGGCGGCGGCGGTGGACAGCTCACCCATTTGGCAGCATACTTTTATGACGAGCTGTGATTTGAGGGCGAAATTGCCAAAAAGAAAATTACAACTTTTGACTTTTATGGACATTTGCGAACAGCCAAAACAAAAATCAACATTTCGCGTTGCCTTTTAAAGAGCTATTTCACCTATACCTATGTATGTGTGTATGTATGTATATGTGTATATAGCTAAGCGGGATTTTAACAGTTTATCAGCTGTCGAGTAACTGCGTACTAATCCTGTGCCACATTTCGTTGGGCTTGTTTACATTTTGCATGAGGCAAAGTTTTGTTTGGGCACAACTTATTGCGAAACTTTTGCCCAGAGACTTGTTTCACGTTTAGCTGCTGTCCGCATACACACACACACACACACGCACGCACGGACGCAGCACACTTAACAGTGCCGCACAAAAGTTAGTTAACAGACGCAATTGAAGTTTTTGACAATTGGCAGCTACAGTTATTTGCTGGCAGCTGGCATGTTGCTTGTGCGCGTACTTTTCGCAGGCACTATGCGTGCGGCTTGCATGTTGTTGTTGCTGTTGTTGTTGTTGTTGCGGCTTGTTGTCTGGTTGTTTTGCCTGGTTAATTTTGTGTTATTGTTAACTGTTGTTGTTGCTTGTTTTTGGCCATATGTTGCTGTTGTTGTTGCTGCTGCCGTTCATATAATTTTAGCTCTCAGTTTATCATTGCCTATTTTAATGCGCTGCGCTTGACTTTTGGCATTATTATTATTATGTGTATTATATTATGGGTATGTTATTATTATGTGTATAACCTATATCTGTTAATTTTTCTATTTTTTATTTTTTTATTTTTAAAATTTAATTTAATTTAATTTTTTGTTTTTTTTTTTTTTGGCTCAAATTTGGAGCTGATTTGTTTGAGTTATTTTTTCGTGTCTGTTTTGGGCATTACATTTCATTCCATTCCATTGCGTTCCACAAGGTCGATGGCATGCACATATGCGTCTCACTCGCACACGCGCGCACAGCTGTTTTGGCACATCTGACGCTCTCTGCTGCTGCTGCGAGCAGCTGTTAACTGAACTCTTGATTGGTTGTGGGAGCGTGTGCGTGTGTGTGTGTGTGTGTGTGTGTGTGTGTGTGTGCGTGTGTGCGTCGGCTTTTTTTTTTTTAACTGCAATTCGAGCTGCGCTCAGCTTGGCGCCACGCGGCCAACTGACGGCGACGCCAGCGGCAAAAAACAGCAGCTCACAAATAAATATTTATTGTTGTTGTTGTTGTCGTTGTTGTTGTTGTTGTTGTTGTTGTTGTTGGTGTTGTTGTCGGCTTTGTTGCTGCTGCTGCTTTGTTTTAATTAATTAAATAAGCACAATTTGGTTTGGGGGTCGCGCATATAATTACAAAACTAAATATTAAGTAGACACCAACAGGCGCCAGCTAATCCCCAGAGGCTGCACACACACACACACACACACACATGCACACAAATACGCAGACAATAAAACAGTTAGTTGGTTGGCGTTAAATAAACGTAAATAAACGATGACAGTTGCGGCAAATGTCTCATTGTTATGGCTGGTTAGGGCCAGGGGCGCTGTGCGGCTTGCGAAAGGGGGTGCGCGGTGGAAGGGATGCGATTGGAAGGGGGCTCACTGGCTAGGAAGTTATAGGATAAGCATGCGCCAAGCACGGAGCCAATTTATACATGTATGCACACACACACGCACACACACAGGCTGTGCAAAAAACGCGATTTCATCAGGTTTTGTTTTGTTTTGTTGCTTTTTGCCATCAAACAAATTTGTTTACATTTGCAAGAAACCGGGCACGAAATAAAAGAAAATGTAAACGTTGCGGTAAGACGCGGCACACACACACACACACACACGCACGTAAAATCGTCGCTCGCTCTGCCTCTCTCACACAGACACAGGCACAGACATGTTCAAACACGCGCGCGAGAGAGCTCCACGCTGGGCTGCTGCTATTCATTCATTTGTTCTTCTTCTTCTTCTGCTTCTTATTCGTTCTGATTTACTGTAGTCTAATCAGATTGTAAGCAAACTAATTTAACTGGCATTACGCAAAAAATATGTGTACACAAGAATATCCGCATTGAATATCCGCAAAAACGCACCGCACGTTGCGTAAATGCCGCGCGCGCTCTGCGGATGCCAGAAACGCAATGAAGACGACAACAACAAGAAGAACAACAACAAAATATAACAATAGAATTTAGTAGGAACAACAACAATTCTATTTGCGGACACGTTCCGAGTGCCAAATCGTTTCCAACACCAGAGACGCGGCCGGAGGGCAAAGCGAAACAGTTTGGCAATGGGCAAGCACTGGCGCCGGCTTTGGCAATGTAATACTGACACAGTAACATAGAGCGCGCACACATACTCAAGCGTGGGTGTGAGAGTGTGTGTAAGTGTGTGTGTGTGCGACTCGGAGGATTGCCAAAAACATTTTTTGGACATGTGGCTTTAAATTTGCAGCTTAATTTGCATTTTAGTCAATTGTTTGCCGTTTGAAATGCAATTAAGTGTGCCAAGCACACACGCACACACACGGACACACATGAATATAAACGAACATATACATACATATGTATGTATTTTCATATGTACATGCGTACACACGCACTCTTTGCCTGTGGCGGCGCTGCGCGCAAAAGCTGATTTCCACACTTTTGTTTGTGCCCAAATTCGAACCTGCATATATTTACGCACATCTTCAAGGCACAGTAACAAAAATTCCAAAAAAAAAGAACAAAAACAAAAAAAAGTACACTTTAAAATGCGACGACTATAACAAAGGCGAACGGACAAACGGTAAGCGTTGGACGACACGCGACAAACGATAAACGGTAAAGCGGATAACGGCAGCGCGCAACAACAAAAATCGTTGTTTGCATGTTTCACATTTTGCCAAAACGTTTCCAGCGGCGCTCAGCCTCTGCGAGTAACTGATGCGAACTGAGCGTCTATGCTGTGAAGAGAGCAAGAGAGCGAGAGAGCGCCCGGCGCTGAGTGGAGAGAGCGTGCGGCTTTGCTTACGTTAAGTAACACGCACATGGGCTAGAATGAGATGGAGTGCAGCTTGCGGCAAGCGTTGCTCCTTCTGTTGTTGCTGTTGTTGTTATTGTCTTAAGCATAAGTTAACCAGCTTGTATGCGTGTGTGTGTGTGTGAGTGTGTGTTGCCGAAAACAACAAAAGCGAAGGCCAACTTGAACTTTGGACTCTTGGAATCACGCTCTCACTCTCCCATTCGCTCAATCTCAACTGGACCGCTGGACGCCTTGTTGCTGCCGCTGCCGCCGAAGACGACGCTGCTGCTGCTGCTGCTGCTGTTGTCTTTAAGTCGATTTTTTTTTACCAATTCATTTATGTAATTTTCATTAAAATGTTCGCTCGTTTCATGCGCGTCCGAGTGCGCCGTTTATGCAACTGGCGACGACGATGGCACAGAACATTTGCACCAGTGCGGCGACACACACACACATAGACAGAGGCACACACACACACACACACACTCAAACAACTCGATAAGTTTCGGCTGCTTTAGAAATTGAAGAACAACAACAATAAAAGCAATAACTGCAAGAACAACGACCCAAAAAAAATTGATTGCTAAACGCTGAAGGACTCTGGAAAACAATGCAATGAAAATGCAATGAAAATGAAAATGGCGAATGAAAATAACGTTTAACATTTCTTTGGCGCCAACAGCGCGCTGCGCACACGCCCGACCGCCCGCTGCCCACCTGCCCGCCTCTCCACCTGTCCGACAGCTGCCTTCTACTGCTGCTGCTGCTGCTTCTTCTTCTTCTTCGTCACTTGCACTTTAGCGCCCAGCAATTTATGCTTCTTATTTGGTCCTAAGTGCAAGAATGAGCGAGAGGGAGAGAGAGCGAGCGAGCGAGCGAGTGGGAGAGAAGGCGAGAAGGCGAGCAAGTGGCGCAAATTTTGTTTCTGTTACTTTTACTTTTAATTTTATTGCTGTGTGTTCGTTACACAATACTCTATAAACAGACCAAAATACACACAAACACAGACACACACACACACACACACACACACACACACGTGTAATTATAGACAGCTGTTCCACATTGGCCAGATATACATACATATATATGTATGCATGCACATAAATTGGCATGTATATGCCATGGATACATGTATACACACACACACACACACACACACACACACACACATGTCATTTCAGACCGTCTTGGCGCTTAGAAGCGCCGCAGACAAACGGCCAAACGGACAACAAACAATGCAAACGATAGGCAAACAAAACACGCAAAGTGTTCGCTCTAATGGCGCTTTAGCTGTCAGTCAGTCCGTCAATCAGTCAGTCAGTTAGCCAATCAAGCAGCAGCAACAACAACAACAGCAACCAGCTTGATGTGACTGACTTTGAATGATGCGATTGCGGTGAAAGGAATGTGTGCGAATTTGTGGTTTCTCATTTGTTTGTTTACATCCGTTGCAGCAATAGCTCAATAGCTCAATTGGCATTGCGCTAAGATATCGCATGTAGATAACGATAACATATCGAATATAGATATCAACAGCATATCGAATAAAGATGTCGATAGCATGTCGAATATATAGATATCGATAGCAAATCGAATATATATACCAATATCATATCGAATATAGATTTTAATAGCATATCGAATGTGGATATCAATAGCAAATCGGATACAGATATCGATAGCAAATCGAATATATATGTGCATATCTTATCGTATTTAGATCTTGATAGCGTAATGACTTTAGATGTCCATAGCATATCGAATATTAAATGGAATGTATAAATATGTCAATAGCATATCAAATAAATGTATCGATAGCATATCGAACATAGATATAAACAGCATATCGAATATAGATATCAGCAGCAAATCGATTATATATACCGATATCACATCGAATATAGATATCAATAGCATTTCAAATGTAGATATCGATAGTATATCGAATGTAGATATCAATAGCAAATCGAATACAGATATCGACAGCAAATATAACATGATATGATATGATATGATAGCATATCGAATATAGATGTCATATCAAATCTAGATATTAATAATTTAAAAAATTAAGATACCGGTAGTTAGTATATCAACTATGGACATCGATAGCCTAACAAATATAGATATCGATAGCATATCGAATGTATGTATCGACAATATACCTAATTTAGATATCGAAAGCATATCAAATGAAGATATTGATAGCATATCACAAAATAATTTTTATAGCATATCGATAATATATATCGACAGCATATCACATTATAATATCGATGGCATATCGAATGTAGATATCGATAGAATATCAAAAGCTGCTATCTTTAGCAAACCGAATGCAGATTTGGATAGTGGATCAGCTAAAGATTTCCATAGCATATCGCATGCAGGTATGGATAGTATATCGGCTGAACATATCGATACCATATAAAATGCGATTATCGACAGTGCATTAACTGTATCGATAGTATACTGAATGCAAATCTTTATATCACACCATTGAGGAAATCGTTCGATTAACTGCAGCTTCCACCATATATATTCACAACTTTCTAGAATTTTGTAGGGCTTAAATACGATATGTGTTTATACAGCAAACCGCAGAGGCTTAGCTTGAAAAATAAATTTATTTATTTTAAGAAGAGACAGGATGAAAACTCAATTAAGAACCTATTTACCAAAGTTGTTGTATTTAGTTTTTATAATTTTCAAATTATACCTAAACAAAATGTTGATTCAGAATCGATATTTATCGATATTATGGAAAGGAAATACATCGAAAAAGGCTAAATTGGACCAGACCTCGGTTGTCAGTCGTCAAAATTGTGCAATCGGATCTGATTGTGTAATCTTGAATTATAATGAGACGTTTTTGGTAATAAATAAGATGTGCAAGTAAACTGGCAAAGCATTAATCGATCACGTAGAATGCTATCGTTATCGTTTGCCCTCAAGTATAAGTATAATTTATTCGCATTTAACGACTGTCTGAAGTCATGGAAATATGTCTCTTAATTTTAAATTAAATGAATAAAAATTAATTGTATATTGAAATGAAAATAACACAAATGCGCCATTTTAAAAAATCCAAAAATTCACTTTCCAACACTTAAAATCACTGGGAATACGTCATCGCCAATAATTATAAGCTTAAGGTCAATCAATAGATATAAAGCTTAATTAAGTTTATAATTAGCATTCAAACGCTTATAATTATCATTCAAATTATTAGTTATTAGTTATATTAACTTGGATTTGCGTTGAATCGTGACTAGTTTCTCTTTGAAAGTGTTGTTAAATGTTGAATTTTTGGTTATTGAAATTTTCCTTATATATATCTATATTTGTAGTCAATTAATTGAATGATGTTGTTCATGAATAAAAAACAATTTATAAAAAAAAAAAATGTTTAAAAAATATTGAAGTCAATATTAGGTCAAGCTGTTGACTTTTATAAATTATATATTGTCTTGATATTTCTGAACATTCCCGAACGGAACATATTCCAGGTTTATATCAAATGATTTCAAGTGCAAGTTAAATGAGATTATATTTCAACATCAGATATAACAATGGCAAATCCGAGATAAATATTGATCGGATAAGTCCGCAGATTTATGAAGAATGAAAGGTGCAAATGTATTTGATTTGCAAAAGTAGCTTGTGCATTTCTCTCAGTGCAGCTGAGACTGGAGCTGTCTTTCGCTCTGATGTTGCCGTTGCCGTTGCCGTTGCCGTTGCCGCAGCGAAGCGGTCAATAAAACATATATTCCGTTCCAGACTGGGTCAGTCGTACACACACACACACACACACACACACACACAGATAGAGAGACAGACACAGCGTAAAGGGAAATTTGATTTGCGTACCAAATGATTTTTTGCCATTTTCAGCATTTGGACAAAATATTCGAACGCATTCGCCTCATGCATATTTAATTTTCTAATCAATGAGGTGGCAGCTGCCGCTGTTGAGCTTGATGGTAGACTTTAGGAAAATGCAACTGAGAGCCAGCTTGAAAAAGATGGGCAGAGAAAGGTGCTTACATGCTGTGCAGGACATCCTCGAGGGCGCGATAGATCCTTAACATGCCTGACTGGCCGCCAGCCTGCCAGATGGACAGCAAATGCTGTAGCTGCTCCACTGCACCACTGTTGCACAGAACGATTGCTGCCACTTAAACAAAAACAATAACAAAAAAAAAAACAAAACCAACCGCTGGCCCGGCCGCTGCTGTTGGGCCCATTTTTGCGGCTGCCGGAACAACCGGAGGTGAACTAGGAACAAAAACAAAAAACCGGGACACGGGACACAGGACACAGTAGACGGAACACAAAACACGGTATACGAAGCACGGAACACGGAAGACGGGACACGTTCTGTGGTAAGCACACACACGCAGTGGTGCAGAGCGTGTTGAACGTGCGCTGACACTGGCGACGCTTCCGCTTTTATTTGTGCGCCGCGCCGCGCCGATTGCAACTGCAACTGCAACGGCAACGGCAACTGCCAACGCCAGCAACATTTTGGGCCTTCCAAAAAAATGTTGTTTGCCTGACTGCCGAAAAAGAAAAAAAAAACTAACAAGAGAGAAAAGAAACAAAATCAAACTCTCGCACACAAGCAGAAAAAAAAAGACGGCTGACAGCTGAAAGGCGCTCGCAGCAACAAGAAAATCATAAGGGACAGCAGCAGCAGCAGCAACAACAACGAGCTCATGTAAAAATGTCAACTTGCAACAAAAACAGCAAGCGCAAGTGGCAAAGCCGACGCAGCCGCCGCTCAACTTTGGCCCCGGCGCACATCAATTGACGAAAGGCGTCGGCCGCAGGCAACACCAGCAGCAGCAGCAGCAGCCGCAGCCGCAGCAGCGGCAGCAACACACAAAGCCATTATAAAACGCAGCGCAGCCAGCTGCGACGCTGCAGTTGCTGCCCCGCTTGGCGTTTGAGCTGCAGCAACAGCAACAACAGCAGCAACAGCAACGGCAGCAACAACAGCAACGGCAGCAACAACAACAACAGCAGCAATAAATGCAGCCACTTGAGTGCGCAATAGGTCTATAGGTTGTGTGTGTGTGTGTGTGTCGCGCCAATTTAGGCGGACACTTTGTCATACGAGGCGCCTCAACAAAAATGTTATTTATACAGGCCAAGAGTTGCTGTTGTTGTTGTTGTTGCTGCTGTTATTGTTGATGTTGTTGCTGCTGTTGTTGCTATTTATGGCCAATGTTGGTGTTGCTGACATTTCTTTACTCTTGCTGCTAATGTTGCTGTTCCTGCTGTTATTGTCAGCTATTATTGTTGTTGTCGTTGTTTAAGCTGCTGTTGTTGCTAGTTATTGCTGCTGTTGTTGCTGTTGCTGCAGTTTTCTTGCACTTATTGTTGCTGTTGTTGGCAGCTATTGCCTCTGCTGGTGTTTCTGTTGTTGCCTTTTTTTGCTCTTGCTCCTGTTGTTGCTGCTGTTGTTGGTGTTGTTGGTGTTGTTGATGTTGTTGTTGACCTTTTTTTTGGCTATTGTTGCTGTTGTTGCACGCCCTTTAGTCATTGCGCTTATTGTTTGCCTGTTGGCATTTGGCTTCAATTTGTAAGTTCTATTGTTCCATATATTATTTTGTTGTCCTTTCTGATACCCTGCTCACAAATTGAAAGGGGGTCTATTGGAGGATCCGAACTGGTTGACTTGAACGAACAAATCGGGTTATATAATCGGACTAAATATACACATTATTATGAATAGTCCGCTTTACGACAACTGTTTACAACTGCGAACACAATAAGCTCTTTAACAGGCGTAGCCACGCCCACTGCTGCCCCTGTACAATAAAAGAGCTGTGATAAAACTGGCAACAGACTAAGTCGACTGCAGAGAAGGGCGTCTGCCGACTGCAGTGCTTGCTTTTAAGTTGACTACAGGGTATCTGCTAGTTGTGCATACTCAATTCATATGTTGAGAAGCAGCAACAAGAAACAATCACATTTAAAAGTTTTATTTCAAACCCGAATATGTGAGCTTGAGATAAAGCAAGAGAGAAAGTGAGGGAGGAGAGAGAGAGAGATAGGGAGGGAGAGGGGAAGAAAGAGTGAGTGTGTGATAGCTCATCAAAAGCGACAATCAAGTTTAAATTGCTGCTGTTGTTGCTGTTGTTGCTGTTGTTGCCGTTGTTGCTGCTGTTGTTGCCAGCAGCGGTCGATTCTATCCCGCACAATATGTGTACGTGCGTGTGTGTGTGTGATTTTCTGTAATAAAAGACAATCAGCAGGCGGGCGAGCTAATGAAATTTGAAGAGTTGCTCGCGTGACGGCAGCGAAAATCGTGTGACGCCAAATAAATGACAACGGCAGCAACAGCAACAGCAGCAACAGCAGCAACAGCAGCAACAGCAGCAGCAACAGCGGCGACAGCAGCCAAATGACAACAGCTAAAAGTCAGCGTCAGGCAATAAAAAAAGATGAACGACAGGCTGGCAGGCGGGCAGCAAATAAATCGCTGCTGACATTGTCGAGCTGCAGCCTGTCGACTGGCAGCAACATTTCTTCTTTTTTTTTTTTCTTTGGCAACTTTGTCGCAGCGGCCAATAAATAAATGCAAAGCAACTGACGCTGAGCTGCCGGCACAGGTGTGAGCGCCAATGTCTTGGGCATTGGCTAGACGTGGCCTGACGTCAGCAGCAGGTTCATCAACTGTGCTGCTTGTGCCACACTGCCTGTGGCAAGTTGGTGCTGTGCGCTAATAGCTTGCCGCTGCAGTAGCTGCGACCTTCCCCAAAGGCTTTGCAGCATGCGGACAACACATACACAAGCACACAGACACACACACACACACACACACACACAGACGCACACGTGCAATATTCACATTATTCATGCAGCATGCCGCATGTGGCAGGCGACGTGCAACTTTTACTTTCATTCGCTTGCCGCGCTTTCGTGCCGGCCAGAGTTCAAGGCCAAGTCAGCGTCAGGTCGGCCCAAGGGGGGGCGGGTTGTGTGCCCTGGACTGGGCCATGTGGCGGTTAGGTTTATTAACAGCTAATTGCTGCCACTTGAACTGAAGCCACAGCCAGTACACACACACAGAAACACACACACACACACACACAGACACATGTGCACAGGAGTTGCTGCAGTGCCTGGCACAATTTTCATAGCATACTTTTCAGCGCGCTGCAAATAAACTTCCACGAATACTTGCAACATATTCGCTCAATTTGAAGCCACGCTCAGTTGCATGCCCCAAAAAGGCATACGATTTCTGAATGAATCAAGGCTACACACACACACACACACATGCATGTACACATGTACATATATTAAATACATCAACTGGAGTTTTGATTGTCGTCTTTTGGCAAAGGTCGTGACTGTGCAATTTGCAAGAGTTTTTCAAGAAGGCGGAATTTCATTCGCTAAGTAAATTCAATTGCTTGAAATTTGTTGGCGAGTGTACTTTAAATAAATATATAAATTTCCTTTTAGCTCTGACAGTAACCGCTCGATAAATGCAACTAAAATAAATTGCAATTCTATTTTTAACAACATTTATTTTTGTTATTTCTTTTTTTGTGCATATTCGAGGCTTTATCCGCATGTGGTCAAGCTTGTAGCTGATGGTACTTCCATTAATTCTATGGCACAATTTGAGGGGATTTTTGAAAAGGGAAAAGCAAAAGAAAATGAAGAAAATAGAGCATGGAAAATGCCGAAGTTTCAACTCTCAATGTCGATGGGGAATGCTAAGCTGGGAAATACCTTGAACCTGGTGACGAGCTACCATAACAGCTTCTAGCTTCTTTCTATGCAAAAATGTACAATACCACACCCTCACACACACACACACCCACCCCCACACACACCCATATGCAAGACACATGCTGTGCATTTCTTTCAGTTTCACACTATGCGAAATGTGTTCTGAAATAACTTCGGTGTTTGTAGTCCGATCTGTATGAAATTTGAAGGGCATCAAAATGAATGTGCATAAAAAATTCGAAGGTTCTGCCGGAGAGCAAAAAGAAAATGCATTCTTATTAATACTAAGAGCGTGTGTGGCTCGAACCTATGAACCCTTCATTTGCAGCCAGAAGCTCTATCAGCTGAGACACATACACTTTTAACATCGCCAAGTCAAAGCATATACAATTGGCAGCGTGTTCGTTGAATAATTTTTATAATTTTCATTTTAAATTCAATTCCCTTTGGCTGCCAGCTAAAATTTATGAAACGCACTAGCGTAAGGATAACTTCAGTGCAAACCTCAGCTTTCTAGGCCTAACCATTTGTTCTGTGCGCTTATCTTCAATAAGTTAGTCAGTCAGTCAATCAGTCAGTCATTCAAGCAGTCAGTCAGTCAGTGAGTCAATCAGTGAGTCAGTCAGTAAGTCAGTCAGTCAGTCAGTCAGTCAGTCAGTCAGTCAGTCAATCAGTCAGTCAGTCAGTCAATCAGTCAGTCAGTCAGTCAGTCAGTCAGTCAGTCAGTCAGTCAATCAGTGAGTCAGTAAGTCAATCAGTCAATCAGTCAGTCAATCAGTGAGTCAGTCAGTAAGGCAGTCAGTCAGTCAGTAAGTCAATCAATCAGTTAGTCAGTCAGTTAAGCAACCCAACTAATCGAATCGTCTTGTTTAAGAGCATGCATATGAAATGCTCTTTAACTATTTCGTAAAGCTTGTGCATTAATTATGTTATTTTGTTATAATTTTTAGTTATAAATGTTGCAAAATCGTTAAATAATCGATAATCGATTTAAGTATAGATTTGTTAAATAGTTTTTCTAAACTTTAGAGAATACTGATAAATAGTTAATAAATTTAATTTAATAAACGATGTGCCCGCAAATCCTGAAAAATTCCGCTTAAATTCGTTTTAATTTCTCCTCGATTTATCGATAAAAAAAAGTGTTGGATAGTGTTATTGATAGAGCTTCGAGGCGTTGAAAAATGCAAATTAGCTGCCAACTGTGGCATGGGATGGGGCCTGGGGAGTTGGCTGTGCACTTGCAACCGCCACGCCCACATTGCCTTGCGACCTCGCCAAAGGCCTCCAGCAAAGCAATTCCCTATTGTACCCACCCCCCCGCCCAGCCCCACCCCAAACACGAAAATGCCACCAAACAACCCAAACTCTTCGCATGTAATTAGCCAACAGCTACAAAGTGCAAAATAAAGTTGCGACTGGGCGTTGAAATTTCTTTTTTTGAGCCGCTTTTAATACCCTGTAAAACACAGCTTTTGTTGTGGTCCATATAAGCTTTGATTGTTGATAGCTATTCGATTGTTTTAGTTGGGAAATTGATGCTGAATTCGGCGGACATAATAGTATATATATAATATTATATATTATAAAATATAAACAGTCAAGTTGGGAGCTAGAGCTGGTTGGCTTGAAGCTCAGCTGAGGCTGGCTGCGCAGTCTAACAGGGTATCTCTTAGTCGGTCATTCAGTTGCATTTGTTTTTTTTTTGTTTTGTTTTAGCTTGGCTTTGCTGCTTATCGCACCACAAAGATCGCCACAAAGGCCATGTTACGAAATTATTGGACATACACATGGACACACTCACGCACACATAAGCACTCTATTGCATACTCGCACACACACACACACACACACACAGTGGCACACACTCATAATGGCACACACGCTGCGCCGCTGACATGCAATGCAAATAGTCAACACGCCGCCACATGCCGTGCACACAAATCAAGGGCACTTGGCCCATGTTGCCGCTGCCCCACAACCAACACACAGAACCCACCCAGCCCAGGCCCGCCCACTACTCCCCACAACAAATGGGCGAGGTCGCGGTGGGCGTATGAGTTGCCGGGCCATTCAAATGGCGGCTTCAAGTCGCGTCGCATGGTTTTCTCTTTCTCTTTTTTTCGGATTCTTTGTCGCCTGAAGTTTGCCGGGGGTCAGCAGCAACAGCCCCCCCCCCCCTCCCCTCCTCGCGGACCGACGTACCCTTTGCTCTGCCCCTGTATGTGTGTGGGCGTTGTAGGCGTAGCTGGCTGTGTTGGCGTTGCCAATTAACTTAAACTACAGAGTAATGTTCGCCAGACGCGAAACACAATTCGGAGTTTGACTTTGTTTTGCATGTCTGCACACACACACACACACACGTGATATGTTAGCTATTGTTGGTTGCCGGCTGTTGTTATTATTGTTGTTGTTGCTGTTGTTGCCGTTGTTGTTGCTGTGGCATTGACATAAATTCTGGTTGGCCAAATCAAATGGCAGCAACGGAAGCGGCCAAGAAACGCGCAAAAACAAAGCAGCTACAACAACAACAACAACAACAACAAAAACATATACACAATGCAAAGGGCAAACAACACACGCGACACACAACACAAAGGCAACACACAACACACACACACACACACACATGCACACGCAAGGCATATTAAAGCAATTTTCTCGCAATATTTTCCATTTATTTTCATTTTATTTCTTTTGCTCAGCTCTACAATTTTGTTGCTGTTGTTGCTGTTGTCGCTCGTGTGCCACATTACATAAATACGAAATAAGCTACATAGCATTAAAAAGAAAATATGTACACACACACACACACACGCACACATGCATATACATGCGTAGAAAAGCGCAGGAAAATGGCCAAGAAAATGGCATTCAACGCCGCAACGAGGCAAATTATTTCGCTTAATGCGAAAATCGAATTCAGCTGCCGGATGAAAAGTTAGGGAAACTTATTGCAAGAGAAAATGCTAAAAATCGACAGGAAAAACGGCAGGCAGGGCAGGGCAGGCTTCGGGTGAGTATGTAAAGGGAAAGCCTTTGCCCAGCAGCTTGGGTAATAACAAGGAAAATGAGACAACTTTGGCATGTCGCAGATTGAATACACTTTCAAGAGATTCGACTGAACAATGCTTTATTGCCAATCGATTGAGCATGGGAGTTAGGATTTTTCAAATGGTGAAGCACCTAATTGTTGACTCTGGTCAAGATTTATGGAGAAACAAGAACTCATTTTTTTGACACACTCTTTTGATGGTATGCTATATGATACAGTACTTCGATCGGGTCTGAAACAGAACTGAGCTCCATACGCATCTGGCTATATAGAACCGACAGCTCAAGAAGAAAGAATAAAGAATATATGGGCGGGAAATATCGTCTTCTATGTGTTACATGTTTGCTGAAAAAATGATAATACCCTCTAGAAGGGCATGCAAATAAAAACTTCAATAACATTAACACAATCGATAGCAATTATTGCAGTGAAAGCTCGCTTAAATTCTTAAGCATTACCTATATCCGTGTTTACCTGAACCTTAAAACCAGAACAGTTTCCCCCAACTTAAAAATCTAGCTTAATAATACATTAAATTATTAAACAAATTACTGCAACATTAGAATCGCGTATCAAATGTTTTTTGACATTTGAACAAAATAACAAATTGATGTAAGCCAAAAAAAAATCACGAGTAAAATATGAACACAAAAATATGTCACGAAACGTTAGGCACGTGAAGCACAGTTTTGGGGCTACAACAAAAAACCAAAAATAATAAACAAAAAGAAAAAAAACAAATCACGACACAATTATGCATTTGGAGTAGCTTTATTTCAGCTGTTACAAAAATACATTCTATGCAGGCAAAAAACCAATTCCCTTTCTGTCACGTAACGTGCGAATACTTTCTTACACTTGTGCGAGGGCATGTTAATTTTGTCAAGCAGTGTGCACCGCATAGAAGAAGTTCGTATGAGCTGAGCAATACACCTTCTCTGGAAGGGCATCAGCAGTCGGGTTGATAAGGCAGGTTGCTTCTGCATCAATATCACATGCTTCTCATAGGAACAATCGGAAACAATGATTTGATATAGGGTTAAATTTGCTTTCCAGGCAAAATGTACGTAGTAGGGTATTTGATTTTCATTCCCCTTTATTTTTATCTCTGTCCCCATTGAATGAACTAAAAGGGTATATTAGTTTTGTGCATATGTATGTAACAAGCAGAATAAGGCATATCCGACCCAAAAGAGTGTATATATTCTTGGTCAGAATCAAGAGCCGAGTCGATGATGTCCGTCTGTCTGTCCATAAGTATGAAAGCATCGATCTCAGAGCCTCTAAGAGCTGAGAATTGAATAAAGGTCTCCCTAGTGCCCGAGCAGTAAGAGTTCCAATAATCGATAACTTGCTCCGTTTTCTAGCAATTGATTCAAGTCGATGTAGAAATTCTGTTTCTTGAGCAGATCTCTTGGGTTTTAAGGGCTCGACTCACCAAATTTGATATGTAGCCTCGAGAATAGTAAATACAGATCAAGTATATTTTATTTTCTAGGTACGGTCTGAGCTGAGCTGCATTTGTTGTCGGTAGAAGAAGGTTCAGGGTATCCCCTAGTCGGGCACTAGCCTGTAAAGCCTTTGAACGATTTCTCAAACAGCTTTGATGTTTTAAATATAAAAAGCAAATGCATAATACAAGTTTATAAAATATCTAAATAACATATTGCACAATTCTTAATTGGCTTCGAAGCTCGGAAAAACTCCGAGTCTTAGTTGAGGAATAGATTAAATGAACACAATTTTTTTGGGACAGCCTTCAAATTACATTAAAACAATTTGCACCTGTGCTCTGTGGGCATATGACTTTGACCTTGAGCACTTATGGCACGCACACACGCACACAATCACGTGCTCAAGTGCGCGCTCACACGCACAAACACAAACACAAACACACACACACACACACACACACATATATACGCGCACATATTTATGCATATTAATTACAATTATTCGTCTTATGCAACACGGCGTATGCGTAATGAAGCATTTCCCAACAGCTTGTGCACGTGTCTGTCTTCGTGTATGTGTGTGTGCGTGTGTGTGTGTGTGTTTGCATGTGTGTGTGCTTTTGAGTTATGCCGGCTCCAGTTAGTCGCACAGATGACTACGCACATTCATTTTATTTGTGCTGCTGACTCTGGCAACGAATTGGAAATTTGTGCGATTTTGCGAGTTTTGGCGACGCCGACGGCGCCGTCTGCAAAATCTGGCTAAAAAGCAACGAGCAAAGAGTCAGAGGCAAAACAAGCAGTAGAAGAAGAAGCAGGAGAAAAAAAATACTGACTGGCATTAGGCGGAAGTGACTGGCCATTTTGGAGTCGTTGTCTCAGTGCGACAGGGCATTGACTCCGGTCTTGGCATGTTGAACCCGTCGCTGCCATTACGCATACGCCACGTTGTCCGGCTGCTCAAACTGTTAATGCCCCCATTGAGAGTAAAGAGCTGCACCCAAAACAGACTCGTTCGGTGAGAGTATACAAAGTTCTTTATGTTGTTCAACTATCGAAGCATTTGCGTAATAAAATTTATGGAGATCTCTGAGTTGGTTTTTCAGATATTTTATATTAGTCAAAGAAGAGTTTACCATCTTCAATTTTCCCACCCGTAGACACTTTAAATCCACCCATACTATCTTAAATTCCAAGACCAAACTTATATTTTACATAGACAGTTAAAGAAAAAAGTTGGCATCAACACTTTCCGCCCAACTTCGTCGTGTGTTCAGAGTTTCGAAGCCGAAAAATAAACTTTCGTTCATTTCGGTGTATCAAAAAGTGAAACACGTATCATTATCACAAGGATATTTGAAACTGATTCGGAAACCGTTCGCAGCGTAAACAAAAACTTTCATACAACCCTTTTCCGCACAAAATTGAGCCCCAGCCATTTACTTGAATCCCAATATGGGTAAAGAGAATATATTTGTCTTAAAATTATGTGAAAATATATGAAAAGCCCAGGCTTGAACCAAAGCCTGGTCGCATGTCTGTGCTAAAGCAGGTTCACGAACCAAAACGCCAAAGCAGCAAGCTGGTTCGAATCATACCGTTTCAGCTCTAATCGCTGTCAATAAACTCTTAATTGCAATATAAGCACATGTATTTGCAAAGCAGAACTACAAACTCTATAGAAAAGCTGTGCAAAGCCAAATTATTTTCTTGTTTAAGTTAAGATGATATTTCATAATTGTGTTGAATGCGCGCGGGCTGAGTAGAAGCTCAAGCTAAAGCCGGAAGAAGATGTACACAAAAAAAAAATAGCAAAGAAAAACGCATTGGATATGCTTTGGAAGAACATTTATTCAAATTGTTGCGAACCAAAGAGACCGAAAAAGAAAAATGGAAATGAAAAGTCGCACAAAAGCCAACAAAGAGAGAAACTTGAAACCAAACCAAAAATTTGCACAATAGATACATATATATCAGCTGGCTAATTGGCAGGTGTCTTTCGTTTTTTTTTATTTTGTTTTGGTTATCTAATATATTTGTGCTTTTGGGTACTTCTCATAGCCATAGTCCTTGTACTTGTCCCTGTCTCTGTCCTTGTCGCGCTCCTTGTCCTTCTTCTTGTTGGCCTGCGGCGGGCTCTTGCGCGGCCGATTCATTAGTGGATCGTCCATGGTGCGTGATGCCTGTTGCCGCACCTGGGCCGGCGGTCCGGGTGGCTTCTTTTTCTTCTTCTTTTCCGGCTGCTGTTGCAGCTGCAGCATTGCCGGCTGTTGCAGCTGCAACTGCTGCTGCAGCTGCTGTTGCTGCAACTGTTGCTGCTCCCGGCGCTCCAAAAAGGCAGCATTCGCCGAGGCAACTGTCGCAATGCGCTGCTGCTGCTCCAATTGCTCCAGCTGTTGCTTCTTCTTGTGGAACTGCACCAGGTGCGAGCTGCGCCGCCGCAGCGCTGCGCCATAGGGCCCAAAGCCATCGCCATTGGATGCTCCGCCAACGCCGAACAATTTGCGTATGCGCCGCTTATTGATGAAGCCGCCAAAGTTGACAGCGAGTCCCAGACCACCACCAGCAGCTGCTGCTGCACCAGCCCCACCACCGATGCCGCCGATGCCAGCCCCAAAGGGCAGCGGGCAGGGACTGTGCGTGGATGAGCTGCCCGCCTCGCTGCCGCCGCCGGCAACCATTTGACTAAAGTTGCTGTCAAGATCACAGCTGGCGCTGCCGTTGAAGGTGCCCCCACCGATGGTGCCGGCCGAGTCGGCACCACACGGAAACAGATATGTATTCAGCGTGCTGAGCGTTGACGTCGTGCCCGGCCGACTGATGGCGCCCAGGCTAAAGCCATTGCTGCTGCTCTGATTGCTGTCGGGCAACAGTTGCAAGGTCAACGGCAGCGGCAACATGATCGCCGTAGAGCCGCTAATGTTGCCGCTGCCGGTGCCGGTGCCGGTGGTGCTGTTGCTGTCATAGCTGTGCGGATTCACATAGATGTGATTGTTGTTGCTGCTGCTCTGTGTTATTGTTGCAGCCGTTTGATTGCTGCTGCTGCTGCTGTTGCTGTTGCCAGTGGCAGCAATGCCGCTGACCACAAGGCTGCTGCTGTTGCTGCTCTCGCTGTTGTTGTGATTGTTGTTGCTGGGCTGGTGTTGCTGATTGCTGTTGTTGTTGTTCTTGTTGTGCTGGCTGCTGCTGCTCAGCGGCAGGCTAATGTTGTTGTTATTGTTGTTGTTGCTGCTGCTGCTTCGGCTGCGCTCTGGCGCTGTAGCGGGCCGTGCTGCAGCTGCTGTTGTTGTTGTTGTTGTTGTCGCTGTTGCAATGTCAACAAATTGACGACTGTTGCTGCTGGTTGCTGGTGCCGTTGCTGTTGCTGTTGGTCGCGGCTGTTGCTCCCGTTCGCGCTCATTGCCATTGCTGTTGCCATTGCTGTTGCTGTTGCTGCTGCTGCTGTTGTTATTGTTGTTGTTGCTGCCATTTGTTGCACTCATTGTTGTGCGTTTGTTGAAACCAATTGATGCAAAATTTTGAACTTTTTTTTTTGTTTATAATTATTGATATTGAGCGTGTTTTTCTCGCGGTGTACGAATTGCCTTTCAAAACAATTAAAAGCAATATCTAGTTTTTTTAAGTGCTTCCAAAATGTTTATAAATTGCTTAAATATTTCGTCGCTATTATTTATTTTTTATATTTAAAAGTTGATAATATCTTTTGTTTAGTTTTTATTTATAAGTTGACAATAAATTCTTCGTTTGTTACTTTGTGCACTTTTCTTTTTAATTTAATTTAAAGTTTTTATTATTTTTATTTTAATATTCTTGAATTAGTCTTGAGTTTTTTAGCGTCTCTTGCTTAAATAACTTTTTAATAATTTTTTGATATTATATTTTAATTTTTTAGTGGAAATTTTTTATTTAATTTATTTTTATCATTTCATTTAATTATATGTTCAAACATTTTTCTTTATTAGTTTGTTAAATTTAAACATTTTTGATTCAATTTGTTTATTTTTTGTTTTAAGTGCATATTGTTTATTAAGTTGTTTTATCATATCATTTATTTATATATTTAGCAAAAAAGTAATTTTTATAAATTTGTTTGAATTAGATATTTTGAAGTGCACATTTTGTATTGAATTGTTTTTATTATATTTGAAATATATATATTCAGAGAAAGTGATAATTATTTAATTTATAATTAATTTATAAATTTTTTGCTAAATTTTGTTTCAGATATTTCGCGGCTCATTTAAGATTTCCTACTTTTATTTTATTTTATTTTATTTTTTTTTAATTTTTATTCAATGATGATTAATTTTATTAAGTTTTTAAAATTGTCTCATTTAGTATTTAATGTTTGCTTTAAAATGTTTTATCTCTTTCGAGCTTGTAATTAATTTCGCACACTTTAAAAAACTTTTGTAAAATTGTTTGAATTATTATTTATGCCTTGCTTATTTACTTTTGATTAAATTTTTTTAAGTTTTTAATTATTATTAAATTTGCTATATTTTCATTTTTAGCAAAATGTTGATATAATTTTTAATTATTTATTTTTAAGCTTTTAAAATTGTGCATTAATTGTTATTTAATTAAATTTGTATTTTTTTATTATTAAAAATAATTATTTTATTTTTAAGCAGACTTATTGTCAATTAATATTGTTTGAAGCTGCGCTGGCACACACATGAGTGTTCATGCATATTTCACTGCATTTTTCACATATTGCACATTTAAAGAAAGCAAAAAGAAAAAAATTTCGTTTGGTGATAGGCCACTTGTTTATCACAGTGTTGGGTAGTGCATTGATAAGGCTTGCCACACACACTCACACGCACATAACACACACACACACACAAGCACTTGCTAGTTGCTTAGGAAAAAATTGCCAAAAAAAAGAAGCGAGAAGAAGACTGAACGTATCGCGGATCGCACTGCACTGTTCGTTGCTCGCTTAGCTGCCACACTCGCTTGCCACACGGCCGCTGCTACGGCCACACACTACTGTTATCAGTCAGAGCCACGTGCTTAACGCGCCGCGTGCCACAATTGTATGAACTCTGCGGCGCGTTGTTGACAATGCCACAGCGCCAACAGTCGCAGTCGCAGCCGCAGCCGCAGCAGCAACAACGAAGTCGCTGGCGCGAGTGTGTGTATGTGTGTGTGTGAGAGCGAGAGAGAGAGAGAGAGAGAGAGCGAGTGAGTGCGAGCGAGAGGCAGACAGACGCACACGCACGAAGTCGTCGCGCTGTTAACTGGGCCGACGAGTTGGCTAACTCGAACTGGATGTCGAGTCCTGAGACTGGGGCCAGACTCGCGCTGTCTGCTGGCGTTGCGACTTCTTCAAAAAATGCCAAACAATTGGCCAGAAATCTAAAGCCAAAAGCCAGCGCAGACAAAACCACTTGAAGCACACACACATACACACTACACACACGGCACACACACTCGCTTGGTTGTAGTTGTTGCCGTGTTCGGGCTCAATTTCGGGAGTGTTTCGGTTCAGTTGAGTTCACTTCATGGCTAACTTAACTAAATGCCCCGTTGCAGCAACAACACACACACACACACACACACTCGACTTTAACTCAACTCGGCTACTCATCGGCTGGCAACTCGTGAACTCTGACAAAACTGTAAATGTAACTAATGTATTATTGTTGGTGCTGTTGTTGGTGCTAGTTTATTGTGTTGTTGTTGTGAATGCCAGCCGAGGCGGCAACATTTCAATTCGGATTTAGCGAGAATCGTGCGGCTGTTCCGCCTGCTTTTCATAGCTCTTGTCCTCGTCCACATCCACATCCATGTCCACGTTCTCGTTCTCGTCTTCGTCCTCGTCACAGCAGTTGCTCTTTTTTATTTCTTGCTTTTGATTTCGTAACAGTTTTTGCTTTAAATGTGTGTGTGATTAATACACTTGTGTGTGTGTGAGCAGCAGCTGCTGCTGCCATAAAGCAGTCGCTTACACAACTGCAACTGCTGCTGCTGCTGCTGCTGCTGCTGCTGCGGCAGGTCACATCAACAACATCTGCAACATTGTCAACAACAATCGCTGCTGCTGCTGTTTCTGCTGTTGTTGACAGTGAGACGCCACATGGCCAGCTTTAGCCCCATTATGTATACAAAAGAACGGCATAACCAGTTAACTCTGCCATATTGCAAGTCTTAAATAACAATTGGCAAACGCCTTGCTCCAATATATAATTGATATATACAAAACTGTTGATCCGACAGACTGACTGACTTATTAAAGAATTGAGGCAGCATTAAGACAGCAGTTCAACCTTCAAATGGAGCTAAATGCTCGCATGAAAAGCTTCAAGACATAAAGCGACCATAAACGTCTGATTTACGCATGTGACTAACCAGCGAGCAGTCGCCGGTTCAAAATTAATAGCACTTTTTATGGCCCTGTAGAGGGTATTAAAATTTTGATATGAAATGCGTAATGCATAGAAGGAGACATCTCCGGGCCCATAAAGTATATATATATATAAAGTATATATATATATATATATATATATATGCTAGATCAGCATCAACAGCAGAGACGTTAAAGCCATGTCTGTGTCTCAGCTGGCAAAATTAGCTGTAAAAAGGGGCAAAGCTGGACGGAAGTGCAAATACAACACTTTCGTCGTGTCGTTGATGCTATTAGAAAATTGACTATTCTAATTGGGCTTTAAGCATTTAATTTTTATAATTTGTTGTCATAAATAATTAGGACGACACTCGTTTTTGTCGAACATTAATAATTAAATAAATAAGTAAATAAATAAATAAATGTCCGTCCGTCCGCTTCAATGCAAACTTATCTCTCAACTATTTTGAGACTTTGCTTAACTGCATCTTTCTGTTGCAGGCAATACATATATCAGAACCAACCAGATCGGAGAACTTTATCATATAGCTGGATTAGGAACGATCGTTGAAAAAGTTCCAACCACAACCAAGTTTTCGATCAATTATTTCCTTGTAATTAAAATGTCATAGAAGTTTCTTAAATGCACAATTTGTTTGTTTTTAGGAAGATATCTTGAGCAAACTTGGCATTTATCGCTATCAGCATGATCCCCATCAACATCGGACTACTTTATCATGAAGCTGTCATTAAAACGATCGGTCGAAAATGAAGTTCTTATGGAACAACTTTTTCCTTTATCGAGATATGTTGATCAACCTTGGCATTTACTATTTATATTTATATATGTGCCAAGTCTTGTCAAGATCGCACTTCTATATTATATAGAATCGATCGACAAATGAGTATTTGTATGGCGAAATATGCTATTTGATTCATTTTTTGCTGCACATCCATTATGCCAAATCAGGTTTGATATCTTTGTATGTCCAGACCCCCTCCAAATTGGAACTCTACATCTATCTCTATCATCTGGGGTTAGATGCATGCGAGTTATTTTTAGACAAATATTTTGTTTTGTTTTGTTAAATAATTATATGGTTAGCCTAAGCTAAGCTTAGCTTGGGCTGTTACTTTGAGCTTTATAAGTATTCAATGATTCAATTTGAAGTAAAAGCAAATTTGCATTTCCGTGCTTCAGCTCGGTTGACAGCCTTAAGTCTCATATTGGGTGCAGTTCCAGTATAAATTCAAATAGATAAACATAAATATTTCAAATATATATTAATCAGAACACAATTAAAGATGACATGGTATATGTGTGGGCCAACGCGTCGCATGCGCAATTTGATGAGCTGATGTGACGCATACGCAACGTGGGCCGCAGCAAAAGTTGGCCAAATGGCGGGAAGTGCGCGACAAAGCGAGAGAGTGGCACGAAACGTGTTTGGATCATATGCAAAAAGGCAAATAATATCTGTTTGTGCTTTCTGGCTTGCCTGCCAAGCAAATTGCCGGGGTCATAGCAAAGAGTTTTTCCATATATAAATATGTTTTTGATACCTTTTCTTTTTTTTTTTTTTTTTTTTATTTTTATTATTATTTTTTTGCCGTGCTGGTTCGCTTTGCATTTGCGGCAACCTTCATGGCTAATAAGCAACCTGCCAGCAGTCACGGCACGTGGAATATGCGACCCGCTTCTGTGGGCGAGGGTTGGAGCGGGGCGGTACTGTGAGGCGGACTTGCGAGAAAAGGCAACAGAGCGGGCAGAGAGTAAGAGAGTGAGAGTGAGAAAGTGAGAGAGAGAGAGAGAGCGGCAGCAAAAATATTGATCAAATTTTTGTTTGTCAGCGTTGCCACAACAGCAAATGGGACAAATAAATCGCTGGTGCACCCCCCCACCCCTCTACACCCCAATCCCCGCTCTACACCCCACCCCAACCCTTGCGCTAAATGCTCTCCATGCAGAGCCTAGAGCAAATGTCAGGCAAACAAACAAATAAATTCAAAGCGCCTGCCCGTCTCTTCTTGCACCCCCGTTTAACATATCCCCCCTCCTCCACCCACCGCAGCCTGGCGCTTAGTCTACCGCTGGGAGGCTGTCACATCAACATGGACTCCAGCTGCAGCTCTGGATGACGCTTTGCATTTGACATACACAAACAGCAAGCGGCAGCAGGAGCAGCCTCTGCACCCCTCACCCCCTCACCGCCTACACCACCTACACCACTGTGCAACGAGCACATAACTGCTGGCACAACAACCGAACCGCCCACCCTCTCTCCATTACACTCCCTTGACGCTTTTGCTCTTGTCTAAGGCACACACAATGGCAAAACGATTTTCTTGCTAAAAATAACAAAATTGATGGCGTCTTTTAGAAACCTCCCCCCGCCATTCCCCACACACACACACACAGCAGTTGTGTGTGCTCCATAAAAAAAAGCAATATAAGGGGCGCTGGGGCGGGGCACTCGGCTGTCGGTTGTCGGCTAGCTGGTCATGGCCACGGTGAAGGCGAAAAACACGAGCAAATCAATTAAAAAATTGTTCGTTAGGCGCTGCCAAAACAAAGTCAAAGTATAAAATAAAAAAATAAAAAGAAAAACAACACATTGCCTGGACAAATACTTGAGCTATTTGTGATTTATGGGCACGCCGGACGCCCCCTCGAAAGAGAAAAAGGCCCTCGCCTTTGTCGGGCTATTTGTTGAGCCAACTGCAATATGCAGCACCACTTGATGGAATTCTTTCGTGCCGCCCGACATTTCCGGCAGCCACTTTCAGACAACTTCAGCGAGCATAGTTACACTTACAGCTACAGCCAAAAGTTAATTGCCGAGCGTTGTCTACATACCCAAAGCACTGTTCGAACTGTCGTTCAATTTATTGTTTATTATTTTTTATATTCTTATTAATAAAGTTATTATTATAAGCAACAAATATATTACGATTTTTACTTTTTATTTTACTTTTATTTATTTGTATTTAAATACTTTTGAAATGCCTGCATAATAATAAACACAAACTATCGATACTGTATCTACAAAAAGTATCGATAAAACTCATCGATTGTTGATTTAATTACGATCAGAGCAATTTGCTCGGCGTTTGATTAATGTTTATTAAAACTCTGCTATTGCCAGCTAACAAGTTCGAACAGCACTTTGGGTTGTTGAGTTTTTGTTTGAGTTAAATAATTTATCGATATATTTACATCATTTTGTAGTTATCCTGCATGACAAACTGCTTTTGCCTGCTTGCCCGATCGATGGGTTGGTCACACACAAAGCAACACACATGCAAAAAAAATTAAAGACAACAAGACAAAATTTAACAATAAACAAAATAAACAAAAAAAAAAAAACTATCGAGTTTTGTCTCTCGCGCTGCTCGCACTCATTCTTTTCTATGTGACTTTGTGACTAATTTGGCACACATGCTTTTCTGGCTGAGCTTGGAACTGGTTCCGGAACTGGTTGTTGGACTACCTCTTCTTCTTGTGACGCATCTCAGCTGGCGAACGCACCGTAGGCGCCGCGTGCATTATTCCCGACACCAGTTTTGTAGTTTCTCTCTGTGCCCCGCACCGCGATTACAACAACAGCAGTCGATGTGAACGGACGCGCGCGTCACTTTAAAGTGTGGCAAAAGACGGCAGCGAATCCGGGTCCGACTGCGACTGCGGCTTTGATTTTGTGCCGGGGCAGAGGCTAACAGTTTGCGGCTTGAGGCTTGGGGCAGCCGGGAGCGTCACTTGGCTCAGCGACCCAACGATCGGTGGCAATGTTTTTTGCGTTTTCTAATTCAATTGACAAGTCTTGTCTTTGCCGGAAGTGGGTGGGACCAAGGCGGCTAAGGAGAGCCAGCAGGCGATACGAGAGAGAGAGAGAGAGAGAGAGAGAGTGACAGAGTGAAAGAAAGGGGTAGGGAGGGAGAGAGCGGCAGAGAGGGCGAATGCGTAATCTCAAGAAATATGAATGCACAGCTGACCAAGTGCGTAAACAGCAAAAGCCAAACAAAGCAACAAGAATAAAGCTAAGTGTGACACACCGAAGATAAAATACACTGCTTTACCACAAAAGACCTTTTCAATATATAAGATACAGATATAGATAGATTTAACCGATTTAATGCGGGAGAATATGATGAAAAGGCTGGCAAATGTTGATTTTCTTTCAGATATCTTGAGAAATGGAAGAAACCAATTGATGAATTGAATTCTGCCTAGAGAGCTGTGGATATGAATAGACCAATAAGTCCCTAAGACTTTACTAATATCTAAATAGCCAAATGGCAAATCTGATCAATATACCCAAAGAACATACCCTTGGCATCCATATGATACTAAAGCCCGATCTGGCAGAATCCACCTGCAGCCGCGAGACAGACGCATCTGGCCATATCATTCGAGTCGACTGTTTATGCAGATCAGCCAAATATGACGTGTTCTTTTAGTCGATACACATGTTGTGACAGAAGCATAATACCCTCTAACAAGAGTATAGTCAAGGGGGTTCAGTTCTAGTCCAGGGGCTCTCTTTGGGGCTTTAACTCGAGCGACAAGCTTGCGCGCTTGTTAGCTTTTTTTTTGTTTCTAAGCTGCCCTCAAGGCTGAACGCTTTGCCGCTGACTGGTGCCTAATAATCGGTCGCAATATGCATCAGCCCACCACGCCCCCCGCGCCCTTAACCAGCCCCCAAAACAAAAGACCAGCTGGGCAGCAAGAATGCACAACTAGCCTTATGCGGAGGCAGCGTTAATTGGCTGCGAGTGGCAATCGATGGTGACAAGTGGCAAAACATAACTGTGAGCAAAACACACACACGCGCACACACACACACACACACGCACGCACATTGTTGCACACAGGTCATTGCTTATCATTTTTGTTCTTGGTGCAACAATTGGCACAAAAGAAAGCAACAAAAATTAAGGCGTCTTCGCCTGTGTGGAACGTGCGGCATGAGGCATGCAACGCTCAAACAGAAAAATGCGGCAAATGTGCTGCTCACCATCATGATATAAGGGTTCCGCTTATGCGACACCCCGAGCTCTGCATCAAAGTTCATTTGAGGCATTTTCAATTGAAGAGCTTGATTTATAGCATAGCTTTAAGATGTCCATTGGCAATCAACGCCTGGGAAACTGAATTGAGGTGCTCGACTCTCAAGACCAAGCTGCTAGAAAATATTTAACCATTTAAGAGCTTTAAAAAGCGACATATATAATATCAAGTAAAACAAATACATTTTCCCCAAAACTTTAAGAGGTTACAGGAAAGAGCAGGTCAGCCTAGACCTTCTTTACCTGAAAAAAGGAAAAAAGAAAAGAGGAGCAAAATTGTATCTAATCTCAGCTAACATTAATTGCCGTAGCCTAGCCTAACGCAATCTAACGTTATTCAATATGACATAATATTATCCAAATCAATTATACCTAGCCTCACATAAGCTAACCTAACCTTACCTTACCACACCTAACTTATTCTCAGTTAAGCTAAACTAACTTAACCTCACTCTACCTAACCTAACCTTACATTTCTGTATAAATTTGACTTTAGAGTGAGCCACCCTAGCAAAATCGTATCTGACCTATCAGATCCACCTTCAACAAAATCTTTTATGATTTTTTATATCTATCAGATCTATCATTAAATGCCGTGCTAATATAGCATAATATAATCCTAATCCTAATCCCACCTACCCTTACATAACCTATCTTCATTCAAACTAACCTAACTTAATATCAGTTAAGCTATACGAACTTAACCTCACTCTAACTGAGCTCATCTTTAATCTCTCTATCGACTTGCCTTTAGTGTGAGCTACCCTAATCCGTATTAACTTAAGCCAATCTGACCTTAAATGGCCCAGCCCAAGTTAACCTTATAAATTCTAATCAAATCTAACCCAACCTAACGCGACCTAACCCCACATAAACTCAGTTAGTCTGGCCCAAGTCAATCGCATCTAATCAGATTTAACTTAACCCCACTCGACGCAATTCCCTGACCCGCCTAACCTAACCTAACCCAATCAAATTTAATTTAGCCACAGTCAATCTCAGCCAATTTTGACGAAACTCAGCCGCTGCAAAGTTTTTTCTTTTCGAGCATAATCTCAAGTGCTTTAAACAAAATACTTTTGCCAAGTGTTTACACGCTCATAAATTATGCTTTTTGGGTTTATTGTTGTTGTTGAATTTTATATTTTTATTGATATTTTTATAGATTTTTGAATATTTCCAACGAAATGTTATGAAATTTGGGCGATCGAGCCACATGACGTATGCGTAATAAACCCAACGGCAATTAAATGTTTGGGGCAAAAACAAGTAGACAATCTAACGGTTTATTTCAGTTCCAGACAGCTGCTAACTTTAGTAAACAGTTTTAATACGATAATTAAACGATAAAAGCATAATTAAAATGTGAAATCAAATGAAAATATGGAGAGTGCAAAAAGAAAAGAAAACACAAACGAACAAGCAGAAAAAAAAGACAACGTGCGGCAAGCCGAAGAGGAAATACTCTAACAGAATACACAATTGTGCCTATAGGAGACATACGATAAAGCAGACCGATACGGGCTTCGGCAGCAGGCTGAATATCGTATTTGTTCAGCTGGGCTGGAATATGCTGACTAGGAGCAAAGCTTTTCAATATGAGAATAAACTTTTCTGGCAATTATTCCAATAGAGCTAGATGATATTGATTTTGCAAAGCTGATAAGACTTTCCATATATAAAATAAGATTTTCCACATATATATAAAAACAAATGCAAAGTTTCATCAAGCTAACTTGAATAACAAACAACTTGTTCCTACAAGAGCTTTACCATGGATAACTGAGCGACGAACGAAGCTGGTATCAAGAATATATATCAATTATATATACCTTAAGCTATATGCAACACATTGCGTAAGCAGGTTGATAGACTCTCTGCAAGTGTATCAAAAGATCTTGCATATGCTGGGGCTAGATCGTAAATGTGGAATTCGACGATCCTAAGTAAATATTTAGAAAATAATAAAATGAACATTTATTTATTTTGTTTTTTTCCTTTTTCTTTCTTTTTAATGCACTAAACGGCAGCAGAGGCAATACTTGGAGTGGCTAAAAAGCGGTTGAAGAGGAAGCAGCAGCAGCAGCAGTAGTAAAGAACTTAATAACAACTCGCAGAGGCGGGCTTTGCTTGCGTGGGGCGTTGGGCGTTGGGCGTGGCACTGTGCAACATTTGTTTGCTGCTTACCTTGGCGCTTGGCTTAAGGTGCCGTGCGTCGTCGTGATGTGGGCCATGCAGGCGATCCATTAACTTACTCCTCTGGGTTCCGCTCGGCTAGCACTGGGTCAAATCTGCACACATACACGCACACAGGTACACACACAGGTATAAATATATATGTATATATACATATAGATGCATATATGATATATACATATAGATGCATATATGAGCCTTTATATACAGGGTGCAGCGAATGGGGCATAAGTCGTAAGTTACTCGATTGGCGTATATATACATATGTATATATACTTATATATATATATACAGATCTATTGGTGACAAACACACACACACACACACACACATGCACGCACGCACAGTGAGCTGTACATAAATACATTTAATATGTTACGTATACGTAATATGGTTATTGCTGTCTTCGTTGTTGTTGTGTTTGTTGCTCTCGTTGTTGTTGTTGTTGTTGCTGTTATTGTTGTTGTTGTTGTTGTTGTGTCTAGTGGGCTGCGCATATTTATGGAGCAGACATATAGACAGACATGCTGCTATATATATTTATTTATATTCAAATTCAAATGACAAAAGAAATGAAACGAAACGAAACGAAACAATTTTCTTTTCTTTTCTCAATTTTTTTTTCATCTTCATTTTTTTCGATTCTCTTTACATTTTTATTTTGCTTTTCACGAGCCGCTGACACGGGGGCAGCGGGCCGGCGGCGGCAACATTTGTCGCACACATTTTTCACATATTCAAATGCGACAACAACAACAATAACTCGAACAACAACAACAACAACAACACGAATTCCACACGACAACGAATCTGTGTGCGAGAGGCCAAAGACGACAACGTGCACAGGCTGAGTTTTTCGTGAGGTGTGTGTAAAGAACTTGGTGCTCTGGCGGTGGGCGGAGGGGGGGGGGGGGGTGTATTGTGTGTTGGGGGGCTGCAGCAGCTGGCTGCTCTGCGACGTCATTGGCGACACTTTTCACATCATTTGCTTTTTGGGCTTAATTGCCGCCTGTTTGGTTTTAACAAAACTGCCCAACGAAACGCTTTTTTGTTTCTTTTTTTTTAAATTCTCTTCTCTTTCGGGGCACGCACAGCACACAAGGCACAGAAACTCACAAAAAAAAAAAAACTCAAATATAATAAAAAATAACGGGAAAAATGGGCCGAAAATAATTACGAAAATCGACGAAGAAAACGCACTGGAAAAACTGCTGACGATTTGCGATTGTGTGTGGGGCAAGTGTGAAGCGTTCACCGGCGTGCGCGTTACTGAAGATCGGCATCGACAGCGGCAGCGGCAGCGACGGCGACGGCAGCGGCTGCTGGGGCAGCGGCGGCAACTGCGACGCCGACTGCGACGTCGACTGCGACAGCGAACGGGTACGGAACTGGCAGGCAGAGCAGGAGACGGCGACGTTTTTGAGCAAATCCAGCGCATATTGCTCTGTGTGTGTGTGTGCGTGTGTGTGTGTGTGTAAGCAAAGTGTTTTCTTTTTGTTTTTTTCTTTTCGTGTTTTACGCAAATTGTTTTGCAGCAGCCAACGTCAACGGCCAACGGCCTGAGAAACCAGCCAAAAGTGCTCCGCAGCGCGTTTATGCGGGCCACGTTTGTGCGATCGAGAAGAGATCAGGAAAATTCAAAAGATTTGCAGGAAATTTATGATATATTGAAATATTCTTGCAATTTTTTGCTTGTTTAGTCTTGTTTGGAAATTAATACCCTTGTAAACAGTTGCCTTGCGAGCACGATGAAAATAACATGGAAAACTCAAATTGGGTGTCGAAGCTATTCTTTAATAAACAAGTGAATGCCCATTGGGTTAGCTTTTCGCGATTTGCCAGCACGCACAAACGAAGGCGGGCAACGAGAACAGATTGCGACCAGCCTTGTCCACCTGTCTCGAATTGCAGTACAGCTGCATTGGGGCTAAAGGCCTCGGCCTTGTCGAAACTTGACCATAAAATTTAAAGTGAAATATATAAAATAATAAATCAATTTTTAAGTGAACAACATAATTCTTGTGGGCAATGCTTTCTGATTTATTTTTAGAGCTCGTGGACTCTGATAAGACCCCCCGCTTGTCACATATGCGCTATCTGTATACAAGAACTGTCTTTTCTGACTGATTGCTTGACTGATTGACTGACTGATTGATTGGTTTTCAAGGCATTATCGAATCCATATAAGCTAGAAGGGCGCAGTTTTGACAGTTTTACTTGGTCTTAGATAATTCTACCCTCGAGAGTGAAAATTTGATAGAAAAGGGGTTTCTTTATTATTAAATTGGCTTCAGACTTATTTTAAAAGAGCTTTCAAAGAAAGAGAGACGTTTACAACTGCGAGTCTGGAGCTGTAGGAAAACATTTTAAAATAGCGCTCTTCTATGCGAATCCCATGAATTCAAGTAGGACTTGTTAATAGTTTTGTATTATATGGTTGCGATGGCAATATTATAAAGTTTATCTTTGATTTGCTTGGCTTTGCTTTCTTTCCCGCTCTCCCTCACTGTCTCGCTGCGTCTCTCTCTCTCTCTCTCTCTCTCTTTTTCTCTCTCGCTCTCACGTTCTATTTTTTTTTTATATTTTTCCCTCTTTCGCTCGATATGCTCCACACAAATACAATGCTGGCTACTCATATTATGTTTATGCAAATATACGTTTGCAACTTTAAGACGACGACGGATTAAAAGATTTCAAATTTCCTAAGATCTTTAAATCCCTCGACTCACACAAAACATTTAAAGGCTATAAGGATTATTAGCTCAACAGAGGTGTCAGAAGTCACATTGAAACGATATTTCTTACTTTTAAACAATAAAATATGATGAAAAGTGCATTATGAACAGTTCCTCAACATATTTGCACTTTAATTCCCAACTAGTTATGGCAAACGGCAGTCCATAAAAGCCCAACAAGCGGAACTTACAAAAACTTAGCAAAGTATGTAGTTTATTTAAGCTATTTGCTAAGTATTTCTTGTTTGAGACATTTATTAAAATCAAATTGCAAAACTATCGATTACACAAAGTAGTTGAACTCAAATAAATGTCGAAAATGAGTAAAGTTTGGCGCAACATCTGCTTAAGCAAAATGTTGCTTGATTCTATATTACTCATTAAAAGTTAGCAACAAGTGGGTATATCGGCTGTGTGCAAACGTATGTAACATCCTAAAGAATGCATTTGCCAGACTAAGAAGCGGAGTGAAAAATAGGACATCCCGTGCGAGAGTGTGTATGTTTGTGTTTGTAAAGAAGAGATTCGGCATGTTCCGGCTTACGTTATTATCAAGTTGAGCACTTCCGCCTCCTGTTTTTCTTTTACAGGTAATATGCAAAATTTGCTAACGATGCGGATAGGAACTTGTTAGGATCTTTCGTGCGAATGGTAAGCAGGGGAGGGGCGGGGACCTTCTGCTAAAGACGATCTCGCGGAACAAATGACGCAAAATGCAATTACAGAAATTGCAAAACAGCGAAATTGCAAAATTTCTGCACTATTTAGTATTTAGCTAAATTATGGTATCTGTTTTGGGTGCAAACGTCAGCAGTCCCAAAATGAACAAGAAGAAGAAACTGAATGCTTATTATGAGGTTAATAATGACGTTGCGAAAGAGAGAGAGAGAGAGAGAGAGAGAGACAGGGAGCACGAGAAGTCTGGGGGGCTTAGTAAGCAAGAGAATTGAGTCGTTTCAACTAAATCTTTCAGCGTGTAATACTTAGATATTAATGCGTTTTATGGCGTCCACAACAAAAACAACAAGTGGTGTAAGAAGAAGAACAGAGAGCGCTGTGTGACCTTCACTCACTTTTCTTTTCGATTTCCACTCGAGAGCTGCGAGCGTATTGCGTAAAGTGGCTACTCAGCTGCTTAAATGATGCTCAGATACTTTTTCATACGCTGGTCAGATGCAGATACAGATACAGATACAGATACAGATACAGATACAGATACAGATACAGATACAGATACAGATACAGATACAGATACAGATACAGATACAGATACAGATACAGATACAGATACAGATACAGATACAGATACAGATACAGATACAGATACAGATACAGATACAGATACAGATACAGATACAGTACAGATACAGATACAGATACAGATACAGATACAGATACAGATACAGATACAGATACAGATACAGATACAGATACAGATACAGATACAGATACAGATACAGAAATACAGATACAGATACAGATACAGATACAGATACAGATACAGATACAGATACAGATACAGATACAGATACAGATACAGATACAGATACAGATACAGATACAGATACAGATACAGATACAGATACAGATCAGATACAGATACAGATACAGATACAGATACAGATACAGATACATATAGATATAGAGATACAGATACAGATACAGATACAGATACAGATACAGATACAGATACAGATACAGATACAGTTACAGATACAGATACAGATACAGATACAGATACAGATACAGATACAGATACATACAGATTACAGATACAGATACAGATACAGATACAGATACAGATACAGATACAGATACAGATACAGATACAGATACAGATACAGATACAGATACAGATACAGATACAGATACAGATACAGATACAGATACAGATACAGATACAGATACAGATACAGATACAGATACAGATACAGATACAGATACAGATACAGATACACATAGGAAGAGACGTAGATACATAAGTATCTAATGGATACGAGGCTATGTTGCCTTGTTTTCGTCAATTGTCGACAATATCGTTTTTAATGTGCCTCTTTATTTGTTTCAAAAAAAGCCAATGCCAAAAAGTCTGGGGGCGTGGTCGCACCATAGGAGGCGGAATGTGGCGAGGGGAGGGGATTTGGTCAGGCTCTGCGAAACGTTTTCGTGAAATGCCAAAAGTTATTTTAATGCATTTTCATTTTCGTTTTCATTTTCAAGCATTGCCGATTGATTGCTGTTGATTTTTGCTAGTAAAGTGATTTTGAGCAGACGAAAAATGTTTTCATTTTTTTAATTTATTTATTTTTGTTTTTTATTTTCACTGCGTGCTAACAAGGGCGTCAAGCGGCGGGGGGCGATGGGCAGGGGGCGTGGCGCATGAGTAACGAGTGGCTGATGAGCGCGCGGTGCGAATGGATCATTTGCAGCGCAACTGCGATACGCAGGGAACGCCTACGGACGAGGGACGTGGTTGGGATGCCCTCTAGCATCACCCCTCCCCTCACCACCTCCATCAACAATACATTTGTTTATACAATTTTGTTGTTTTGCGGCGCATTTAATTGAGTCTTTTGGCATTTGGCTTGCCTATTTGTTTATTCGACAAGTGTTCGATTGATTGATCAATCGAAACTGTGCACATGATTGATTGATTGATTGATTGTTGCATGCAGCAGGTGCAACGACCTGTTTGATTAGCTTTAATTATTTTCTTTTCGTAGCCGACCAATAAGGCTTTAATATATTATGGATCTGTATCGGAAGCTGTATCGATATAGCCAAGTCTGTCTCTCAGTTATAGGTAAGTCGGGCAGATCGGACCACTATATCATTTGGCTGATGTAGAAACGATTGATCGAAAATTAAGTTGTGGTGAGAACAACTTTTTGTAAGCACAAAACACATCAGCTTAACCTTATCAATATTGATTTACCATATCGAGATAAGTTTTGTTTTTGCATAAGTTATCTGTTTTTCGAAATATCTTCATCAAACTTCACAATTCGCCCAATATATCTGCAAGTCCTTAAGTAATACGTCTACAAGGAGACCTAATATTAAGGATATTTTGATCTATTTAGTGTGTCTCCCCCGTCGCCCCTGCACCTGTTTTGACACAATAACCGAAATGGGCAGCCCGTGCCTCTGACCTTGAGACAGTGGGTAGAAAGTGGGCAAAACAAACGCGGCAATGGCTAGGCGAAAATCGCATAGCAGCATGCCATTGCAACATGCCAAGGCTACATGCCATTGCAACATGCCATTGCAGCATGCCAAGGCAATATTCCTTTGCAACATGTCTTCGATGCACGTCAGAGCAAACATAACTATCAACTATCATAGCAGCCTTGAAGCTTGAAAGCTTGATATCAACATGCCATGGCAAACATATGTATTTCAACAAGCCGAACAGCTTGTTGCAGCGATTGTGAAAGCCACATTTCATAAGCACTGAGAGCACACGGCAACTTTTTAATGGGTACATTTTGTATGGGGCATTGTCACAGCAGCTTTAGCTTGGAAACATTTAACAACAACATTTAAATAAAACATTTCTTTGTAGCAGGCAGCAACATATACCAAAGCAACATTATTAGAAATATCGATACAGCAACATGTCACTGAATGTTGCCATGTGTTGCCATTTAAGCGCAACATTTGCACAGCAGCATGTAGCTAAGCACAATGTAAGACTCATCCAAGTTTCACAAGTTCTTAAATGCATTTCAATTAAATTTCAAATAAGCTGATGTTAATAAGAGTTTCCCTACCTGTTAGTCGCATAATACTCATAATTAATTAATTAATTAAAGTAATTTTTTTTGGTATAGCTTTGGTATACCAAAGCTATCGGTATCCCGCTCTATGATCGTATCTGTTAATCTTTTAGTGTAAGAAATTTTCATAAAGATCGGATGACATAGACCATAGTTATTCCTGAACGAATTTTCGCTTGGGGTTGTTTGAGCGTGTGCGTGAGGGATTTGGTATATATGTATAGAAGAAAGTTCAAATGTTTGTTATGAGACTTTATAACTAAACTCAGGGTATCTTTTAGTCGGGCATTTCCGACTAGGAAACTCTTCATATTCTTAAGAACTTGAAGAAGCTTGAATTTTACAGAAATAGGCACCTGTTCGATAGCAAAGCGCTTCAATTTGCGAGGGGCATTCCGAGAATGGGTTAACAAACTTCTCAGCTCTTAGCCTAGACACAAACCGCATGCACATTGCATTCTCGTGGCATTCGCCTTCGCTCGAAAAATACTCGTCTAAAAGCGTGTGTTAAATGGTTCAAGTACTCACCTGCAAAGAGAAGAGAATTTGAGAAAAAGGCATTAGTCAAGTGTGGTTAAGTGAAGGGTTGAGTTGGGGTTAAGTGCTGACGTCACACTGTGACCCCGTGACCTCATTTCGAGTGCGTCCCTGAAATGCGCAACATTGACGTGTGGAAAGCTCAAAGGTACATTGACACGTCGGGCAGCTTTTAAGCACAAAAAGCACTCGATCGATCAGCTTCTGAGCTTTTCATAAGCTTGCTAATTACAAGCGTCTGCCAATGAGAACGCTCACCCACACACACACACACACTCGCACGTGGCGCCATCTATGCAAAAGCGTTGCCTGCAAAAGCTGCAAGCTCTGTACGCTGCTCGCTTTGTTTTATATTCTTTTCTTTCGAACTTCCAGCGAGCTTGCTTTTTCGAAATTTCAACAAGTTTCGCCTCTGCGCGCTGCAGCCAGGCGTCGGCAGCGCTGCTGGCGTCGACGGCACGCCGCAGCTGTCGGCATGTGTTGCTCAGCAGCAGCGACGAGCACGTGCTGCGCGCTCGGCTCCGCTCGGCTCGCTTCGTTTTGGCTTCGTTTCGTGTCGGCTTCTGCGGCAGTTTTTGAGGCATTCTCCTGCGCTGCGTCTCAGCTAGCTGCTTGCCTGTGTGTGTGTGTGTGTGTGTGCGTGTATTTTCAGCAATAAAAACAAATCTGCTGCACTGCCGGCTCAGGATGCTGCTACGTGCCACACTTGTAACTTATCAGTGCTTGCCACCCACGGACAGCCTTCCGTCTGTACCTATCCTTAGACTAGCACTCGCTATTTCTTTTATTTTATTGTCTGCTGCCGAAACTCTTGATCCCGTCAAAGGACTTTAGCCGGCAATACACAACGCCCCCCTCCCCGTCATCCCACAATGCCGCCACACTTCACATTCCTGTGGGTTATTGAACAGCAGCCACGATAAGCGCACAGCTCTTCGACGCCGGCGTCGCCCTCATAAATATGCAAAGAAAATGCAAACGAACTAAACGAGCCGAAAAAAAACACAAAAGAAAATAAACAGTAAATCGAGCTGGAATAAAGGGAAAACAGCAAGAAGCAGAAGAGAATTAAGGCGGCCACGACAAACGCTGCGATGTCGAAATTTCCGTAGACGCCTTTTCGATACTCGGGCCCAGGCGTGGCAACGAGGCGTATGAATATTTAAACTGTTCAATTGCCACGCCTACAGCGGCAATTAGGGCAATTTAACAGGGAAAATGAACAAGGGAACACACTTTTTTTTTTTTGTTGTTTTCGTAATTTCAGGACTCGTCCTTCGGAATGCCCTTCGAGGCGTGGTCCATTAAAGGCTTTGCCATTTAATTCGACTGGTAAACAATTTCAAACGAAACTCGAGCAATTTTCAATTAATTAAATTTAATTTCCCACTTAAAAGATATTTTAAATTTTGCGCAAAATTAACTGCCATAGAAATTTAAAATGGATCAGCAGTAGAAATAAAAAATTATTTCAGAACCATTTTCTTTCAGCTGTTGCTGCATTAATCTTCAATCAAGAAAGTATTGCAAAGTGTTAACAGTTAAAAGTTGTCGCTTGTTTGTTGTTGTATTAAATAGTATTAAAATATTTTGCTTTTCATATATTTTCCAAAAAAACAGGCTATCGATATCAAGTTTAATCGATTGCTTGCAAGCGGCTAACTTAATCGATTATCGGAAATAAGCCCGTACTGCACGGGAACTAAGAAGACCTACGGTCAAGTCTCTAGCTCTTAGAGGTTCTGAAATCGACACGTTTATAAATACAGACGGACGGATAGACAGACTTGGCTAGATTGACCAGATCGAGATTGAGAACACAGCTGAGCTTTAGCACTCTATGGGTAATCCTAGCAAAAGAACCCACTGAATTCCCAGGTATACCATGCCTCAGCAAGACCTTTAGACCTTTACCAGACTCTACTTAAGTCGAGCACCGAGCACCAAACTTATTAAATGCTTTAACTTTCGCATTAGTTTAACGATTCTGTAAAAAGTAATAGCCGGAAATTAATTAAAAACTTGACTGGGGCCATAAAGAACACGACTTGAGAAATGAAAACTGAAGTTCTCACATTGGATATTCTGAAAGTGAGCGCATAAAAAAGCGTCTCAAGTGACATTTTCAGTTTCATTTCTAGTTTTGCACAGGTGCGTACTGCTTCTGCTACTGCTCCTACTCCAACTGCTGTTGCTGGCGTCATAAAAGCCAAGTTGAGCGAGCGCCTGGCGCAGTCGTTAAATCCTTTTGTTAATTTCCCTTGCACTCGCATTGCTCATACGCCACATTGTACCGCCGACAGGGATGTCGGCTCTTGCTGCCGCCCAGTCAATATAGCAGAAACATACATCACTTTAGTCCATCCTAACTAATCAACTATGCGAACTAGTCCAGTAGAGTTGTCTTGAATCCATCGCAAAGCATTATATGTAACCATAACCAGTGGATCGCATTTCTATATCATATAGCTGACATAGGAACTGCCGGAATTTCTGGAGAGGAGTACTATATAGCTGCCTTGGGAGTGAAAATTAGGTTCTTGCTTGAAAAACTAGTTTGTTTTCAAAATTTCCTAAAGCATTCTCAACAATTGCTAGGAAACGGGTCAAAGCTTTCGATTATCGGAAACAAATTCATACTGCCCGGAGGCCCCGCACTCAAGTCCTAGCTCTTAGATGGGTGCTGAGATCGTCGCGTTCATACATATGGACGGACGGAGAGACGGACATACGGACAGACAGACAGATAGACGGTTAGACGGACAAACAGAAGGATGGAGGGATGGACGGACAGACGTTCAGACGGACAGGGCTAGATCGACTCGTCTATTGATGCTGACCAAGAGTATATATATTCCTTTAGGGATCGGATACGCTTCCTTCTGCCATTTGCACAAGCCCTATATACCCTTTAAACCTATTTCCACTTATAAAAATATAAAAATATATTCCATGAGCATAATCTTATAAACATCGCTCTGCTATGGCATATAACTTATATAGGAACTATATAATTCTGCAATAACCCGTAAAACCAGGTTGGAATAAATGTCTTCCAACACGTTAGCTAAATATAACAGACCAAGCTCAAGCTGTTTACCTCTTAAGTTATTATGTGTAACGAGTTTGAGGGTTGGTTCGACCTTTGCACTGCATAGCTGCTGCTCCTTCTAAGACCTTAGCGAATATAACTTCATATAAATCTCTGCCATGCTCTTGCAATACGCTCGCGAGGGCATTTAATCTGCGACACGACAAGGTTATTTCCTTTTATTTCGTTTACAGCAACTTTTAGGCGAAAGCAACGTCTTGACATTTTGATTTATATTGCTGGAGACTTTTGCCGACACGGCTGTTGCTGTTGCTGCTGCTGTTGCTGCTGCTGTGGCTTGTTGCTTGGCATAAGCATAATCGGCTTATTGGCAGTGAATCCAGTCGCAAGCTGATTCTGTTGCCAAATTGCGTCTTAGCAACTGGCAAATTGCTGTTGTTGTTGTTGCTGGTGGTGTTGGTGCTGCTGTTGTTGCTGCTGTGATTGCTGCTGCTGCTGCTGTTGTTTATGCTTTTGCTATAGCTGCTGCTGTAGCTATTGTTGCTGTTGCTGCTGTTGTTGCTGATGTTGTTGCTGATGTTGTTGCTGATGTTGTTGCTGCTGTGGTTGCTTATGTTGTTGCTGCTGTTATTGTTGCTGCTATTGCTGCTGGTGTGGTTGCTGTTGTTGTTACTGTTGCTGTTGTTGCTGCTGCCGTTGCTGCTGTTGTTGTTTATGCTTTTGCTATTGTTGCTGCTGTAGCTATTGCTGCTGTTGCTGTTGCTGTTGCCGTTGTTGCTGCTGCTGTTGCCACTGTTACCTTTGCGATGTCGTCTTCTTTGTCCTGCAGCTTAGCTGATATGCTTGAACATTTTGGCCACTCGCTTTAAAAGCGACTAAGAACCTGCCTCTTATGCTTATGTATCATAACTACAAACCAAATAAATTGCTGCTGCTGTTGCTGCTGTTGTTGTCGCTGATTTAACGAGCTCGTTCCGTCTCATTGACTTTGGCCGTGCTTTGTGTGTGCATCTGAGACTAATGGAAATTGAATTCACAAACCGATTTGGCCCTGCAAATGCAAATGAAGTGCAAACTACTTACAGCTTCACGGCCAAGTGGGGGGTGGTCGCAGGGTGGCCAGCAGAGAGAGGGCGGCAATTGCATTCAACTTTGCAAAAGTTGAATTGGGGTTTATTTAGGAAAATAAATTGTAAAAACAAAACAAATCTAGGAACTGAAAGTGTCAACTGCTGATTATCTTCTACAACGTCTTCTCCTTCTTCTTGCTGCTCCTAGCTCAAGCACTTCCTCTTCCTCTGTTTCCCTATTGTACCTATGCAAACAATTGTGAATGAAGAGCTGAGCAAATCGGAATGCCCGCCTAATGCTTAGTCGGGCGCAAGGATTTCAAGTTCAAATTTGTTTCATGAATCTATTATACCCTGTACGCATTGAATGAATGGGTATGATAGATTTCTTCAACAGCTCGAAACTGGCAGCAAGGGTAAATTTGGTTTAATAGCTTCTTTATGTGAAGTAGGTTGAATTCCATTCGTAAAGCCTAATACAACAGTATTCAGTATTTGACGATTTTGAAGATTTTCACAAATATTTCTGAAGTCTGCGTGGCTGAGCTGCCTGACCGTCAGACTGAGAAGGGAGAGGTCGCTGGTTCAAACTCAGCACACACGCTTCGAAAAATTCACTGACCGAAAATCGTTTTGGCCAGAATTTACATTATCCACGGGCGGAAAATGGGTGGAAAGATAATGTACAAAATTGCAAGGCAATAACTTGAGCCGGCTAAGGCTGGGGATAGCAAGGCATAATGGAAAATTTCAATGAAGAATGTTATACATAAAATATTATATAAATAAAAATATATGAAATTTAAATTATATGTTCCCATAAATACATAAATATATATATCAATATATATATAAATGCACGTACTTCAAGGAAATCGACAGCTGACTGCAAATACATTAATCTAAAACTCGATAAATACGAGTACTCTTCCGATTGGCGCACTCAAACTTGTTGAGGATATGGCATTATTATGTGAAGAGAACATTTGCCCACTCATCTGTTCGAAAAAGGAGGCGCGAACATGTGCGTCTGCTTCTGCTGCTTCTTCTTCATCTAGTTGTTGTTTCTTGTTTTCAAATGCCGCCGCTGAATGGCACACTTTCCCAGACTTAGGGCCAACTGGATGCACTCCGTCGCAGTGCTGGGCAGCAGGACGCATGCGTCTGCCTAGGAAGAGTTAGGGCAAATGGCAAAGGCTCTGGTCACATTGTTGTGCTCTTTGCCACCGAAAGCTATTGCTGTTGCATATATTTTATGGTCGGTTTTATGTGTTCAAATTTGTTTACATGTTTATCGGAATTTTTTTTATAATTTATTTAGCTTTTTTATTTTATTTATTTTTGTTGATTTCTGATTGTTGATTTCTCAGCTGTGGCTGGCAGGCTCACTCTTTGGCTGGCGCTTTCTCTTTGAAGTTGCTCTCTTACAAAAACAAAGCATACACATACACACACGCACACACTGTCACACACACACACTAGCACAGCCGGCGAAAGACGCGCCGCATTGGAAAATTGTCGCACACAAACGTTTCAGTCGGAAATTAGACGCCAACGCGTTCGGTTTGACTCTTCAAGGCGCGCTCTCTCGCTCTCTGTCTGTCTGTTTCACTCTCTCTCTCTCTTTCTCTCTCGCTCACACGCACACGCTGACCGCCACAGTGTGGCCAGAAAGTGTGAAAAACTTGTTAAACGCATCGCTTCAAAGCGCTACAAATCGCATCGCTATATAAATATATATATATATATACGTATGTATATCCAGAGATTGGGAATTGATGTGTGGCGGAAATTAAATGAAAGCCTTGTGAATTTTGCATTTTACCCCTCCTCCAAAAAACAAACAAAAAAAAACTATTGACTTTAGTTGTTTTCCCAGCACAACTATCAGTGCCGGAAAAATAAAGCAAGATAACAAGAAAATATGAAAAGAAGGCTTTGATTAAATGCTTAATAATGCGCCGCCATGTGAACGCTTGGAACTGTAGACAGCTCGTATAAATAGAGCGCCCACTTGAAAGTGCTAAAAATAATATTTACTTTATTTTGTTGTTGTTGTTGTTGTTTTTGTTTCCCATTTGTTATTTGGAGGCGGGCTACTTGCACTCGTGTGTCTCATAAATCAAAACGGAAACTTTTTAATTGAACTGATCGAACAGGTGCGCGCCAAGATGTTGCTGGCCGTTAATCAGAGTGTGAACAATTCAAAGCGGCAACGCGCCGCGGAAGCGGAGGCGAAGGCGGATGCGGCAACAGCGAGAGCAAATAGCAACGCCTCCAGGGAGCTAACAGATTCCACCACACAGCTGGTGGCCAATATGCTGCTGGAGGAGACAAACGCCGCAGGGAGTCCTGGCACGGGAACAAGTCGAAGCGCCAGCACGGACACGACATCGCTCGCGACCAGGTGCCAGAGCTGCCAGCATCAGCAGCGGTTGGTGCATCAGCCGTGCAAATGCGGCTGCAACTGCATCAACAAGCTGGAGGGCAGCGGCGAGCTGGGCAGCTCCTTGGTGCTGGTCTATATTTATTTGGGTGCGCTGACTCTAATGCTGGCCACGTTGTCCATACTTTTCTATACGTATAGCCAGGCGGGCGAGGAGTCGGCCACCGTGGCTATGCTGGGTCAGAGTGCCTTTCGGAACAAGTTCCAAGATGAACTGATGCGTTCGGAGCATGTACTGCGCGCCATGGTTACGCAGATCATGGAAAGGGATTATCCGCAGGAGGCGAGGTGAGTTTTTTATTCTTCTCCCCGTTCAAGCTCAATCAATTCTGGTTCCGTTCACAATGCTCATAAGCACAAATTTCAGTGCTAATGGTTCAAATGGTTCCAGTTCTTATTGTCTTGATTCATTTGACATTGTACTTTAATCCAAGTTCCAGTTGTATATTTCCTGTAAATCTTGATAGCACTTCAAAGTACATTTAACTTTTAAGTTCAGAGTTCATTTTTCGGCTACAGCTCCAAGGCTCCAGTTACAGCTGAATCATAAACTATTTACGAGCTAGTTCCGTTAAGGATTTCAGTGGAATCTGTATTTGAATTCAAGCTGCGAACGCAATTAAATTCCTTTGCACACCTACTAGTTCCAGCTCCAGTACAGAGTTTAGTTCCGTTTACTTTACAGTCCACTCCAGACACATTACGGTCCAACAACGGCGCAGCCGAGCAGCGTTGTCCGGAACGAGCGCAAGCTGAACAACAACTTCCTGACCCATTTGCCAAATGGAAAGCGCGTCCGGAGAGACATCGCCTCGTCGTCGCCGGCCTCCATGCACGGCAAGTGTTGCACAGCAGACACGGAACTAGTTCAGCTGCAGCGAACTTCAAGATATGTTATTCTAATTGCAGCAGATCCGTTGATCGAGTTCTTCAATCCGAATCATCGTAAGGCCCTGGAGGAGCAGGACACGGAGATACGCAAGCGCACGGGCTTGAAGGGCGCCGCACCGGGCGGCGATGATTGGATCTATTTGAATACGTATTGCCGTGTGCCGGAGAAGATAATTACCGGCTTTTGCAAGGGCACACAGGATTATTGCCCGCCAGCGCCGGCCGGGCCAATGGGCCCGATTGGACCCAAGGGACCAACCGGTAATCCCGGCCTGCCGGGCATTCCTGGTCCCAAGGGCAATCGCGGCGATGTCGGCTTGCCGGGCGCACCGGGCGTCGACGGTGTGGGCCAACAGGGCGCAACGGGTCCACGTGGCCCCAAGGGCGATCCCGGCGCCGTCGGGCGTGCTGGCCTGGATGGGCGAGACGGTGTGCCCGGTGAGCCGGGCCTCGATGGGGTGCCGGGACGTGCGGGCGCCGATGGCAAAAACGGGCTGCCAGGACGCGATGGCAAGGATGGCCTAAATGGTAACGACGGCAAGGATGGCATGTCTATAACAGGCCCCAAGGGTGCACAAGGTCCACCCGGTGAAAGAGGCCTAAAGGGTGAGTAACATTCACAAAGCTGTCAAATAGCTTCCAAACCAATTCGACCCTGCTCAAGCACAGGCATTGCTGGGCCACGCGGACGTCCTGGCAAGCCGGGCACTAATGGCACACCCGGCGTGCCGGGCATCAACACCTGGAAGATGCAATACCCCAATGGCAGCGCCTCCAATGATCTGCTCATACCACCCTCCATAACAGGTGAGTGAACCGAGTCTTGCCCAGAGTTGAGCTAAGCCTTCATCGCGCGCAGATCTGAAGGCGCCAAACTATCGGCGCAACGTCATCGTGGAGGAGGGCAAGACGCTCAACATGAGCTGCTCGGCGACAGGCAATCCCCAGCCGCAGGTGGAATGGCGACGCGAAGATGGACGCACCATCAACGTGAATGGCATCGAGCGTGAGTGGCAAATCGAAACAGACTTTGGCCACAGGCCAGCTCGTTAACATTGCTTGTCTTTCCACAGTCAGCTCGATCAGTGGCCAGTTCATCAAGTTTACGAACATCACGCGTCATCAGATGGCGGCCTATACGTGCCATGCGAACAATGGCATCGCGCCCGTTGCCAATGCCACGTTCCTGGTGGAGGTGCACTGTGAGTTCGGCAAAAAAAAAGTCTGATTATTCTAATAGATTGTGCAATCGGCTTCGGCCCATTTTCCGACATTGATCAATTTCAGTTGCGCCCATGATATCTGTGTACCGGCAAATGATCTATGCGGAGTACCAGAGTAGCGCAACACTGGAATGCCAGGTGGAGGCCTTCCCGGAGGCCATACGCTACTGGGAGCGCGCCTACGATGGCAAGATTCTCGATCCAAGTGATAAGTATCGCATTGAATCATATCCAGACGGGTGAGTACCGTGATTGAACCTATCCAAAGCCCTTTAATGAACTGCTCTGCCACAGCTTCAAGACCTCCATGCGCCTGACCATAAGCAATCTGCGCAAGGATGACTTTGGCTACTATCACTGTGTGGCACGCAATGAGCTGAATGCGACCATGGTCAACTTTGAGATAGCACGTAAATAGATCTAGATCTAAGCTAATCATGATTGATTATTGACAGCACTCTCTTTCGGTATTATAGCGCAGGATCCGAATAGTGAGACGCCCTATGTGGGCAACAATGTCAAGGTCTATGGCCAGCGACCGCCCGAAAGTGAGTGCCCCGTTTGTGATCAGTGTCCAGATCCCAGGTGAGCTCTGCCCGCTAGCCAAAACCAACGAGCTGACTAAATTCCAATTCCTTTAGCTTGTATCAATGCAAGGATTCCATACTCAACAACTTTGAGATACAGCCCACGGGCAACCGCAGCTATCCGGGTTTGCCCAAGCGTGCCAAGAGTAAGTTTTACATTGATTAAATAACATATAGCCGCATATCCTGCATATCTCGTGCTACTCCTGCAGCCTGCTATCTGTATGCGGTGGGTAAGCCCGTGTTCCACAAGGTTGTCAATGAGAAATTTGGTTCGTGGCTGCGTGATGCGGCGCCTAGAGAAGCGGATCGGGAGAAGACGTTTGTGACCAACGAGAATGATGCCTACAATCTGTTCGAGTTCTCCACGCGCATACAATACCGCATGAACAGTGTGCCCAGGCACAAGTATGAAATATCCGAGGGCTTTCAGGTGCGTTAACTCAACTTCGCAGGACACGCATAACACACTAAAGTTTGGCTATTTCCAGGGCAATGCGCATGTGGTTTATAATGGTTCGTTCTACTATCAGCAGAAGAATTCCGATTTGGTTGTCAAGCTAGACTTGACGACCTCCAAGAAGATCAGTGAGTGCTAGCTACAGAAATACTTGTTATATTTAGATCCTAAACACTTTGCAATACAGGCATACAGCTGCCCTATGCGGGAGTCGCTGCTGGCAATCGGCTGTACGCAACGGATTATAATTTCATGGACTTTAATGTGGATGAGGTCGGTCTCTGGGTCATATACAGCACACACGACTCCAACAATACGCTGGTAGCTAAGGTAACTCGCGAGGAAATACTTTCGACTACTTTCTTTAACTTGGCTTTATCTATGCGATTTTAGCTGGATGCCGAGACCCTGAGAATGCAATACAATTTCAATATAACACTCGATCACAAGCAATTTGGCGAAATGTTCATTGTCTGCGGCAATTTGTATGCCATCGATTCGGGCACCGATAAAAATACCCAAATACGCTACGTGGTCGATCTCTACAAAGGCAAACTGCTCAACGCAAATCTTCCCTTCTCCAATCCATTCAGCTATACGACTACAGTCGGCTACAATCCCCTCACTGTGGTACGTATATAATCTCTCGGAAATCTCTTCTCCGCATTTACTTTGAAGCACTTTTTGTTGCTTGCCATCCTTTCAGGAACTCTACTCTTGGGACAAGGGCAATGCACTCACATATCCTATACGCTACAATGAGCATCGTCTGGTTACCGATAATATTTAAGTCAAGTGTTTCACAAAATAAATGCTAAATTGTTCTTTTTTTTTTTACCACACACTTTTCCTATATATGTCTATTAATTAGCTTCTGTAATGTGCTAATTAGCTGCTTGGGCTTGGCTTAATCTAATACAAAGTGGCAATTGGAACTCCGTGAGTCTTGGAACTAGAACTAGAAAATTTGATATGCAGCTGCGAATGTGTTTAAGACAAATGAAATTCGTTTCACAGTCTCCAAAATCGATTTCAAAAAAGTATTTATTTACTTTTTGGGGTTATAAAAAGGTCCGCAGGGTAGATTCTATCTTGATCTAAGAAAATCTTAGAATAATTTGAAACGTTTTTGGGTAGAAAATGAAATGTATTAGAATAGATGAGAGCTTCTGTTTGAGGGTGGACGACTTGGAGATTTCCCCTTAAGCGATTGCTGTCTAGCTTGGCCAAATATATTTGAAAATACACTCACACCCAGACGCACACACTCACACCCAGACGCACACCATTTGCTTCAGATTTCACGTAGTGGCCCGGCTTCTTCTTTTGCTATATATAGGACATCCATTATGGAATAACTTCGATGTTTGCTGTCTGATCTTAATTGTGTTTTCAGGGCCCATATATGCCATATAAATGTGTGTAAATACCAAAATCCAAGGCTATGAGAAGCTAACATTCCACTGTCTCTACTGACATAGACATACTGACAGACATAGACATATGTTTGATGGGCACGAAGAAGCCCTCTTCTGCTTGACACACACCTTTGCATCAAGTTGTTATTTCCCCTTTAACACTATAAAATAGGTTCGGGATATAAAAATGCCCTACGGCTATTAAGAGAACGCTTAAATATTCAAATATAGACTGGAAAGTCGGTTTGCATATTCGGAAATGTGATTAAAATTTTGCTTAGCCAACAATATTTCACACTTCTCTGTGTTAGAGTGCATTTCGTATTTTAATTACGTGCCCATTTGATTTTCATACCTTCACATATTTACCTGTTACACATGCTCAAATAGTAATATCAACGCTTGTATTTCTCATAAGCAACTCGTAATTGAATACGCAATGAAATAATACATATCGTAATACGCGATCTGATCAACTGCAAGGTGCGAAATGTTAATTTGTGACAACAGACAAACAAAAGCAGACAGAAATCACAGCTTGACAAACACAAACAAATGTCTCAGTAGACAATAATGCGACTCAGTCGACACAATCAATCAAAACCGGGCCCTCACATCGTTGCGATAATCATAGCTCAAGCTAGGGTAGGTTAACTAAAACAAAAAAGTGGCAGGCTCTGAGTGAAGAGTGCGACAAACAACATTTATTCCCCACGAGTTCTATATAGAGAGACAATTATATTTGTAGCTGGAGACAATTCTGGAATTGTAGCAGTTATATATCAAATATACCTCAAAGGAATTCCATATCTTAGCGTCTATTCTTGGCTTTCGCCCGAAGCAGAAATAATTATTCTTTGGAATAAAATGTCATTTTATATATATTTTAGACAACATAAGTTCACAGTTCAGTTTAAGGAGAGCAGGGCTTAATGGAGGCTTATAAAAAAGTCTTACAGCAATCAAAATTCTAGTAGTCCTGCAGAAAAGAAGACTACAAGACTCAACAAGGGTTGAGCATGGGTAATACATGATATTTTCTCCAAAAATTTTGTCAGAAACATTTAATTTGCTTGACTTGCTTTTATTGCCCATCTTATTTAACTTCTCGGAATCTGGAGCACAAACCATAAACAAAAAGCATTCGTTCATCAAAATTGGTTTAGTTTTGCCCAAGTTATCGAAGTTTCTGGCTTAATCGGGGCCTTTGGCAGGGACTGAAGACTGGAGACGTAAAAAATTTACAAGTCGAAATTTTTGGCATTTTTTGCTTGATTTTTGACTGAAAAATTAACTTCCCTAGAATATTTCTTTTACTTTTTTTAAATTTACAAAATATGTAAAGTGTCCCATTTCATAAAAATGATAAATAAATTAGTTTGTTTAAGATATGGAAGCTCGAACTTAACTAGGGGTCTCTAGCATGGACTATAGATTATAGAAGGGTGACATTTACAAATCGCAATGTTTGCATTTCTGGCATAATTTTTTACTGATAATTTGAACCCCTCAGAACACATTTGAACAAAATGCACTCCTTCAATTAAATCTTCTGCTTTATCCAAGTTATGGAAGCTTAAAGTTTGGTATGGACGTTAACTGAGGACTCGGAGATGGGAAGCATCAACAGTTTCCAAAATTCTTTCCATTTTGGTTTGACTTTTAGCGCAAAAAGATAAAGTTTGCACTCTCTTGTGTAAAAATATATTTAAAAAAATAATAAAGTTCAATAACTTTTAAATGGAATTGTTATTAGTGTAAAATGCAGAACTCAAAATTGCTGCAGAGCTCGAGCGAGTGCAGCACACGAAAGTTCGCGAACCTTCGTTAGCTGAAAAGCTGTATAATAATGGTATTTTTTTGGATGTCAAAACATGCGCTAATTATGTTGAAGCTTTTCAGCATTTAAATAACCGACCCGACCTGCCGGCTGCCTTCCAAGTCAGCGCAGCGTGAATTTTTATAATAAAATTGAAGTCCTGCTGCAAATCTTGTTAAGTAGATGCTCCTGCTGCTAGGAACAAAAACTGTAATGCTGATAGTTTTTGCTGACATTGTGCACTCAACTCAATCGGCGAACTGTTCTCGACTAGATTTAGCAATTCCAGCTGACCTTAATGAGCTGCACGAAGCGATTGCCTGACTGCAGCCGGCGGCGCAGCCCGGGCCATCCATTGACAGAAACGTCTGCAATTAGCTGCAATAATGTTGACATTATCCTCGTCTGCTTCATCAATTATGGCTGCACCCCACACCCCTGCCGCACTTCACCAACTCATCCCTTTCTAAACCAAGCCCCCGCCCCATTGGTGCCTACTGCTGACGCTGCCCTGCTGCTACCTCCTGCTGCAGCAACAAGTTCAGTTCCTGCAGCTGCGGCAACATTCAAAAGGCAGCCAGCGGAAACTGCGCGAGATTGCAAGCCGAGCGTGCAGAGGCGTAGCTGAAAAGGGGTCTGGAAGGAGTGGTGAAGGGGAGTCTATTAGAGGAGGGGTTGTCGCAATTTGCAAGCGGCAATTGTCGCACAGCTGCGGCCTGCACTCGTCAGTTGTTTGCCTCGGCTCAAAGCAGGCTGAATCTGTCCGACTGACTGACTGACTGACTGATTGAATGACTGACTGGCTGACTGACTGGCTGACTATCCGGCTGTCGCTGCTCGGCGTCGAGCGCATTTCATGGCAACTGTCACCCACGTCGACTTACCACTCCAGCCACGCCCCCTTGCCGCCCACTGTTGAGTCTACTCTCATTGATTGCTTTGTGCTTTTGTGCCCAACCAAAAATTGACTCTGCAGCCGTGCTCCTCCTGGCCGTGGGCAACTCTTGCCAACAACATTTTGCCACATTTCAATTCCGTTTTACATGTGCCTCATGTGCGTGCCACATACATTTCGGCATTGCAGCCTCCGTTTGTGTTGCATGTCTGACAATTTGCATTTTTTCGTTCCTTACTGAAATTGCGACAAATCCATTTCTTCAGCCTGCTCCCCCCCCCCTCTACCACGCCCACCAACTGTGTTTGCCTTTGTAATTGCGTGCGCAATTTCCCAACTGCCTTTACCCACTGGATTTGCACATGTTTTTCGCATTTTCCGATGCCTTTTCGGTAATCAGCGAGACAAGCAGCTGACGGAATTGATTACAAGTTCATCGAATTACGAATTCCGCCATTCCTAGAACGAATGCCGCAGCTTTATGGCCACAATTTGATTGTAATCGAAGTGCATTGCATTTCCATCATTCGCATCCCCATTAAATTAATTTGATTTCAACATGAAATTCCGTAAATAATTCGGTTAGCTCTTACAAGTTGAGGGGATTAATATATTTCACATTCTAAGAGCTCACTCATGGTCTGAATATAATCCAGTTGATGCAAGACGCACACTTCGACCCATCGGATGTGCGCCCAGCTTGGAGTCAAGCCAAAGCAAACCATCTCCCTAAAAAATTCTATTATATGGGACGCTCTGCCCAGGGCTACGTGCGTTACAGTTATTGTGCACACCTGAGACGAATAGGTCAAATGGGAAGGAAATTAATTATATAATATATATATAAGTAGAGAACAATGTTTATTAATTTGGAATGGAAACTACTAAAAAGTTTCTCTAAAGATCGTAAGAAAAGGATAGTCGGTTGCACCCGACTACTAGATTCTTACTTTTCTTTTGATACCCTCATTCAATGGGTTAAGCGTTAAGGGTATTTTGGTTTTCTGCAAATGTATGTATTAGGTGATAGAAAACACTCACAAGCACATAAGGTGTATATATTCTTGATCAAACTTAACAACCAGGTTGATCCGGCCAGATTTATCCGTCTCTGCGTATGTTCAAATACATCGCATTTCAGATGAGATATCTTCATGTTGCCTTTCATCGATAAATTGCCTAGCTTCCAAGAAATCGATTAAAATCTATATAAAATTCCGTTTTCTAAACATAACTCAGAACTTAGAAGAACTAGAGACTCCAAATATAGCATCCTGAATATTGCCTTAATCAAAATACCTCCCGACTTTTCGCCACAAAATGAGCAAAGTCTAAAGTTATATAGGTAGCAGCTTGCGCTTTGGAATATGCACACCTGTGTTTGCCATATCTAAGCACTGAAAATCTTATAGAAATCGGACTATAAATACCGAAGTTATGCAAGAGTGCATTTCTTATATATCGTGGGGCGATGAGAAGCACAGCCGTATGTCTGTCTGTGGGAGGCAGCTGAGGTTTCGAGTCAAAAAAAAGTTTTTCGAGCATTTTATTTAACCAGCAAAATGACGATCTACGTCCAGCTCAATTGTAACTAAATTCTACTGCAGCTTCGATTAGCATAAAATCGTAAAATATATTTGAGTCCATCAAATAAATTAAAAGTGATTTGTCCAGGACAGGTTGGCTTTTAAAAATTTATATATTTTCTATATAAAAATAGGATTGTTTGAGTGACATTTTAAATGCTCGTTTTCCGGCTGCCAACTTAATCAATTAACGCTCTTTCAATCTGTGACTAATTAAGCGCTATCTGTCGACCATTTTGGCTTAATTGAATTAGCAATTGCAGTGTGACCGTTCGTGTGTGTGTGATAGTGTGCACGTATTTTGATTTATGCAGCTTTGAATATATCACGAAAATCTGGCCAAATGCCAAGGAAAACAGCTTGACTGGCTTTACCAATTTGACCCCCCTCCTCTCCCTCTGCACATGCAGTCCATTAAATTGAAGCTCGTTTCAAATCATTTTTCATATATATATATATATATATATATATTTATATATGTCTCTTGCTCTCTACTTCTCTTCCTTTGTGTATCTCACTCCATCTCTCGCTTTCTGGCTAACTCTCCCTCGTTCTATTTTGTCTCCCCATCTCTCCCTTCCTTTAAACACTAACATTATTTTATTAATTTTTCTTTGCTATCCGCAAACGTTTTGAAAATCGATAAATTATCGATTCGCACATAGTTCTGAGTTTGTTGGGCGAGTGCCCTTATAAAATGGTTAAAGATAGATCAAGTTCATGGTTCAAACGCTCGAATATAGTACAATTTTAAATGAATGTTATTTCTTAAAGCATTCGACAACAAATCGATAAATGTTAAAAACTTACTGATTCAGATTCCGTTCGTTGGAGCCGCTCTGGCTTTGCACATTGTCCGTGTGTCGGCGCTCCTTGTGCACGATGCCCATCAGTTTCATCCATGGATTGTTTTGGGAGCCATGGCCTCCCATGCCGCCACTCTGCCACATGGTCATCTTGGCGGCTTGGCTGTGGCAGTGGCAGCTTATCCAAAACGCGCCACTTGCTTAGAAACCTGATGTAGTTGAACGCGACGATAATTGCATAGATTAACGTTGGCTTCTCTTATCGTTATCGTTATCGTTATCGTTATAGTTTTTCTTTCTGATAGTGTTTTATAGTAATTTCTTGCAGTTGCAGTATTGTAAGCGACGCGAAGTTCAAGGGGAGAGCAGGCCAAAGCTAAGCCGTTTTGTTGCTGCGGTTGCTGCGGTTGCTGCGGTTGCTGGCAGCAGCATCAAAATTTCTGTTGCATACTTTCAGGACGCGCTCATAATCGCATAGCCCATAAAATTTGATATCTTGGATGGAATTCAACTCCGAGTTTATTGTGGTTTAACTGTTCTTCCTGTTGTTCTGGCCGGGCTAATTCAATCGTTACAATTTGTTGCTTGTTGCTGTTGTTGTTCTTGTTGTTGTTGTTGTTGTTGTTGTGGGCGGCTGGCGTTGCGTTCTGTGTTCTGCGTTCTTGGCTTGTGTGTGCTGCTGCTTCTTCTAGCTGCTGTTTTTCTTCGAATTTTCCCAACTTATTCTGTTTGCCTTTACTGAATTTATGCGGATTTTCTTACAGCATTTCAAGCTTTGCGGCTTTTTGGTCATTAACTTTTTTTTTTTTTTTTTTTGTTTGGCTCGATTTGTGTTTTCTTTACTTTTTTATTTAAAGCTTTTTGTTAAGATGCATTCTTGTGTTTTTTTTTTATTTTGTTTTTTTGGTTTTGCGTTAAGAATTGCAATTTGACTGTGTTTTATTCTTGGGCCTTATTTAGTTTGGTTTTTTTTTGTTTTGCATAATGTCTAAAATTAAGAATCACAATGGCGTAAATTGGTTTTAATTCAATTGAAATAAGTTTTTCATATTTTGTAATTAACTATTTCAATTAGTTTTGTTTTTTTGTAACTATTAATTAATTAATTTTCATGTTGTTAACCATTTAATGCTAATTATTGTTAAGTGTTCTTGTGTTGTTGCTGTTCGTCTTCTACTGAAACATAAGTTGCGCTTAAACAATTTAGTTAATCGTAATTATCCTTTATTTGTTGGTTTTTCTTTTCTTTTCTTTTTTGAGTTATTAAATATTATTGCCTTGCTGTAATTTGTTGTATATTTGCTTGTTAAGTATTTGTTATTGTTTAATTTGTATTTTTTTCATATGTCTCTAGCTAAATTGTGGCTGGCCTTGGTTTGTTTTGGTTTTGGTTTTTTTTTTTATTATTATTATTATTATTTTATGTTCTTGTTGTTGCTTATTCGTTTGAGTATTTGTCTAAAAAATTATTAAATATTCGCAACTTAGTTGACCCTGCACCTTATTATTATTTTATTTGTTTTTATCATTGCTGTTGCTTTCAACGTATTCCTTTAATTTCCTCTCCTTTGTTTTGGCGATATGAATATGATATCCGGCATATGCAGCAGCTGGAAAAAAACACAAACAAACAGCAAAATTAAATGTTTGACAAAACAAACGAGGTTGAACATAAAGTTTATAGGTAACTAGTTCGAGGTCAAGCTTATATATATATATATTATCATGCTCTGATCCCACAAACATTTGATTGAACAAGTATCCGATTCAGAGATACCCTGAAACCTTCTTTGCATGGGTGCATATGCATATATATATACACACAGGTGCTGTGTTTCTTCTACTCTCAGCCTCAGACTATGTATGATAAATGCTTGATTAACTCAGAGGCGATAATAAACCTCTTTACAGAGCTTCCACAGCATAACATTAGCAATCAAATCTGTGTATAAATTAAACCCCAAGGCTATACCTTCAGTTGGTCTACTTTATATCATATATACTATTTACATACTAAAAGCTCTCAATATATTTATTTTTATTTTTGAGATCAGATTCAGATATGCCCAAAGACGCCTCCATTACATCAACGTTCACAGTTATATAAGCAGTTGTCAAACTAAACTGACAGTTTCATCAGCAAGAAAAACATAATGGCAGTAGATGGCAGGATGAAGCATTAAGAAATCAAGCCAAGGCGGAGACGGAGACGGAGCCGAAGGCTGTCCTATAGAGTGGGTTGTCAATGTTGCAACGGCCAAAACCAGAAACTGACAGCAGCTGGCTGCAAGAAATAGTCGATTTCTAAGTGGCATACGGAGGAGATGTGTGTGTGTGTGTATATGTGTCTCGTTATGTGAGTATGTGTGTGTGTTTATGTGTGTGCGGGTGTGTATATGTGTGCGTGTGTACGTTTGCAGTGCCATCATTGCGCCATAAGCATATTAAGAGTTCTTCCTTCCAAAAAAGAACAAGTACAAGCGTGCTCTGAACGGGAAAGGCCGACTATGAGATACCCTATGCCTAGTGCCAAGCTGCCTTTAGAGTCATTTTAGCTTCCTCACACACACACACGCAGAGTTCTTTCATTAAAAAAAAAAAAAAAAAAATAAACAAAAACCTTGATATACTCAAAGCCCAGTGCCCAGCTACTCTTACAAACAATCTAGCCTCCACACAGAGTTATTTCTTCTTAACTTCGTGAAAGACGCGTTCAACCTTTCACCTTTCCACCCATTTTCCGTTGAGGTAGGGTAAACAAACAGAAATGCGTTCTGCGTGCTCAGCCTTTGGGCCGAGAGGCGTTCGGATTGGTCTTGTTCCTTTGGTCAGTTGGTTGCCCACAGTCGGAGACTACATAATTATAAAATAGGGCCAAGAGCTGGAAACGGGCAACGTCAACACTTGGCAGCACACACATACACACACACACACGCAAACACGCACAGCCAGAGCCGCATGCATATTAAAGTAAATTGACTGTAATTAATAATCGTTACACTTGTGTGAATCTGCCTCAGCGTGCGTGTGTGCGTGTGTGTGTGTGCGTGTGACTGCCGCTGGCAAGATGCCTGCTTAACTGGCTGGCAATTCTCCAGGCCTGCAGCCGCAGCAGCCACATCAGCTACAGCCTTCGGCCTCCAGCCGAAACATCTGGACAACCATGCGAGCAGTAATTTGTCAAGCAGCTGACAAAAAAAAACACACAGAGCACATGAATATCAAGAGCGAGAGTGTTCTAGTTGGGCGTGCCCGACGGGCTGATACACTGCGACCAGCTACGAGAAATGTATACAAAATGTGAGCTATATCTTGGGAAGAGTTTGCCAACTCTATTTGGTGTCTTTAGCTTCTATACGCTGAGCGATATGCTCCAATACAACACTTTGATATCGATTCTTATCGATTTTGTGCTAACAAGGTGAGTTATCGATAGCTTGTGAAAGCTAAGAGCCCAGCTCAAATAGTCGATAGGCCAAAATATCTCCAACTACTCTCTGGTATAATTATGCTATCAATAACTTGTGATATTTAAGAGCTCAGTTTGGATAGTTGGCAGATCGAAAGACCAAAATATCGCTCTCAAGAATATATATGCATATGATTAATTGTATTTCTGTGAGTTATCGATAACTTGTGCATTAATTGAGCGTTCAGTTCAGATAGTTGGAAAACGAAAATATGCCTAATTCACGTGCATGTGTGTAATTGTATTTGGCAAACGCCTTACAGACTTTGTAAATGAGTCTATGTACTCGCTGCGAGTGTATACAAAAAAAAATACACGAAAATTTCAGATGAATTGGCTTGAGGAGACTGCAATGCTACAGCCTTAACCCGACAGCAACGAAAATGGAGAAATTCTTAAGAAATGTACTTTTTTTTTAGGCAGCACAAGTAATGTGTGTTCACATATAGTATAAATTGCGGCACTCTCACAGTGCGTGGACTAATTTACGAAGTCTGTGAGGCATTTATCAAACGCAATTTATTATGTGCATATATCTATACAGATATCAAGAGGATGCTTCTCCTAACTTAATACGGATAATAAAGTGCATGCATCACGTTCTCTCCCTCTTAAGCTCTTACGCTCTCGTGAGCATATTCTTTAGCAATTGTGTTTTGTGTCGCATACCGAAACGTTTTACATGCTGCGCTCAGCAAAGCAAAGCAAATCTCTCATGCTTAAGCGAATGCAAAGCGCTCGCGACTGAATGCTTTTAATTCGCTGCGATAGGTGCAAATTGTTCACTATTGAAAGGAGCATAAAAGAAAAAATAATGACAATAAATAAAAGAACATAATAACTAAGCATGCACACACAACACGCAAGCATTGAAAAATAAAAATTGAAAATGGCTTTTATCAAGCACAAATTGCATCAACTTGGGTTAAGCTACTTTTGAGCCGCAGCTCAATTCAGTTGAGCTGAAGCTGAAGCTCAACTGCTGCAAAGGACAGGACGGGACCGAAGAGCAGAGCGCATTTATATTGTATTCACAAAATTTTCGTCATATTGCAAAGTGCGCTGAAGCGTGCCGCATTCAGTGAGAAGCTGCCACCACATCACATCACATCACATCACATCAGAGCACAGCACAACAGAACACATCGCATCGCATCGCATCACATCACAAAACAGCAGAACGCAACTGAGCGGAGCAGATGTATCCATGACTGTAACTGCTGTTGCGCTTGTCCTTTGTCCTTTGTCGTTTGTCGTTTGTCCTTTGTCGCTTGTCGTTTGTTTGCGTGTCGCCTGTCGGTTGTCGTCTGTCGCCAACGCTTCAGCTCAACGATCTGTCAACGTCAACGGTGCGTATGATAAATTTTTATTGTGCAGCAACGACGCTGCCGCTGCCGCCGTCGACGTCGACGCCGCAGCCACTAGTCAAGCAAACGCTTCAGCAGCTTGCGTCTTTGTGGCAGCAACAGCAATACATACACCCACACACACACACACACGCACAAAAGGCGAGTGCTCCAGTCGGGATAGCTCGACTAAAAAATACCCTGAATTTAGCACACACACACACAAGCAACTTGAGCTGCGACTGGAAATGCATTCTTTATAGGAAATGCACTCTTGATAAACTTCGGTATTTATTGTACGATTTTTTTTTTTTTAATTTTAAGGATTTGCATACTGTACAGAAATGTGTGTAAGTATCAAAGCTCACGACTTTAACATACAAAATATGTTTTTTTCATTCTAACAATTTTTAGGGTATCTAAGGTATTCTAGATCTGTATTCTCAATTGACACGATCTTCTCTTGATACCCTAAATTCAAAATCTTAAGTCTCTAAATCATACATGGAAAATTATAGATTAAAGAATTATCGAATTGGCTGTTGATGCTGATCGGAAGCATGCCTGACATATATATAAACGTATATGTAATTTAATTTGCCTCCTTTCGCCTGTCACATGCACTTGCACACAAGCAATATGCCCCTTGATAATGTGTTCAGGGTATCACAAAATGAATTGAAATAAATAGCAGCGAGAAGAAAAAGCAAAACTCGCTCAAGTGCGTGCCCAAAACGAAGCTAATTACGCATGCGGCTTTATCATTTATTGGCATGCCAACGGGATTTTTTCATGCACATATATATATACCGTATATGCAGGGATGTCATATGTGTACGTTAATACATATGTGTATGTGTATGTAAACTGGGGGAGTTGGCAGCTGGCGCAGCTTTGTCACAGCTTACAGCGCGGATTATCCGCTGGCCGCAGCTTCATGGCCCGCGGCAGCCATATTTTTTGAAGCACAGAGCCAGGGCAAGCCATGACCAACAAAAACAAGAACTACAATGGCATCTGTAACGGCAACAACAACTGCAGCTGCTCGCAATAAATCAAATTTGCGCTGCAATTATTTTCAACTATGCAAACTTTTGAGCATGTTGCATGATTTCAGCTACTTCACATTTTACAACATTTTATTGTAATGGAAAATGAATGTTGCTATCACTTTTATGCAATTATTTCCCGTTGACCAACACTTAACCCCGTAAAATTATGCTGCACATGTTAATGTTGCTGTTATCAGAAAAACATAAACTGACCATTAAACTTTTACCTATATTGCCAGCATCAATTTTACTTAGTTATGTTTAAACTCTTTTTAACATATGAACATGTTAACATACGTGAAGACAACTTATTTTGTTAACATTACTAACGAATTTTTTATTTGAGCACCCAGTCACTAACAGCTGTTAAACTTAACATACACATGTTAGAGTTTGAAGTGCCTCTAAAATTGAAAACGAAATGTTTCTTTATTATTCAAAGTTTAATTTATCTGTTCTTTCTATCTAACAGTAACTGTTAATGCTATTGTGCATCTGTTAAGGGTTAACAGTGCGCTGTTAAATGTTACATGTGTAAAAGGCCTGTTATGTGCCATGCTTTGAGGTTTTTGGGAAAGGAATATTCTTGTTGAACAATTCTCAAAAAGTCACAGCTTTATTTTATTCATTAAGTTAACCAACTGTTACGGTTAATACCTTTGTCTGTGCCAAGCTATAATTAAATGGACTGTAAGCTTTTATATGAAGGCATTTTTGCTCTTCGCATAAAACTGAAGTTAATAATAATAATTGTTAATAATAGCACTAATTAATCTCCACTCTGCGGTGCAACCTTCGCATGTTGGCAAAAGTATTTCACAGCTGTTAAGCTGCTTTTGCTGTGAAACCTTCAAAGGAAAATACAGGAAAGAAACGGCCATCTCTGGCACGCCGAAGTGTAAATGCCCTCCTAGACACTTGAAGCTCGCAAAAAGTTTGCCATACATAAGGATATTTCTCAAACGATTTTACCTAGACAGATATATGACATAGTTAAACTGGAAAGTACCCAGCTTCTTAGTCAAGATAACCTGGGAACAGCACAAACAGTTGATCATCTTCAGAAGTACATTTCGGGGCAGGAGTAGCGCAACCCAAGTCCCAAGCTGGGAGACAGACAGACGCGACTCGCTTGTTGATACTGTATCACGAGTGTATAAATACTTTTGCGACAAAAATATAATACCCTCTGCTGGGACATAAGAAATTGCCACAGATATGATGCTGGCAGCTGGCAGTTGACTTTGTCGCTGCTGCAATCGGTTGCTGTGGCAGCTACCCCAAAAGGCTGCACATTAAATTGATAAGCCGCGGAGGTTGCCTCCGCACGCGGCAATTAGCCGAGAAATGTGAAATGCGAGCTGGCAACGGAGCGGTAGAGGCTCTGACCTGCTATTTAAATTGCCAGGTAATTAGCCATCGTTGCCACCTGGCCCCAGCTTGCTGCTGCTGGCAAAGTTAATGCTATCTGAAGCGACAACCATGTGGGCGGTAGGGCAAGGGGCGGGCGAATCTCAGGCAAAAAGCTGGCAAGCAACAACAAAAAAAAGTTTAAATTAGGCGTAAAATAGCAAAACACGGAGCAGGACCTATGACAACGCCCGAATCAGAGTGCCGAAACCAAGGGGCTCAGAGCGAGTTCAGAGCGCAGACAAAGTTTTGTCACAGAATGGAGAATTGTGGAAAATCCTGGAAAACAGCGGAAAATCGCGTGCATAGCACAAAACATTTATCCTGATTGAAACTCTTCGAAAGCAGACGCCCAATTTATCATCCTAGCAGATTTATTAATTGCGTAACACGTTGCACTTTATCAAATTATTCCATGTCCCTTTTAAATTTGATTTATATATATCTAGAAAGAAAATTCTTAAAATATTACCAAAATATGTATGTATAGAAAACGGTTTGTCCTGTTTGACCAAAATGTAGTTATCTGATGTGTTGGAATTCCACGCGCAAATGTGGAAAACTCGTGAAAAACGATGACATACAACTTTTTTGCTTAACATTCGATAGGCTTGAAACTAATTTTCAAATATATTTGTGATTCATTTAAGACGTGTTTCACACATATCGTAAACTCTGGTTAAACAACGCATGTCAAAGGTTATATGAACGGAAATTGTTTGTTCGTCTTCACATTTCACTGAATTGGGTGGAAATATCAATTCCAACTGTTGTTTCTTAATTTGAAAAACATCAAACTCATTTCTAAATATCTTCTTAAAATGAAGCTTGAGACATGAGTCGCATTTGAAACAAAATGCTTTGCCCGGGCAAGGCCGGGTAATAATCGCGGTTATACTAAAACGAATATATATATAATATATATGTGCTAGAAGAAGCTTCCTTCTGCCTATTACAGAGCTAGAAAGTTTGTAACAGCAGCTCGGCTACGGCTACAGGGTACATCCAAGTCGACAACCTGCTGACTGAAGCACTTTTCTGTGCTCCTCAATAATTTACAACGGAGCTGCCGTTGACACCTTGTGCTTGACCAATGGGGACACCAAAGTGAGAAGCAGCACGTTGGCAAGTTATCGTCTGCTGATCCCTGGCACCAGCTCAAGCCGCAAGGGCATGACGTGCAAATCCAGTGAAGCCTCCGTTATGGTAACCACAAGCGCCACGCCCCCCCCCCCCTTCCCATCCCATCACTCAGCACTGTTAGAGCTGGCAAAGTTGAAAATGAGCGGAAAATGTTAAAGGGCGCTAAGCTGTGGCCCCCAAAGGAATATTTAATTAAGGGACGTCGCCGTTGCCCCAAGAGGAGCTCCGCTCAAGCTGATGCTGCAGCCGGAGCTGTTTGACGCTTTGCGGTGACCAGGTGTGCGTTGGCAAAGGGATTAGCTAGGCGCCGAGCTTAGCAACAGCAGAAAACAGTAAAGGAAAACAAAAGCAGCAGCAACAACAACAGCAGCAGCAACAACTGGTTGTTGCCATAGTTGCCACACGTTGGATCAATAACTGGCAAGTTGATAGCCACATGGCTGTTGCACAGCCAGTTGCAACTTTGTGGCAATTGGCAATTGACATAACATCAAATGGTAGCTGGGCGTGGCACTTGAGCCATATTAAATATATTATATTAAATAGAGTTAATAATTGAATCAAATTTAATTGCAGCCACCCAAGAAGAAGCTCTCGAAGAAGGAGAAGGCGCGCCTCGAGGCCGAACAGGCCGAGCTGCTGCGCATTGAGATGGAGAAGGAAAAGTTAGTTGAGGCCCAAAGAAAATATGTTATATATAAGAAAGATTCTTTGGCATGCCGAAGATTCAATCCTCCATTTAGGATCGATTGCTTCCAAACTAACCAAATAGTCTGTTATAGCTCAGGATATCCTGAGCAACGACAAATATATCCAAGCAAAAGATGTGGGATTCCAATATATTGACCTAGGCCTAGGCGAGGTTTCGGCTATATGGTCTTAAGACCAAGAGACAGACGGACATCGACTTGACTGCCGAAAGGGAAGTGGAATATGCATACCTTACCGATTCGGTAGATGTCCCCTTCTATGTTACACATCATAATATCCTCTATATAAAATAACCCCGCTAACCCGTTGTCTTCCCTCTTACTATTGAGACTTAAAAAGTTGGAGGAGGCGCGTCAGCGCAAGAAGCTAGAAATGGAGCAGGCTAAGCATCGGCAGCAGCAGGAGGTCGCCGAGAATCGTCTGCGCCGGGGCCAGCTAAAGGATAGCATGAGATTCTTTGATGCCGTGCACACCACCATCGAGGCCATCAAGGCGGGCGAGCGGCAACAGTGCGAGTGGGAGAAGTTCATGCGCTGCAACGGGCTGCCCAATGCGGCCAGTCCGAGTGATTTGCGCAAGTACATCCATCAATGGCATGCGGATATTGCGCAACGCCAGCTGGAGGCACGCAATTGGCTGCTGCGCACCGATGAGCGCACCCTTCTCACCCAGGACGCCCATGTGCCGGATCTGACGCGCGTCTCGCTGCGGCAGCAACAGGGCAATCTCGGCGATGTCTATGCACAGCGCCTCAAGGAGGTGCTGGGGGTAAGCTGCATGAACTTTGACCAGGGCTAAGCATTTGGACAGGCCAACTATTCAACAGATTCTCAACGAATTGGACGAGTCGCTGGGATACACCAAGTCCCGGTCGGCTCATGTTGCCGCCGATCTGGTGAAGCTGAAGACGGAGATGCGTGTGTTCCTCAAACAGCATCTGGACGAGTTCACCTACAAGACAATGTCGCATATTGAGCGCGACATGGAGTGAGTAGCTCCTAGATAATCGCGAAAGCATTTAGCTCTGATCCCTTCCCTTTGCAGAATCGATCGACCCGGCGTCTCGAAGCACATCTACAATTCCGATGTCTTCCAGAGCTTCGTTTGGACTTTCTCCAAGGATGCCCAGATGTGAGGCCTCAAATGCAATTGATCTCTTGTTCTTCTATTTCTTGCATTCTCCTTCCCTTAACACTAATTGTACAATTGCTCTCCCCCTCTCTCTTCTCTCTCTCTCTCTCTTCCACAGCGCTGTCAATCCCAAGGCTCGCATTGGTGAACAATCGGCCCACAACGAGATCGACTTCCCCACCATCGAGATGAACATCTCACTGCCGCCCACCGTGCGCCTCCAGAGCTCGGCGCTGCGCGGTCTTTGGCTTAACTACGATCACTTCAGCGACTACTGCAGCAGCTTCCAGCTGAGGCATGCACGCTCCCAAAATGCCAGTAAGTGCTTTAACGCTTCGCTGCCAATACAGGGAACTATATAAAAAAAAAACAAATGGGCTCAAACGGGTTTAAATAGCTTTCAAAATTGAAATCCATTCAAAAGCAGTTCATTTTTTGAGAGTAATCAAATAATTGCATAGTAGCAGACGTCTGTCTCGTCTGTCTCTCATGAAAGGTTCGTCTTTCAGTACATTTGCCGGATTCGAGCGGAACAGACCTCTATATCAGTTATCTTCCATAGTATTGATCCGTCACTAATAAAATTCTTGTATTGTATAGAAACTATGTGCTTTTCACGATATCTTGATCAATTTAATTCCCAGCTATTTTACGGCAAACAAAACGCGAATGGCGCAAACGCAAAGAGATTCTGCAGTCGATGCTGGACGAGTGCGCCCGTGAGATTCCACTGTCCGAGCTGGAGCAGCTGACACAGGAACAGCACTCGGCCAGCTCGCAGCCGCCGCGTGAGCGCAGCTACGATGTGGACAAGCTCTATGCCCAGTACGAGGATGAGCTGAATAAGGCGCGTCGTCGTGCCATCGGACCGGAGGCATACGGCATGCTCGAGACAGATGTCAACCTGCGCAAGTATCGCATTATTGGCGGCGTCTATTGCATCGATTTCCTGGAGACGCCGCAGCAGGACAAACAGCTCAATGCGCGCTCCTTCATACGCACCAGTACGTAACCCGTCCAGCTAGTCGCAGCCTAATGCAGCTTTCGATTGCAGTCACAGTTGCCAACAGTCTGGTGCACAAGGATTACTATCAGACCTATAAGCCGCCGCCGCCGGTGCTGCCCGGCGTGCGTCGCCTGCCCGAGGAGATTGAGGCTGAGATGCGCATGATCGAGGCGGCGCTGGACAAGCTCGCGCTAGTCACACTACAGTAAGTACTTGGCCATAAATTCTGGCAATATACCAAGCAATCTAAGCCCCAGACACAAGCTGACGCCAGATGGGAACTATTACCAGTTGGGAATTATAAGCCTACGCGTATTCTTTGACTGATTAATTGAGCAGAATGCAGCGTTCAAGAGTAGCTGATTGATTGAACGAGTGAGTAAATAAACGGAACGGCTCGAAAATGGGCGATTGAAGCGATTCGCTGAAATGAACCAGAAATGTTTACAGAGTAACGTCCAGTCGAGCACTTTTCCTCCTGTCCAGGTTAATACTCCTTACATCGAATAACCTATACTTTCACTATACTATCCTCACAGGTTGCCTGATTCGGTCATATGGTTCGAGCCCCCGATCGCTTGTCGCTGGGAGACAGACATCGAAACGCTCGAATCGCAGCTGACCGATGGCGTTAAGCCGGATCCAGCTGCATCGGCGACAGCGGCGGCCACCACAGCCACGCCCACAGAGGCAACACCGCTCTCGACAAACGCACAGCCCAGTCCGCTAAAGAGTTCGCCACGCGGTCCGGCCAAGATGCGCTCCCAGAAATCCGACCTGGCCGCACTGCAAACGCAGACGCTGCGCGAGATTGGCGACTTTGACCTGCGCGCAATACCCAGCAATGTGGACTTATATGGACTGGTTAAGGATTTCGTGGTGCCGCGCCTGCCGCAAGGCTTTTGCGTGCGGCTCGAGCAGCAGACACCGCCATCGAGCAGCGGCCAGCCGCAGCGGCAGGTCATGTTCCTGGCGCGCCAGACGCACGTGCGACTGGGTCAAGTGGCAGGTCAGGCAACGCCAGCTGAGGCGAACGGCGCACGACCAGCGGCCAGCTTGGGCATTGGCGCTGAGTTCTTGGATGCCGGGGAGCCGGCGGAGCTCTTTCCGCCGCTCTGCTTTGACAAGCTGCTCAAATTCCGCAGCCAAGCACGACCGCCTCCGGTGATGCCCAGCAGCTGCTATCTCTTCTCGCAGCTGATCGAGGATATGGATCGGCTGTGGCGCATGCAGCTGCCGCGCGAGCAGCAGGAGGAGATGCTGCAGCAAATCTCCGAGCAGCTAACGCCCAACGGCTCAGAGCAGGATGTCAACCAGCAGTTGTCCGATGAGCTGCGTCCACTTAGCCAGGAGCTGGTCGAGGTGCTGCAGCCAGCCGCAGCGGCTGCTGCCTTTGCCTACTACACGGGCATCTCATTCATTCGCGACAACCAGCTGCCCGCCCAGCCAGAGCCGGCGACGACACCCAAATCAGCGGGCAGCCAGGAGAGCAGCGACGATGACGACGACGACGATGATAGCCTCCTGGAGCTGCTCGAGGGCGGCATCGGCGGCGACGTCGGCGAATCCTCAGCGGGCGGCACCCTGCCCCAATTGCTGAGCAGAAACAGCAACAGCGACAACTGCGATAGCGAAGCGTGGGTTAATCTGATCTCTAAATCTCTAAGCCATCTCACGCTCCTCCATTTCTCTCTCTCTCTCTCTCTCTTTCCGTCTTCTCTTCTCTTCCTCCTGACTCTCTCTCCCTTCTTAACTCTCTATCTCCCTGCTTCTCTTTCTTAATCTTCTTCTTTCCCTCTCTATCCCACCTTTTCTCCCTCTCTCTCTCTTTCCCTGAAACTCTTCCTTGTCCACTTTATTTCTCTTTCCTCTTTTACTCTCCCTATTTCGCTCTCTCTCTCTCTATTTCTCTCCTTCCTGTTCCCTCTCTCTGTCTCCCTCTCTCTTTTGTGCCTTCATCTCCTCACTAGTCGCAGACAAAAGCTCAGCAGCACGGCAGCCATTACTCAGGGCAAGTGGAGCACACGCGACGTCCACGACACCAAGTTCAACGAGGACAAGTTATCCATACAGTTTCGGACGGGCCGACTTGGTTAGATTGTTATTTAATTAGCATTAGTTCCTAACAATTACATCTTATCCTACATAGACATAGGTCAAAATTTCCCACCCCAATAACTCGGTCAAATCTAATCCGATTTTCATGAGGTTTGGCGTATCATGGTTTGTCCTCTAGAGCGAATTGGCATCCGGGTTATACCCGCTAGTAATCTTTATGTAGTTCACAAAGGCAACTTATTGAGCTCATTAACCGTTTCGCCTTTATCGTTTTCTATATCATCCAAAGGTATCTTTGGCTTCGCCCTGAACAAGTACAGCAATATGCCCTATCAAACCTGGGATCTGCGGCCAGATATGAAAAAGTATCTCACAAATATGCAAATTTTGGTTCAGTTCATTTAGTTGGTTTCCCATTGCAGTCCGGGAACCATACTCTTCAGCTTCACCGCCTCGCTGATCAGCCTGGAGATGACCATCACCGAGGCGGGCTACACTGTGCACAATTTTCAGGGCGGTAGCACGCAGGGCATTACGGAAATGCTTGGCAAGACACTGTCCCTGGCCGAGCTAAAGGCGACGCTTATTCTCTCAGCCGTGGACATATTTCCAGATGAGGATGCCTTCTGCTACACGGAGGGCTCTTGCGAGAAGAACTACGTAATGGAAATGCACACATATGCCTGCATTTCGACCCTGGCACTGTCCCACAACTTCAGCTGGTCCCGTTGGAATTTGTTAGCGGGCTCTCGCACTGCTGTGCTGCTAATCAGAGAGCTCCTCGAGGGCAAGAAGGTGCCCTACTACTCCACGCTGCTGGTCACACCCCTGAAGACCTCAATTATTGACTGCACCGAAGTGTCGGCCAGCTTCAATGCAGTGGGCATTGCTGGCATGGAATACTATGCGGATCTCTATCAGCTCTCGCAGGCCCATGCACAGCCGGTCAGCCTAGAGAAGCAGCGCACAATGAGTCCAATGCTTAGGGATAATGTGGCCAGCATTTTGATAGGCACAAGGCCACTCAGTTTTTGTTAAGTTAACTTTTTTTGCAAGTGCGTAAAATTTATAGAAATTTGATTTTTGAAATTTAAAGGCATTTATATGGTCAGGGAATAGCCGCTATATGTGGTATCTTATTCTGAATGCTGGTGTACTTTATTAAAAATGTCCTTAAATAGAATTAAACGTATTTTTAAAAGCGCCGTTCTTTGTGATTCTCATGAATTCATGTAATCGGTTTTATTGTATATGTAAATGTTGTATAAACAAGTCTTTCTGTCTCTCTCCTTATCTCTCTCTCTCTCTCTCTCTCTATCTCTCTCTTTTTCTCTTAAATAAGCATTTCCACACTTACAGATTCATTTAAATGTACATAATAAATGTATATTAAGCAGGACCTTGGCACGAATTATCGTTTAGTTCTTTCATATATACAAACTTATGGTCTAGAATTAGGCACTGCCCAGCATCACACTCTCTTATCGACCGTACAAGCCAATCACACAGTCATGGCCTAAGAGTCCTCATTAAGTTGCCTGTAAGTCAAGCCATCATAGCTTATTACCCTAATGTTTACCCTGTTTAAGGTCTCAACGGCACTTCAACGCGCCCCTTGACACCCACCGCCCACCCCCACTAACCCCATCAATGCGCTATAAAACTTAAAAGTTTGTCCAAAAATGTTGAATGGGCGAGAGTGAAAGTTATTCATTTGAAAGTGCTCAAATCTTTCAACGAGTTTCAACAGTTGCCTCGGCACTGACCACGTTTGCTGGCCACGTTGAGTGTCAATTGGCACACACACACAGACACAGCACACACACACACACATACACACACACACGCACACATTGAAGTGTTAAAACAAATATGGCTATATAGCAAAAATGTTGGCCAAGTGCTCGTATTTTAGCTCACTCGTAAATTTATGCAAAATGAAATGCAAGCCAAGCTGGCTAACGTTGGCAGGGGGATGCATGTCAAAGGGGCTTAACAGACTAGAACTATGTACACGCACACGGACACACGCACACACGCACACCCTCACATTTCAAATGAAAGTTTTTTGATATTTTCAGATTTCGCAACTTCGAGCTGCGAGTCTGCTAACAAAATTTATGCTCCGACAGCTAAGCGGCTTCCAAAAGGTCACAAAACCCCAAACGGCCAGCCGACCAAAAAAATATATAAAACATCAATGAACTTAGGTACGCCGAAGATTGGATATCCTTAAAAAAATATAAGCCAGAAGTGTGTCTAGGCAAAAGCTTAGCTAGTTCCCTAAGAAGCCATATTGTAGACCGATATGTTAGGGGAAAAGTATATATATATAGATGTCTTGAAGAACAGAAAACTTTTAATACAACAACCTCTCGTATGTCCGATTTTTCTAATAGAACTCTGCGATAAAGTAGTCAAATTTGGATCAGATGTAAGTTACATACTTAAATTCGTAATTAACAAGATTGAACACGATATATCAGAAGGAGATAGCAAAGTCTGCTGGTTATAAGACCAAAAAGTTCTTGCACTAATTTGACGCTTCCGGTTGAAGACTTGATAGGCAGATACCAAAGTCTACTGATTAAAACACTTCCAGCTCTTGCAATAGCTATGCAAACAACATTAATTTTCTATCTATTTATATATTATGCCTTGCTGGTCATTATAATAAAAAATTGCACAAATTGAATTCAAACCGGCAAGCTTAAGGTTAAAAAAGGAAGCTAGTAGCATTTACGAGTCGAATATGACTTTCCTTTGTGCCTTACACATTTCGTGAGAATTCTATAACATCCTTCCTGGCAGTAGCTAGGATATAGAATGCCCAAATGCCGCACACAAAAGCGTGGAAAGTGCCGCCACATAAGGGCCCAACTAAATGCATAAGTACTTAGTGGGCGTAGCCCGAACTCATGGTTTTCGCTTTTGTGCAGATTTTCGCAGACGAATTAGCTGGCATTCGATTTGAGCTTTGGCAATGAATATACCCAATAAATACACAGACACACACACGCAGTGATTGCTCATCATAAATGAATAAGCTGGCGGAAATTGGAATAATTAATGAGCATTTCACGTTTAGATTCCAACTTTTGCGCTGTGCCCACAATATTTACTATTCTCGCATGCAAATTAAATCCTATTAGCCGTGAACCTAATATGTGTAGCATCCCAACATTCGTAAGACAAGCAGACTTTCATACTTAATTCCATTTAGTTGGCTTACGTTTTCTTTATTTCACTGAGGTCCGACTATCTAACATTTCGAGTCAATTCCTCTGGCCTACGTCGAGCTGAAGGAATCTAATTATATACATTTTCCCTATTTTTTCTTATTTTCTTACATTTCTTGGGTCAAGGTCTACCATATAACATATTCCATAGCCTGCAAGTCACAATCTACAGACCTATTGCCCGATTGTCAACAGTTCCATTAATCGCAGCCCAAGAGTTGAAAATGTCACTTTGTATTATCTCCAACCGGCTTGAACAGTCACTTCTACATCTATGAACCGAACTCGGGAACCGAGAGGAATACCAGGGATTAGATGCCAACCTTTGACACAACCTACAATATCTTAATTGTTCTCGATGACAGTCCATTTTTAAAATACAATAGTTTCATAGCTGCATAGCTGCTCGCAAGTCTAAAAGAAACTTCGTGAAAATCGGATGAGATTTGACCGAGTTATGGGGGTGGTAAATTTTGACACATGTCTATAGACGAATCTTGGGGTAAGATTTGGACATGAATTCGACTAAAAATCTATGTTTAGACTTGAAGCCACATTAATCTAGAGGGAAAACCATGAAGAAAACGCCAAACTTCGTGAAAATCGAATGAGATTTGGCCGAGATATGGGGGTGGTAAATTTTGACCCATGTCTATATACGAATCTTGGGGCAAGATTTGGACATGCATTTCGACTAAAAAATAGGTGTTCAGATTTGAATGCCAGATTAATCAAGAGGGAAAACCATGAAGAAAAAGCCAAACTTCGTGGAAATCGGATGAGATTTGACCGAGTTATGGGGGTGGTAATTTTTTACCCATGTCTATATACGAACTTGGGGTAAGATTTGGACATGAATTTCGACTAAAAAATCGGCGTTCAGATTTTAATGCCAGATTAATCTAGAGGGAAAACCATGAATAAAAAGCCAAACTTCGTGAAAATCGGATGAGATTTGACCGAGTTATGAGGGTGGTCAATTTTGACCCATGTCTATATACAAATCTTGGGGTAAGATTTGGACTTGAATTTCGACCAAAAAATCGGTGTCGAGATTTGAATGCCACATTAATCTAAGGGGAAAACCATGAAGAAAAAGCCAAGCTTCGTGGAAATCGGATGAGATTTGGCCGAGATATGGGGGTGGTAATTTTTGACCCATGTCTATATACGAATCTTGGGGTAAGATTTGGACATGAATTTCGACCAAAAAATCGGTGTCAAGATTTGAATGCCACATTAATCTAGAGGGAAAACCATGAAGAAAAACCCAAACTTCGTGAAAATCGGATGAGATTTGGCCGAGATATGGGGGTGGTCATTTTTGACATATGTCTATATACGAATCTTGGGGTAAGATTTGGACTTGAATTTCGACCAAAAAATCGGTGTTTAGACTTGAATGCCAGATTAATCTAGAGGGAAAACCATGATGAAAAAGCCAAACTTCGTGAAAATCGGATGAGATTTGACCGAGTTATGGGGGTGGTAATTTTTTACTCATGTCTATATACGAATCTTGGGGTAAGATTTGGACTTGAATTTCGACCAAAAAATCGGTGTCGATATTTGAATGCCACATTAATCTAGAGGGAAAACCATGAAGAAAAAGCCAAACTTCGTGAAAATCGGATGAGATTTGACCGAGATATGGGGGTGGTCATGTTTGACGTACATATGTCTATATACGAATCTTGGGGTGAGATTTGGACATGAATTTCGACTAAAAAATCGGTGTCGAGATTTTAATGCCACATTAATCTAGAGGGAAAACCATGAAGAAAAACCCAAACTTCGTGAAAATCGGATGAGATTTGGCCGAGATATGGGGGTGGTAAATTTTGACCCATGTCTATATACGAATCTTGGGGTAAGATTTGGACATGAATTTCGACCAAAAAATCGGTGTCGAGATTTGAATGCCACATTAATCTAGAGGGAAAATCATGAAGAAAAAGCCAAACTTCGTGAAAATCGGATGAGATTTGGCCGAGATATGGGGGTGGTAAATTTTGACCCATGTCTATATACGAATTTTGGGGTATGATTTGGACATGAATTTCGACCAAAAAATCGCTGTTCATATTTGAATGCCACATTAATCTAGAGGGAAAACCATGAAGAAAAAGCCAAACTTCGTGAAAATCGGATGAGATTTGACCGAGATATGGGGGTGGTCATGTTTGACGTACATATGTCTATATACGAATCTTGGGGTGAGATTTGGACATGAATTTCGACTAAAAAATCGGTGTCGAGATTTTAATGCCACAATAATCTAGAGGGAAAACCATGAAGAAAAACCCAAACTTCGTGAAAATCGGATGAGATTTGGCCGAGATATGGGGGTGGTAAATTTTGACCCATGTCTATATACGAATCTTGGGGTAAGATTTGGACATGAATTTCGACCGAAAAATCGGTGTCGAGATTTGAATGCCACATTAATCTAGAGGGAAAATCATGAAGAAAAAGCCAAACTTCGTGAAAATCGGATGAGATTTGGCCGAGATATGGGGGTGGTAAATTTTGACCCATGTCTATATACGAATTTTGGGGTATGATTTGGACATGAATTTCGACCAAAAAATCGTTGTTCATATTTGAATGTCAGATTAATCTAGAGGGAAAAACATTAAGAAAAAGCCAAACTTCGTGAAAATCGGATGAGATTTGACCGAGTTATGGGGGTGGTAAATTTTGACCCATGTCTATATACGAATCTTGGGGTAAGATTTGGACATGAATTTCGACCAAAAAATCGGTGTCGAGATTTGAATGCCACATTAATCTAGAGGGAAAACCATTAAAAAAATCCAAACTTCATGAAAATCGGATGAGATTTGGCCGAGATATGGGGGTGGTAAATTTTGACCCATGTCTATATACGAATCTTGGGGTAAGATTTGGACATGAATTTCGACCGAAAAATCGCTGTTCATATTTGAATGTCAGATTAATCTAGAGGGAAACCCATTAAGAAAAATCCAAACTTCATGAAAATCGGATGAGATTTGACCGAGATATGGGGGTGGTCATGTTTGACCCATGTCTATATACGAATCTTGGGGTGAGATTTGGACATGAATTTCGACTAGAAAATCGGTGTCGAGATTTGAATGAAAGATTAATCTAGAGGGAAAACTATAAAGAAAAAGCCAAACTTCGTGAAAATCGGATGAGAATTGACCGAGTTATGGGGGTGGTAAATTTTGACCCATGTCTATATACGAATCTTGGGGTAAGATTTGGACATGAATTTCGACCAAAAAATCGGTGTCAAGATTTGAATGCCACATTAATCTAGAGGGAAAACCATGAAGAAAAACCCAAACTTCGTGAAAATCGGATGAGATTTGGCCGAGATATGGGGGTGGTAAATTTTGACCCATGTCTATATACGAATCTTGGGGTAAGATTTGGACATGAATTTCGACCAAAAAATCGGTGTCGAGATTTGAATGCCACATTAATCTAGAGGGAAAGCCATGAAGAAAAAGCCAAACTTCGTGAAAATCGGATGAGATTTGGCCGAGATATGGGGGTGGTAAATTTTGACCCATGTCTATATACGAATCTTGGGGTAAGATTTGGACATGAATTTCGACTAAAAAATCGGTGTCGAGATTTTAATGCCACATTAATCTAGAGGGAAAACCATGAAGAAAAACCCAAACTTCGTGAAAATCGGATGAGATTTGGCCGAGATATGGGGTGGTCAATTTTGACCCATGTCTATATACGAATCTTGGGGTAAGATTTGGACATGAATTTCGACCAAAAAATCGGTGTCGAGATTTGAATGCCACATTAATCTAGAGGGAAAATCATGAAGAAAAAGCCAAACTTCGTGAAAATCGGATGAGATTTGGCCGAGATATGGGGGTGGTAAATTTTTACCCATGTCTATATACGAATTTTGGGGTATGATTTGGACATGAATTTCGACCAAAAAATCGGTGTCGAGATTTGAATGCCACATTAATCTAGAGGGAAACCCATTAAGAAAAAGCCAAACTTCGTGAAAATCGGATGAGATTTGACCGAGTTATGGGGGTGGTAAATTTTGACCCATGTCTATATACGAATCTTGGGGTAAGATTTGGACATGAATTTCGACCAAAAAATCGGTGTCGAGATTTGAATGCCACATTAATCTAGAGGGAAAACCATGAAGAAAAAGCCAAACTTCGTGAAAATCGGATGAGATTTGGCCGAGATATGGGGGTGGTAAATTTTGACCCATGTCTATATACGAATCTTGGGGTAAGATTTGGACATGAATTTCGACCGAAAAATCGCTGTTCATATTTGAATGTCAGATTAATCTAGAGGGAAACCCATTAAGAAAAATCCAAACTTCATGAAAATCGGATGAGATTTGACCGAGATATGGGGGTGGTCATGTTTGACATATGTCTATATACGAATCTTGGGGTGAGATTTGGACATGAATTTCGACTAAAAAATCGGTGTCGAGATTTGAATGAAAGATTAATCTAGAGGGAAAACTATAAAGAAAAAGCCAAACTTCGTGAAAATCGGATGAGAATTGACCGAGTTATGGGGGTGGTAAATTTTGACCCATGTCTATATACGAATCTTGCGGTAAGATTTGGACATGAATTTCGACCAAAAAATCGGTGTCAAGATTTGAATGCCACATTAATCTAGAGGGAAAACCATGAAGAAAAAACCATACTTCGTGAAAATCGGATGAGATTTGGCCGAGATATGGGGGTGGTAAATTTTGACCCATGTCTATATACGAATCTTGGGGTAAGATTTGGACATGCATTTCGACTAAAAAGTCGGTGTTCAGATTTTAATGCCAGATTAATCTAGAGGGAAAACCATGAAGAAAAAACCAAACTTCTTGAAAATCGGATGAGATTTGACCGAGTTATGGGGGTGGTAAATTTTGACCCATGTCCATATACGAATCTTGGGGTAAGATTTGGACATGAATTTCGACCAAAAAATCGGTGTCGAGATTTGAATGCCACATTAATCTAGAGGGAAAACCACGAAGAAAGAGCCAAGCTTCGTGAAAATCGGATGAGATTTGGCCGAGATATGGGGGTGGTAAATTTTGACCCATGTCTATATACGAATCTTGGGGTAAGATTTGGACATAAATTTCGACCAAAAAATCGGTGTCGAGATTTGAATGCCACATTAATCTAGAGGGAAAACCATGAAGAAAAAACCATACTTCGTGAAAATCGGATGAGATTTGGCCGAGATATGGGGGTGGTAATTTTTGACCCATGTCTACATACGAATCTTGGGGTAAGATTTGGACATAAATTTCGACCAAAAAATCGGTGTCGAGATTTGAATGCCACATTAATCTAGAGGGAAAACCATGAAGAAAAAGCCAAACTTCGTGAAAATCGGATGAGATTTGACCGAGATATGGGGGTCGTCATGTTTGACGTACATATGTCTATATACGAATCTTGGGGTGAGATTTGGACATGAATTTCGACCGAAAAATCGGTGTCGAGATTTTAATGCCACATTAATCTAGAGGGAAAACCATGAAGAAAAAGCCAAACTTCGTGAAAATCGGATGAGATTTGGCCGAGATATGGGGGTGGTAAATTTTGACCCATGTCTATATACGAATTTTGGGGTATGATTTGGACATGAATTTCGACCAAAAAATCGCTGTTCATATTTGAATGTCAGATTAATCTAGAGGGAAAACCATTAAGAAAAAGCCAAACTTCGTGAAAATCGGATGAGATTTGACCGAGTTATGGGGGTGGTAAATTTTGACCCATGTCTATATACGAATCTTGGGGTAAGATTTGGACATGAATTTCGACCAAAAAATCGGTGTCGAGATTTGAATGCCACATTAATCTAGAGGGAAAACCATGAAGAAAAAGCCAAACTTCGTGAAAATCGGATGAGATTTGGCCGAGATATGGGGGTGGTAAATTTTGACCCATGTCTATATACGAATCTTGGGGTAAGATTTGGACATGCATTTCGACTAAAAAGTCGGTGTTCAGATTTTAATACCAGATTAATCTACAGGGAAAACCATGAAGAAAAAACCAAACTTCTTGAGACTTGACCGAGTTATGGGGGTGGTAAATTTTGACCCATGTCTATATACGAATCTTGGGGTAAGATTTGGACATGAACTTCGAACAAAAAATCGGTGTCGAGATTTGAATGCCACATTAATCTAGAGGGAAAACCACGAAGAAAAACCCAAACTTCGTGAAAATCGGATGAGATTTGACCGAGTTATGGGGGTGGTAAATTTTGACCCATGTCTATATACGAATCTTGGGGTAAGATTTGGACATGAATTTCGACCAAAAATCGCTGTTCATATTTGAATGCCAAGATTTGGACGTAAGATTTGGACATGAATTTCGACCGAAAAATCGCTGTTCATATTTGAATGTCAGATTAATCTAGAGGGAAAACCATTAAAAAAAAATCCAAACTTCATGAAAATCGGATGAGATTTGGCCGAGATATGGGGGTGGTAAATTTTGACCCATGTCTATATACGAATCTTGGGGTAAGATTTGGACATGAATTTCGACCGAAAAATCGGTGTTCAGATTTGAATGCCAGATTAATCTAGAGTGAAAACCATGAAGAAAAACCCAAACTTCGTGAAAATCGGATGAGATTTGGCCGAGATATGGGGGTGGTAAATTTTGACCCATGTCTATATACGAATCTTGGGGTAAGATTTGGACATGCATTTCGACTAAAAAATCGGTGTTCAGATTTTAATGCCAGATTAATCTAAAGGGAAAACCATGAAGAAAAAGCCAAACTTCGTGAAAATCGGATGAGATTTGACCGAGTTATGGGGGTGGTAAATTTTGACCCATGTCTATATATGAATCTTGGGGTAAGATTTGGACATGAATTTCGACCAAAAAATCGGTGTCGAGATTTGAATGCAAGATTAATCTAAAGGGAAAACTATAAAGAAAAAGCCAAACTTCGTGAAAATCGGATGAGATTTGACCGAGATATGGGGGTGGTAATTTTGACCCATTGGGGTAAGATTTGGACATGAATTTCGACCAAAAAATCGGTGTCGAGATTTGAATGCCACATTAATCTAGAGGGAAAACCATGAAGAAAAAGCCAAACTTCGTGAAAATCGGATGAGATTTGGCCGAGATATGAGGGTGGTAAATTTTGACCCATGTCTATATACGAATATTGGGGTAAGATTTGGACATGCATTTCGACTAAAAAGTCGGTGTTCAGATTTTAATGCCAGATTAATCTAAAGGGAAAACCATGAAGAAAAACCCAAACTTCGTGAAAATCGGATGAGATTTGGCCGAGATATGGGGGTGGTACATTTTGACCCATGTCTATATACGAATCTTGGGGTAAGATTTGGACATGCATTTCGACAAAAAAATCGGTGTTCAGATTTTAATGCCAGATTAATCTAGAGGGAAACCCATGAAGAAAAAGCCAAACTTCATGAAAATCGGATGAGATTTGACCGTGATATGGGGGTGGTAAATTTTGACCCATGGCTATACACGAATCTTGGGGTGAGATTTGGACATGAATTTCGACTAAAAAATGGTGTCGAGATTTGAATGCAAGATTAATCTAAAGGGAAAACCATGAAGAAAAACCCAAACTTCGTGAAAATCGGATGAGATTTGACCGAGATATGGGGGTGGTAAATTTTGACCCATGTCTATATACGAATATTGGGGTAAGATTTGGACATGAATTTCGACTGAAAAATCGCTGTTCATATTTGAATGTCAGATTAATCTAGAGGGAAAACCATTAAAAAAAATCCAAACTTCATGAAAATCGGATGAGATTTGGCCGAGATATGGGGGTGGTAAATTTTGACCCATGTCTATATACGAATCTTGGGGTAAGGTTTGGACATGCATTTCGACTAAAAAATCGGTGTTCAGATTTTAATGCCAGATTAATCTAGAGGGAAAACCATGAAGAAAAACCCAAACTTCGTGAAAATCGGATGAGATTTGGCCGAGATATGGGGGTGGTAAATTTTGACCCATGGCTATACACGAATCTTGGGGTGAGATTTGGACATGAATTTCGACTAAAAAATGGTGTCGAGATTTGAATGCAAGATTAATCTAAAGGGAAAACTATAAAGAAAAAGCCAAACTTCGTGAAAATCGGATGAGATTTGACCGAGTTATGAGGGTGGTAAATTGTGACCCATGTCTATATACGAATCTTGGGGTAAGATTTGGACATGAATTTCGACCAAAAAATCGGTGTCGAGATTTGAATGCCACATTAATCTAGAGGGAAAACCATGAAGAAAAACCCAAACTTCGTGAAAATCGGATGAGATTTGGCCGAGATATGGGGGTGGTAAATTTTGACCCATGTCTATATACGAATCTTGGGGTAAGATTTGGACATGAATTTCGACCGAAAAATCGCTGTTCATATTTGAATGTCAGATTAATCTAGAGGGAAAACCATTAAAAAAAATCCAAACTTCATGCAAATCGGATGAGATTTGGCCGAGATATGGGGGCGGTAAATTTTGACCCATGTCTATATACGAATCTTGGGGTAAGATTTGGACATGAATTTCGACCAAAAAATCGGTGTTCAGATTTGAATGCCACATTAATCTAGAGGGAAAACCATGAAGAAAAACCCAAACTTCGTGAAAATCGGATGAGATTTGACCGAGTTATGGGGGTGGTAAATTTTGACCCATGTCTATATACGAATCTTGGGGTAAGATTTGGACATGCATTTCGACTAAAAAATCGGATGAGATTTTGCCGAGATATGGGGGTGGTAAATTTTGACCCATGTCTATATACGAATCTTGGGGTAAGATTTGGACATGCATTTCGACTAAAAAATCGGTGTTCAGATTTTAATGCCAGATTAATCTAGAGGGAAAACCATGAAGAAAAAGCCAAACTTCGTGAAAATCGGATGAGATTTGGCCGAGATATGGGGGTGGTAAATTTTGACCCATGGCTATACACGAATCTTGGGGTGAGATTTGGACATGAATTTCGACTAAAAAATGGTGTCGAGATTTGAATGCAAGATTAATCTAAATGGAAAACTATAAAGAAAAAGCCAAACTTCGTGAAAATCGGATGAGATTTGACCGAGTTATGAGGGTGGTAAATTGTGACCCATGTCTATATACGAATCTTGGGGTAAGATTTGGACATGAATTTCGACCAAAAAATCGGTGTCGAGATTTGAATGCCACATTAATCTAGAGGGAAAACCATGAAGAAAAACCCAAACTTCGTGAAAATCGGATGAGATTTGGCCGAGATATGGGGGTGGTAAATTTTGACCCATGTCTATATACGAATCTTGGGGTAAGATTTGGACATGAATTTCGACCGAAAAATCGCTGTTCATATTTGAATGTCAGATTAATCTAGAGGGAAAACCATTAAAAAAAATCCAAACTTCATGAAAATCGGATGAGATTTGGCCGAGATATGGGGGTGGTAAATTGTGACCCATGTCTATATACGAATCTTGGGGTAAGATTTGGACATGAATTTCGACCAAAAAATCGGTGTCGAGATTTGAATGCCACATTAATCTAGAGGGAAAACCATGAAGAAAAACCCAAACTTCGTGAAAATCGGATGAGATTTGGCCGAGATATGGGGGTGGTAAATTTTGACCCATGTCTATATACGAATCTTGGGGTAAGATTTGGACATGAATTTCGACCGAAAAATCGCTGTTCATATTTGAATGTCAGATTAATCTAGAGGGAAAACCATTAAAAAAAATCCAAACTTCATGAAAATCGGATGAGATTTGGCCGAGATATGGGGGCGGTAAATTTTGACCCATGTCTATATACGAATCTTGGGGTAAGATTTGGACATGAATTTCGACCAAAAAATCGGTGTCGAGATTTGAATGCCACATTAATCTAGAGGGAAAACCATGAAGAAAAACCCAAACTTCGTGAAAATCGGATGAGATTTGACCGAGTTATGGGGGTGGTAAATTTTGACCCATGTCTATATACGAATCTTGGGGTAAGATTTGGACATGAATTTCGACCAAAAAATAGGTGTCGAGATTTGAATGCCACATTACGAATCTTGGGGTAAGATTTGGACATGAATTTCGACCAAAAAATCGGTGTCGAGATTTGAATGCCACATTAATCTAGAGGGAAAACCATGAAGAAAGAGCCAAGCTTCGTGAAAATCGGATGAGATTTGGCCGAGATATTGGGGTGGTAATTTTTGACACATGTCTATATACGAATCTTGGGGTAAGATTCGGACATGCATTTCGACCAAAAAATCGGTGTTTAGACTTGAATGCCAGATTAATCTAGAGGAAAAACCGTGAAGAAAAATCCTATATCATATATATATTTTATTTTAAAAGCTATATGTCAAGTTTGGTGACTCTAGTTCTTATTATTTACCAAAACTGCCCAAAAAACATTATATCGATATCGATTTTTATCGACTGCTTGGAAACGGCGTAAGTTATCGATTATCGGAAACAAACTCGATCTGCGCGGGAGCTAGGAGCATCTACATCTAAAATTTCTCTAGCTCTTGTTTAATGTTCCCTTACCTGTTAACCCCAAAGTCTTATGATTCTCAAATACATAAGCCCCTAGCATCATGGTGCAAGTTCCTAATACCAAAATTGCCCAGTTCTATTGTTCTTCCTCGTTCCTCTTGCACATTCCCCTTGCTTCCTACTTAAATACTCATAGTTCTGTGTTCCATAATCATATAGTTCCACTGCAGCGTACTGCCAAGCTAATGTCTCATATTCTCTTATCCTACAATATCATAGTTCTACAGTTCCCAAGCTCATAATATCCCATAGCTGCATAGTCCGCAGTTCCATCGTGCGATAGTTAATGGATACTATAATTTCAAGCTCCTAATGTTCCATTATGCCATGCTACCAAGTGCAATAATGCTTAGTAATTTATTTCCACACTTCTCGAGTTCCATGGAGCATAATCTCATAGCTGTTTAGTCTCCCTCTTCATAGGGTGCCAGGTTGCCATTGTTCCATTGTGTTCCAAAATGTTTACCGAAATGTTGGGACCATTTGGCTGCCAATGCGATTGTTGCGGTTTTTGTGGAGCAGAGGCGTGGTCGGCAGGACCCGGGGACCGGGGCAGGTGTCAACACACCCAAAACGGAAACGGAAACGTAACTTGCACTTGGCAAGCCAAAAATGGTGAATGCGGCAAACGCGGTGGGACAGCATTTAACAGGCAACCACATAAATGTGTTTTGCGGCTTAGAGCATGCCCCCTGCCCCTCCCACTGCCCCTTCATCTAAACAAAAAACAATAACAACAGCAAATGACAACAGCCGAAAAAACATATTTCAAAATTAATTATCAAATATGTCGGCGGCTGGCACAAAGTGTTTCATTTCCTTTCATTTAATTTCATTTCGTTTTGTTTCAAAGCAATTGGCAAGTTTATTTAAGTCGGCGGGGGGAAGGCGTTGCGGCTGCTTAGTTTAACCAGAGGAACAAACACTTTTTAATTATTTATTCATAAACAAGCAGCTCGAGAGCTGACTTGAAGGTGGAGAAGGGGGAATGCTGTGCGGCGAGGCGCTCATTAACAAAACAAACGACAGTCCAAAAGTGGCAGACAAACAGGCGCCGCGGGCAGTAGGCGAATACGGGGACAGGAGATGGCGGTGGTTGTGGGTGTCAAGCGGATGTGTGTTAATGGGTAGGGATTGGGTTGAAAGGGGGCTGGGGCTGGGGCTGGGAGCACAGATTGCCGGCACTCAGACAGCGGGGCGCTCAGTGGCGCTAACGTGGCTGGTGACCTTCACACACTCCCACACACACACGCACAGACAGACACGGAATACGCATTAAGTCGCGTATACGACGCGTGTGACGAGCCAAAGAAATTGAAAGATGGGATGCCGCATTAAGGGATAACTCGCTCGGAATATGTTAATTTGCCAGTCAAAGCAGTTAACACGCTGTGCGTGTGTGTGCGTGTGTGCTCGTATGTGTGTGTAAGCAGTTAATAGAGTTGTGTCCCTGTTGTGTTTGACATAAGTCACAGAAGTGCGCCTCATTTACATATTTAACGATATAACACACATTCGTTAAAGGGAGGGCAGGCTGAAAATAAATATGCCAGGCGGAACCGGGCCAAGAAGTCTACCAAAGCAACTTCAATCTGAGTTAACTCGGGAAGGCCTTTAACGTTACATTTCTGAGGAGATCAAATATTACATAATACGAAAAGGATTTATATATATATTGTTTTTCCAGGTTAAAGTATTTTCATTTTTTGAATATTACCCAAAATTGAAAAAAAGGAAACAAAAGCCTTGCGCATTTGTATAAACACACTTTTGTATACCATGCTTAAGAAAAAAAGATCGGACTTTAATGTCCGAAGCTTATCAAGAATGCGTTTCTTATACACAAGGTGGGGCAAAGGCAAGAAGAAGTACTTCCGCTGCGTATAATAAAAAATAATTAATTTAATATAGTTTATTATGTTAATTAACATCATGACTTAAAGACGAAGGGAATACTATTATAACGTGAAACATGTCTATGATATACTTTCGTATACTTTCGAATTGGCTTGGCTATACAATTTGAAGACCTGGCGACTCGATATAGGAACGACAATATTTGAACAACATATGCACATTTGACTCTCATTCAAAGTTGAGCTCCTATTTAGCTCCAAGCTCAGCAGTTGCGAGCTACACTCTAATCCTAACAAATGATCCAGATCGTTTTCACATGGAACCACTCACCCATATATGTATCTATACATACACCCACACAATGGATAACTTTATATAAATATGTCGCACATCTGGTGTCTGGGCTTTAAGTATTCAGCTGTTCTTTCCTTTCTTATGCAGTTTTTCTGCTTATCGCTAAGCGTCTTAGCAAATTGCCTGAACTAGTTCATTGTGCACAGTTCGCGATGCCAGATCGTTTGTCAGCTGTCGCTTAGCTAAACTAGCAGGCGCGTGCTTATGTACATACACATACGCACATACACATGTGCGCATGTACATTTACATATGCATATATGCGTGTATGCCAAAAGGAACATACTCTGGGGCATTAGCATAGTGCCATAAATGTAACGGTACATCCATTTGAACGCTACTTTTTGCACACACAACGCTGAGAGTTGTTGTTGCTGCTATTATACCCTGTATTTGTTGAAGGGCGGGTATGCAATTCTTCTGCAAAATGCATTTAACAGGCGGACGTAGACAACTGCGACAACAACAAATATATATATTCTTGATCAGGATGATCTAGGCATGTCGATCCGGAAATTATAAGAGCTAGGAACTAGATAATTGAAGATCGATAACCTCTCCCATTTGCCTAAAATCGATAACTATCGATTTTGACACTTGCTTGTTTCAGCATAGCTCAATAATTATTTGAGATATTTACACCAAATTAACGTTGATTAAAAATGCTTTTACTTTTGGAATTTAGTTTGTGCGGCATGGCCCTGGGCTGTGCTGATTACAGGGTATCTCACGAGCACTTTTACTTATTGTTTCAGTTGTTGTTGCTGTTGTGTATGTTTGGCATTAAACATTCGCGCGTTTTCACAGCAGGCGGCCAACAACAAAAGCCATTGCCGCGGCATTACATGTGTTAAATGACAAACATAGCTATGCATATTCTCTAGCCAGGTGTGTGCGAGTGTGTGTGTGTGTACATGTGTGTGTGTGTGTTGCTAGTGTGTGCGAATTTTTACTTTAATCAAGGCAAAGGCAGCTGGCGCACTAAAATGTTGCCCGGCACAAACAATAAATTTTGCTGCTACTCTATGTGTGTGTTTGTGTGTGTATGTGTGTGTGTGTTTGCGGCAGGTGAGTTTAATGCGCGGCTTTTGTAACATTTGCTGCTGGCATTAAATTTGCTCGCATGCAGCGCACAAAAGTATGCAGCGTATATGTAATTTCAGTTAATAGCAACTGACTTTCGAGCTGAGCTGAGCTTCCCCACTTTCTGGCCCCTGGCATCAGCACCTCCCTAAGCCATATACAAGTCTGTTCAGCTTACAATTCATTATGTAAACGCTAAAAGTGAAGGTGTGTATGCGTGCGTGTGTGTGTGTGAGTGTGTGTGTGTCGGCTGCTGCTGGAGAACTTCCGCTTCGCAAGCGACACTTGAATTGCATTGTTTTTGCTGCTGCTGCTGGTGCTGCTGCTGCTGCTGCTGCTGTTGCCGCCGGGCACACACATACACACACACTCACACACTCACACACACACACACAGGCATCGGCATCTTCTGTGCCTGTGCCCCATCTCAGCCAGTTCTTAACACCTGCCCAGCCCCCTGCAAGCTGCATTGTTGTTGCTGCCGTGCGCTGTGCTTCAGCAATTTGCGTCAAATTTCGAGTTTAAGTGTCAATTACAACAAGCAAAACAACGTGAACACTTTCGACGGCTGCTGCTGCAGTGCTTCTACACCTGTCAAACACACACACACACACACACATAAGAAACGCACATAACAAACACCCGCACATACCGCATGTACATTGTCCTCTGTCAACGTTCGTCAAGCTGTCAGCTTTTGCTTTTCATTTCATTTTCTTTCATTCCGTTTTATGATACCCTGTAAACAACATAAGACAATTTAAGGGCATGCCCAACTAGGCACACTTTATTACTTTTTTCTGGATGTATTTTATGCAAACAAATTTCCATAAAAGATTACGATTTATAAGTTTATCACCAGGTGATCAGGACAAATTTCTATAACAGGGTATCTGCCAGTCTATCATTCAAAGTACTTGTCTGTTTTATTTTAGCTTTGATTTCGCTTGGCTTTTACTTTAGTTTTTCCTTGGCGCTTGCCTCGTTTCAGACAAAAATATTTGCGCCTAGGATGCTGCTCGCCCTGACAATGTGTGTGTGTGCGTGTGTGGGTGGCTGTGTGTATGTGTATGTGTGTGTGTGTGTTAAAACTAGACTTGCCTTCAACGTGGCTGATGCTGTCGCAGTCGCCTCTTGACGACGACGTCGACGACGACTTTTGACTTTCTGCGTTGGCATTTTGACACAGTTGATTACAGCGCCACCTAGCGACCGCACGCAACAAAGCGGGGGCTTTTATGCATGCTTCTGTGTGTGTGTGTGTGTGTGTGTGTGTGTGAGAGAGAGGTTGAGGGCGCAAGGGCTTAAAGGGCAGGACTTTTGGCAATATTTATGCAAATGGGGCACGGAGGACGCGCCACGCGCAGCTCAAGCGGCTGCACAAAGTTTGTCATTCATTTTGGGATGCACATGGGGACACACATACACACACACGCACACACACACAAACACACACAAGCACACACATACTCAACATAGAACGAGACTTGTGCGCTTATTAATTGCATGCCACAATTTATGCATTCCATTTAAATTATTTGTTCTGCGATTGTGAATTTTGTAAAAAGCAGAAGCTGAACTTAAGAGACCCGAGAGGCTGCGCTCAATATATACGAGCACATATATTTATTAGACCAACGAGACTGATAAGAATATTAAATGTTGCGTATTTGCAGGCGCTTCAAATGGGTCACATTCAACATTAAACTATGACATAGCTAATCGAAAGCGATTGCTGCGAAAACTTTTGCTACTTTCATAAGATTTTCACATTTATTTGTTATTTCAAATAATTAAACTGCCTTTAAATGGAAAAGTTCAAGTACATCACTTAGCGTATTTTATAATCCTTTAGTCGTGAACTATCTAAGCTGCGTACTAAAACATTTTCCAGGGTATTATAAATTGGTTATGGAGACGTTTTCGCATAGATATGTTCATGATTCATGCCCGTCTGTGTCTTTCTTAGCAAACTTCTCGCTCAGTCTTAAAGCTAGTTTTCAAACAGTTTGTATAGGAATCAGACGGATCGGATAACTATATAGCATTATAGCTGTTCAACGATTGCTTTGATGAGATAATTAAGCGACAATACGAGAACTTTTTGTTGTAAAGGGAATCTAGACCAGACCTAGGCTTAAGGGTATCGATATATTTATAGAACTATAAAAATCGATATCGATATATTTATGTACTATAAAAATGGATATCAAAATGCTGTTTTTGAGCAAATCTCTTAGATTTTAAGAGCCAGAGTCACCAAATGTTAAATGTAGCTTCTAGAATACTATATAGAGAACAATTATCTTCTTTCATTTAATATCCCAGTTCAATTAGGTCCTCTTTCCTTTTTTTTTTGCTGTTTATGTCTAGTTGCTTGTTGGTTTTTATATAAATAGATAAAAGCAAATAAACTAAGCCCAAATTGACCTCGAGCCGGTCAGCTTAATACAAAGTCTCGTTCTACTTTATTATATGGATTCTATGGAAACAATTGGTCGTAAATAAGGCTTTTGTACAAAAGCACTTCGAGGGATGCTTAAACTTCGGCTGGCCTTCTATTTGTTTATTTTGTTAACTAAATATTTTCCATCGACACCTGTGAACAGCACTTGAAATGTTTCTAAACATTCCTGAGCTTATATTTGATAATTAAAATGCACTTTAAAGTCCAAATTGAAGAAGCTTTCAAGTAGGATAGCTGCGCTGAGGGAAGCACACACTTTAAGTGGTCGCCATGACGTATACTTAATTTCAGCTGTTACGGCTTAGGCATTCAGGTGGCCGCACACAGCACACAGTGAGACACCCACCTGCCACACAAGGGGCCAAATGTGGGGCAATGGGGCGTGGCCTGACCTCAGTGCCCAGGCGAATGGAGCCAAAGCAGAGACGCTGAGCAGAAGCAGCTGCTTCTGCTCACCAAAAATATTTGGTCTAAAAGCAACTGCTTGAAACCGAGCTACAAAAAATATTTATGCGCCTAGTCTTCTAGTCTTCTAGTTTTTCTCACATGTGTGCGTGTGATTGTGTGCGTATGTCTGTGTGTGTATGTGTACATGTGCGCGTGTGTGTGTGAGCTGTTGTAATCTTAACATTCCAGGGGACAGCATGGACATAGGTGCGTGTGCGTGTGTTTGTATGTGTGCGTGTGTGTACGTGTGCGTTTGTGCGTAATTTGAGCATCTGCACGTACGCAGCTCAAGTTGCAGGAACCAGCAATAAAATAGAAAAATTTCACAAGCTGATGAAAAGGAAATGACCACAAATTGCCGTCGCTATGTGCACACACACACACATACACGCACATACACAACAAACGATTTAACGTATTTAATTTCTGACACACTCACACACTCACACTCACACATAGATACAGCTGGCATAACCGCTTGGATTCTAACGAGAGGCCCGTTTCCTAACAATCTATAAAATGGCGTGCCTGGAAAAGTTCAGCAAACCCTAACAACAACAATCGCATATGCTGCGCTCTATCACACACACACACACGCACACACACATGCTCTCTATTCTCTCTCTTTCTCTCTCTCTCCCTCTCATACTGTTTTGCGTGTGTTTGCCTGTTAGAAAATAATTAAAACTTTTCGTGATTTCGTGCCAGTAGCTGCGATTTTTCTCAATTTAAAATGAATTTCGGGCAACAACAACAACAAATGCGCACAAGTTAGAGCTAATCTTGAAGTGATGAACGCGCAAATACCCTGTACACTCGGAATGTTCAAATGCGCTTATGCTTAGGCAACTTTTGTGTTTTCGCTAAGCACCTGGCATAATAGCAAGACTGCATTAAATGGTTTATGGATTCTACAGTTAAAATCCGTCGTAAAAAAGGCTTTTAGCTGTTGCTTGCTCTACAAATTGATTAGTTACAGGGTATGACAGCAACAAATGCAGTTGCCGGCGTTGCTTTGAGGCATGTGTACACGCCTGTGTGTGTGTGTGTGTTCGTTTGTGTGTGTGAAAGTACCTTTCACCTATAGCTGCACCCTTGACTCGCCAACCCCCCGAACAGCACCCCATGCCGCCCACACACAACGCTCAGTTTTGATTAGTTATTGTTGTTGTTGCTGTTGTTGTTGTTGTTGTTGTTGTTGCTGACACTGTTTACAACATTCGTGCAGTTTTTGATTAGCAGCAATTTTGTTGCTGTTGTTATTGTAATTGTTGTTGCTTTGGTTCGAATAATCGACGCGCTTTCAAAACGCTTCCGCAGCGTTTTCGCCTTCATTGGTTTTTTATACCCTGAACCCATTAAAAATGGGTATAAGGGTATATTGTATTTGTGTAAAATCCAAATGTATGTAACAGCCAGAAGCAAGCATCTCCGACCCCATAAAGTATATATATTCTTGATCAGCATCAATAGCCGAGTCGATCTAGCCATGTCCGTCTGTCTGTCCGTCCGTCCGTCCGTCCGTCCGTCCGTATGTATGAACGCAAGGATCTTAGAACCTATAACCTATAAGCAACGCTAGAGTCTTGAAATTTTAGACGTAGATGCTCCTAGTTCCCGCGCAGATCGAGGTTGGTTCCGATAATCGATAACTCACTCCGTTTCCAAGCAATCGATAAAAATCGATATCGATATTCTGTTTTTTGGGCAATTTAGGTAAATAATAAGAGCTTGAGTCACCAAACTTGACATATAAATTCTTAAATAGAATATATATATGCATTTGATGTTGGAATAAGAGGGTTCAGGGTATCCTCCAGTCGGGAGCTCCCGACTAGAACCTCTTACTTGTTTTTTTCTTGTGCCAATTTCAATTATTTATTGATTGTGCGTGTGTGTTGGTGTGTGTGTGTGTGTGTGTGTGTGTGTGTTTGACCTTAAAACTCCCCCAAATTAAAACATTGCACGCACAAAAGCCCAAAGGCTTTTTAGCGCAACAACGAAAATAAATAAAAAAAAAAAAATAATAAAAATAAAAGCAAAATTTTCCTCCGTTTTGCACAGCATTTTTAGTGTCGCACGTTTTCTTTTTTTATTAAATTCTTTTTTTTTTTTTTTTTTTTTTTTTTGCTCTAGCCAAAAGGCGACGCCGACGTCGCAGTCGACGCCGCCCACCGCAACGCGGCATTGTCTATAAATAAATCGTATAATACGAAATAAATGCGCTCAAAATCAAATTGAAATCAAACTTTTTTGTTTATCAGCAACTCACGTATTTAAGTAAATTGAAATATACAAATTCAAGTCGATTTTTTCTTGTTGTTGATTATGTTCGAGATATAATAAATTCAATGGGCTTCTGTTGTGATTTATTGATATGGCTGCAGCTGCCCCGCGCAGCTAAATTGCAATATTATAAACAACTTGTTGCACCAACAGATGGAAAAGCCACGAAACGTCGCACTCTGGCTGGGAAAATATGTTCAATCATATATTTGTTGACGGAATGCATTTATATATGCCCTTGTAGAGAGTATTATAATTTCGTGATGAGATGTGTAACAAATGGAAGAAGACATTTCCGAGCCCATCAAGTCTATATATTCTAGATCAGCAGCCGAGTTGATATAGCCAACTCCGTCCATCCGTCCTGCTGTCCGTTCGTCCGTCTGTCAGTTTCAATGCGAACTAGTCTCTCATTCTTAGAGCTTCTCTTGCTTAGATTCGTCTTTCTGTTGCAGGCAGTACATATATCGAAGCTGGTCGAATTGGACTACTTTATCATATAGCTGTCATGGGAATATTCGATCGAAAATGAAACTCTCTTATGAACAACTTTAAATCAAGATATCTTGACTAACTTATTCATACCATGCTTTCTTTAATATATGTGCCAAGTCTTATCAAGGTCGTACTACTATATGACTTTTTTGTATGGCCAACTATTCTGTTTTCCAAGTTATTTACATCAAACTATGCATTGACGAGCTATGCCTACAAGGGTATTGAATCTACGGCGTGCGAAAGAAATCCTTAGTTTCATGCTTTATTTTTTCTTTGTCACTTACTCAGTTAATTTGCTCTTGCTCTTGCTTTTCTTTAGCCAGCATATTCGTTAACGTTTTACTTGCGGTTGGAAAATTTTGTGTGTGCGTGCTCTTTAGAGAGAAAGAGAGGCAGGGAGAGAAAGAAATGAAGTGTGGGAGATAGAGGCAGGAAGGACGTCTATCTTCCACCGTTCTTCACTTTATCTTTCTCTTCCTCTCTCTCTCTATCTCTCTCTCTATCCTTCTCTCTCTCTGTTACCCACGCACGCTCTTTCGTTATGTTTAACTGCTTAAGCCAACAGATTTACATATTTTATACTATTAAATAGAATTTTATGGATTTTTCTGGACAATATAAATGACACCTGCAGGTGTGTATCAGAACTCAAGGTTATATCTGCAAAAATACATATTCTTTATACTTTATTTTGGAAGGAACGAGCGCAGTTATCCAAAAAAGAAAAAACATATCCCGGAGGTGTATCTACTATACGACAGTCTACAGTCTACCCATTTCCGTAGGGTGTGACCAGTCGCAAGGAGCTCCCGACTAGGGGATACCCTGAACCCTGTTCTCCCAACGTCAAATGCATATATATATTCTATTTTAGAAGCTATATGTCAAGTTTGGTGACTCAAGCTCTTATTATTTACCAAAATGGCCCAAAAAACAAGATATCGATATCGATTTTTATCGATTGCTTGGAAACGGAGTAAGTTATCGATTATCGGAAACAAACTCGATCTGCGCGGGAACTAGGAGCATCTACGTCTAAAATTTCAAGTCTCTTGCTCTTATAGGTTCTGAGATCCTTGCGTTCATACATCCGGACGGACGGTCGGACGGATCAAGAATATATATACTTTATGGGGTCGGAGATGCTTTCTTCTGACTGTTACATACATTTGGATTTTGCACAAATACAATATACCCTTTTTACCCACTTTCAATGGGTTCAGGGTATAAAAATACGAATTCGTAACGCACAGATTTTGGATTTTTGGGTTTTGTTAGGCAGGGCCAGAGATCCGCGTCAAGTTGTGAGCAATTATTTTAGCTGGCTCTCGATTTGTTGGCAATTTATTGCGACAGTTTTATGACGCTCTGCAGGCCAAAAAGATAGGGCTAATTCAAGGGGAGGCGGGGGTATACACTGTTTGCGCTGCTCTGTAACAATTGACACGCGCCTAACATAAAAATGTATTTCGGCTGTCGAGTTGGGCTCGGAGGCCCTTCGGCTGTGTCCTTCGACAACGAAACTCCTAGATACATATATCGTTGACGATTTATCAATAGGCATATGTATACTTTGTATATATATATACATGTGTGCATACGCGTGTGCGTATATATTGCGCGTGGGCCTATAAAATGGCTAAAACGACAACAACAACAACAAGAACTAGCAAGCATTTGCTTTTTAGCCGCTTGATCGTTTGTCGGCCCATTTACAATTTGTTTGATTTCGTTTGCCAATTCTCGACTTGCTCTTGTTAATACCCTGTAGCCATGAAATAGTCGACAAAGGGCATGTCATGCATGCATGACTTGATACTTAAACCAAAATTGTGATTCAGCCACAAGAAGCGTCCCATTCTATTTGAAAACTTAAAGCTTTATGTAACTAAAAACTTGTAAGACCCGCCTCCTTTATAACGAAAATAAAATAGGCGAAGTTCAATCATTTCAAGGGAAACGACTTTTTTGCTTTAGCCTCAACAACCTGCGGTTGCGTGCAGGGTATCAGCTGGTCTATCACGCGCAATTGGCTGCTTGTTCATTATAGTGCCATGTCACCCATAGAAGATCACACCGTACCGCATGCCCCGCCCGATTTGTCTGCTAAATTGGCCCTCGAACATAATCAGCAGCGAGCAGCGACAAATGATCGCTGGCCAACTTTAGATGTCTGTACAGCTGCTATATAGCGCATACATATGTTCGATTACCCAGTGCCAACTGTGTCAGCGGCATTTAAACAGATGCATTTCTAATTTACCATAAGTATGTGTGTGGGTACATGCGTGTGTGTGTGTGTGTGTGCACTATATCCGTCTATTTGAATTCAACTTAAGCCAAAACATTCCAGTCAAGGTGATGCTAACATTGATCTTAGATGTTCACAGCGTGTATGTATGTGTGTGTGTGTGTGTGTGTGTGTGTTTTTTTCTTTACAGCTAATACTCATTCAGAGAGGCAACAGTTCTCTTTGCTCTTCATCGCCAATCAATAATTCCACATTCCATTAAACATGGAAGATACGCTGCCAATATAGAATTAACTCTTCTTCCGACTATTTCGTTCTCTCTCCCTCTCTCTGTGCCTCTTGCTCGCTCTTTCAATCGCTCTCTCCCTCTCTCTCTTTCTCTGCCTTGTTCTCTCTCACTCTGTCTCTATCTCTGTTTGTTGTTCTTCCTCTGTTTGTTCCGCTCTATCTCTCTCTTTCTTTTATGTCTTTCTCTGTCTGTGCGTCTTTTCCTCTCTCTCTATTTCTCTCTCCCTCTCTTTCGCTCTGTCTCTAGTTCTTTGTCTCACTCTTTCGCTGCCTCCTTCTTTCTCGATCTGTCTCTCTTTCTCTTTTGTTTCTTGTTCTCTCTCTCCCTATGTTTATATTTATATTTTCTCTCTTTCTCCCTTTGCATCTATTGTTCTTGCTGTTCTCACTGGGTTTTTCTTTCTTTTCCTTTCTTTCTTCTTGCTTTCTTGCCCTTTTTCCTCTGGTTCTATTCATCTTATACTTTCATGTTCAATGACTCTGCTGTTCGTTTCTTTTGTCCCTTTTTTTCTGTTTATGTTTCTTCCGTCCTTCTATATTTCTGCCTCAGTCTGCCCACCCCTCTAATTTTTTTCTCACGCTCATTTTCTCTACTCGCACTATTTCTCTTTTTTTTTGACACTCGTACTTTCGTTCTTTAATGGTTTTCATTTTAAAAGCCCTTCTCTTCCCCTATTTTCAATAATAGCTCTCCCTCTCTACTTCAACCTGTCTCTCTATATCTCTCTTATTTTATTCGCGTTTCTTTTCTCACCTTCTCCCTCTTTTCCAATTCACATTTACCGTCTCAAATAAATTAATCCACGTGAAATATCTGTAAAACTCCTATTCCTAGATTCTGTTCCTATTACTATCTTTATTTTCTCGTGTCTCCTCCCACTCCCCCCCTCCCCCACCCCAACACTTTATTGTACCTTCTGCGCTTTCCCTTTACCAACTCTCACGCAAGCGAGTGGAAAAAGAAAATATATATAATTTCTTAATTGGTTTATCACCTCACGTGATTCGGATATGTGTGCTGGACCCAACCGCCTGGGAGTTCAGCTTATTTGATTATCCTGCACTAGCCCCTACCCCTCGCCAACCCGCCCTCGCCACCAACCACTCTCGCGTCCCCCTTTTGCTGTTTTCCCTTGCCCTGGGCACCATACCCGCCCCTTATCGCTGGGCAGCGCAGTTGAATCTCTTGGCGAATTCACTGTAGCAAGTTGCAATATTTTCATTTCATTTAAACACACGCACACACACACAGCTATACATATATATATATATATATGTGTGCACACACGAGTGTGTGTGTTAATTTGATTTCCCCAAACTAAAATGTGCGACATGTCACCCGCTCCTCATCCACCCCACCCCTTGGCAGGCTGCTGAGCGCCCTTTATCTGGTATTTTATGCAGCCCCGCAAAGCCGCATCGAGCCATTAAATATGCAGAGTTGCCACAGTTTAAAAAAAAACCCAATGTAAATTAAACAATTCAATACAAAGTGCACGAACTCTTGACAGTTCAATATGGACTCGACGTATGTACCAAGTGGTTGCACTCATGGGCTCAATATAAAGAGAACAATACCTAAATAGATTTATGGGTTTTCGAGGGTTTCCATAAAGTGAATTGCAAATATTTCGTCTATTTGCCAAAGTATTCAATGCAAAATAAAGTCAAAGTGTGTACATTTTGAGGAGTTTCGGCATGGAATGTTGAGCCTGGATAAACTTCAAGCAACGATTCCATTTTAAACGTTTGTTTCTATAAGGATTAGGGATTTAAAACGGACTTGCAGGCATATTGGAACTGCTCAGTTTGGTCAAGAGATCGTGTAAAATCGAACAGTTTTCCCATTTTCGCTTACTCCCAATGTTGAAACTCGTAAAGGCTTGGCTTGATCGGGATATTTTGTCAAATTTAAAATTAGTTTATATATGAAACGGATTTTCAATTGATTTTTACAAAACGAAAACTTGCTCATATATGAACTTAGTTATTTACTAATTATATCTAAGACATATTTATCCTTAGATCACATCCTCCGATCTTTCGAAAATGTTCCTAAGATGTAAATTTTTGATCAAAGCAGCAAACCGAAACTCAATCGAAATTTGATTTATTTATTATTAATTTCATAATCTATTCTAATTAATTAATTAAATGATGACTAACTAAATAATTCGATTGAAAATGAAGAGAAATGTAATGAGCTTGAGGTTCACGTACCCAACTTTAGGGCGTGTTGGGAGTTGCCGCCAGGATATTAATAAAAGGCATATTTGCTCTGCAGCACTTAATAAATTATGTAAGCAAAATAAAAGCTAGCTAAAATATATGTATATGTATACATGAGACATCGGGAGTCGGGATAGCTGCTGTGCCGGGCAACCCATTTGAGCCCTTTAAATATGCATTTCCTCACTTATCTTAAGTTAACCCTTTGATGTTCAACTTTTCACTTTTCACTTTTTGCCCTCTGTCGCTGCTCTTTTTTCCCCCCAATTTCGCTGCGTTTTTATGTTAAATAGATTTTTTGCTTGAGCAGAAAATTTACAAGGAACCCAAAAAAAACAAAAAACATGCTAAAAAAAGATGTATAAAAATGTATGCGCAAAAAAAGACGCTCGCACATAAAAAACAAAAAAAACTCGACGGCAAATAAAAATAGAAAAGTGTAAAAATGCAGGCGCTGCAATGAATGCAGCTGGCGGTGCGACTTCGACTTGCAACAGCAGCAACCACAACCACAACAGCAACAACAACAACAACAAACACTAAAACAACAAAAACAACAACACGGCCATAAAATTAAAAATAAAACTTACATAAATTTAGAAGCGACGTCGGCGTCGTCGCAGCGTTGTTTGTCGCACTGCTCCCAAAATGCTTTTTATTTTTGGACAAACAGCAACAACAACAACAACAACAACAGCAACAACAACAACAACAACAACAACAACAACAATTGCACTTTCAACTCGCTTCGTATTGACTTTGAATTTGAAAGTAGAAGCACGAAATGCTGCGCTTAGCTTAACGGCTTAAACTGCTTAACAGCTTTAACAGCTTAAACAGCTTAAATGCTTGCCCCAGGAGTTGGGACTCCAGCCGCAGTTCATAAGCATGTATATAGGTGCATCTATATATATATATATGTACTACCTACCTTCATGCATATATTCTATAGGCAACTCGGCCCAGTTAGATGCTCAAACAACTTGTCGTTGCCTTTGCCATTGACACAGCCACAGCAACAAGAACAAGTGTGAGAGACTAGCAAATACCCTATATTCAGTGTCGAGTTGTCTTTGGAAATAAACGCACTTCTTTTCATGAATGTGCCCCGCAACACATCAAATGAATTATATGAATAGTCGGACAGTCAGTCTGTCAGTCAGCTGGGCAGTCAATCAGTCAGTCAACCATTCAGTCAGTCAACCAGTCAGATACTCAATTACTCAGTTAGTCAGTCAATCAGTTAGTCAGTCATTCAGTCAGTCAATCAGTCAGTCAGTCAATCAATCAGTCAGTCAGTCAGACAGTCAATCAGTCAGACAGATAGTCAGTCAATCAGTCAGACAGATAGTCAGTCAGTCAGGCAGTCAATCAGTCAGTCAGTCAGTCAGTCAGGCAGTCAGTCAATCAGTCAGTCAGGCAGTCAGTCAGTATATATATATAGAGACAGATTTACAGTTGTACAAGCTCTTCAATTTCTCAAAATTTTGCGTTTAAACAAGATAAACTCACATGCGGTCAGACGCGCGCACACAACTAATATACCCTTTTCAATCATTTTTAATGGGTTCTGGGCATAACAAGAGGAACAACAACAACAGCAACGAGCAACGGGGCTGCTATTAGCAAAAAAAAAAAAAGGAAGAGAAGTCGGCACTTGTCGCCATGGCCAAAATAAGTAGATTGGGAGTTGGGGCTCAGCTGCTGCAACCTCTGGCAGCTGCTTGTGCGGGTGTCTATAAGTATGTGTGTGTGTGTGTCTGTGTGTGTGTGCGTGTGTACGAGGCTTTTGCTGCCATTGAATGCTACTCTAAAATTCCAGGCACATACACACCCTAAGCAGTTGGCAGCGACGATGTGAACGAAAAGACAAGCAAAGACTCTAGCGACTCATAAAAATTGTGCGAGCGGGGCTTGTTATACCCTAGAAATGCGCAAAATGTGCCAGAGGGCATACCAAACGAATACATCGACAACAGTTTGTTAAGCCCGGCAACATTATTTCATTAATTTCTTGGAGTTTAAATATCTCAACGTCACATTTGTAGCTTTCGTCTTCCTAATTTTCTGTTTTTAAAATTCAAAAATATAAGACACTATATAGACATAACTTCGCCTACAAAAATAAATATTATTCTTATTATAATTATTATTATTTTTGTAAATTATATTATATATTATTTAGCTTTGATTTCCACACGTATGTCTTGGCCAGGGTATCGCAAAATAGTTGAACAGTCGCACCTAAAGGCCAAGTTCTTACTTATTATTGTTGCTCTTTGTCGCTAAATGAGGGCGGGGAGGGGTGAGGGGTTAGAGGTTAGTTGGAGCTTGACTCGCATATTTGGATTCGTTGGTGCGGCTCCAGCTGCGCGGAGCGTTGAAGCAAATTAAATACAGGAAGTTTGTAAAAGCGAATGTATGGCACAAGGCAACTGAGCATAATAATAGAAATGAGAAGCGCAGAGGAGGCCACAGCTCGCAGCTCGCAGCTGTTTGGAGAGAATTCGCAATAAGACGAAGAGGAGGGAAACGATTCAGACAGAAGGCAACATTTGGCAAATGTTGTTACAGTGTTTGGCGTTTGCGGCGCAACAAATTTGCACACAAAGAGACTTTTATATGCGAAGCCAGTGCGTGTGGGCGTGCGTATTTGTGTGCGTGTATGTGTGTGCATGGAACACTGAAAATGTTTATGAGCACTTTAGCCGGCCACTGTCCGCTGTTATGTGCGCTCCCTTTCCGCCCATCATCAACATCGTTCACGTTTACGATGCGCCCCGCGGCGGGCTGTTGCTTTCACCAGGCTGTTGCTGATGTTGCCAACCTCCGAACCGAACCGAACCCAACCGAACCCAGCCCAAGCACTGGCATCCATTATCCTGGTGCCTGTCGAATATCCAAAACCGCCGCCTGTTTTGGCCCCGGTCCAGGCGGCGCTGCTCTTGGGGCTTTCGCTTCTTCTTTATTATTGTCAATGATTTGCTTTTGGGCTCATAAAATGCAAGCAAATTGAATTTTTTCATGCTCGTTCTTTTGTTGCCCCTTTTCTTCTAATATTTGTTGCTTTTAATACCCCTTAATGGGTCTAAAAAGGGTGTGTTAGATATGTGCTACGAACCCGTCAAATATATACATATGTATAAAATATATATACCTAGTCAAAGGAGGCTGCATATTTGGACACAGAGGGTCTATTTAGTTATCGATATTCCATTTCTTACCAAATATTATATAAGGATTCTCGTATAGTAGGTATTCGCTAATCAGAATACTTTACTTTTACGTAATCCCACTTTCATCCATAAATTGAAGAAAACTAATCTCATTTTTCAAGCTAAAGTCTTGCGCTTTGATATAGGCACACTTTTTTATGTCAAATTCAAGCCCTGAAAATTTGATAAAGCTTGAACTATGAACACCAGAGTTAATCAAGAATGCATTATCCAATACATAGTCTGGGGCGTAGGGAAGAAAAAGCACAGCCGCTTTGCGTGTGTATGTGTGTGTGTGTGTGTGTGTGTGTGTACATGTGTGCTCTTATGTATTTTGTATGCTAGAATAGAATTTCTGTGCATCGCATCGAACACGTGACGTATACGTAATTTTGTTATTCACATCGCGTATACGCCTAGTTGCACGCCGCGACCAGAGATCAAAGCAGCCCTTTAAAGGAGAACGACACGGTTAGGTGTGGCTCGATAAATTTCGATTATATTTGATCAGTCAGGCCGAGATCGGGCCTATTAACCTATTGAAGTGTTAAACTAATTAACAGTTAAGTTGGGCATGGAATAAATTACATCAACAGGTAGACGAACTTTAATCAACTGATATATTATCTGATTGACAGTTCCTGTTCTATATAGATTCTGGTATACACAGATCAATCAATATATAAAAGCAGAGAATAGGTTAACAATTTCATAAAGATCGGACACGAATGCATTTTCCAAAGTCTGGGCCAGAGCAAAGCAGATTTACAGCCTGTGCTGAGAGCACTCCAACTCCAGCTTGTGGGGATTGAAGTCCCAATCAAAGTAAACTTAATGCTTTCTTGCTTAAGAGCATGGATTCCAGCAAATTGAGTTCTAAGCTCGTCTGCGATTCGAACTAAAAGCCGTAAAATGGAAAAGAAAATAAACTCTTAGCCAATTTTAATTAGAGATTAAACTTAAACATCAACAGCGAACAGCGCATTAAAAGCAGAGCTGATTTGGAGTAAAAAATTAAAGAAGTTTAATTGTAAACTTGCGTAAGGCTCTTAATAAAGATCAAATATGCTGGAAGAGGAAAGAGCAAAGTGGCAGTCATCTAGTCGAAAGTGCCCGACTAACAGATACCCCTTAATCAAAATACACTCGACAATTCTATTGAGTAAAACGTCTCACGCGCAGCGCCTGTGCTTCTTCTTACCTTTGGATCAGACTATGTTTTGGGAAATGCATTCCCGATTAACCTCGGTATTCATGGACCGATCTTTATGCAATTTTCAGGGCTTGAATATGACAAACAAATGTGTTTGTCTACCAAAGAGCAAAGCTTTACCATCAAAAAGTGCCATCTTCGAGCACCTACATACCAAATTAGGTAAAAAGCTTTTTTAATTTTTGAGTTATGCTTAAAAAACGATGTATCTAAAAGTATATAGCTTATTACTATAAAAATGGATGTAGATAGCGGAAGAATATGAATATGGCAAAGGTGTGCTGCGGCATAATGTAGAAGAGCATATATTCTGAACTAGAGCAGACGTTGAGACAGACGGACATGGACAAATCGACTCACTTCTTCGCCCTTATCAAGAATATATATACATATGTTTAATTAGGTCAAAGCTGCTAATTTCTGTTACATACGAAATCAATATACCTCTTATACTCAATTTCAATGGGTACAAAACTGTCTGAATGGAGTATTTATTAAATGCAATCAAGTCAAATGCGTTTCTTTAGTTAAGATAAGATAAATTTGATGTAATCAATTACTCACCTGAGTTAAGTTCGTATAGTTGGTGCATATGTACTTAATTACGATGTATACCACATACAGATTGCAATTGGGTTAGGTAAGTATTACCAGCTATTATAATTATTATTGTTGTTATTATTATTAATTATTTATTATTATTATTAATTGTAGCAAGTTTTGATTAGCATTACGAAAACGAAAGACAGTTCTGCTTGCGCTGATATATGTATATGTACACATATAAATATTTGCATAAATATATATATATATATATATACATACACATATATATATATATATATATACATATGTATATAAATATATATACTTAGATACACATGGAACATATATGTCGCATATAGCTGAATATTGCTCTCGAATTTCTTGGGCGTTTGCTTTAATTTAGTTAGTTTTCACTTTGACTTTGGCTTGCAATGTGGGCAACATTATCAACATGATTATCAACATCATTATCATCATTTCCATTATCATTATCATCATATTAGATCATTATCATAATAATTAGAAATATATTCTGCACGTCACTTTGAGGCGAACAAACAAAAAAAATGTGAAAAAAAATGTATATTTATGTTGAATATACGCGCGCTATATAGGGTGCCCAGACACACACACACACACACACACACGCACTCGGGCACACCTGCACACTCACGCCCACACACACACATACTGGGCACACATAAGATAGACACGTGCGCGTACGCGTTCGCGTTCGCGTTCGCGTTCGCGGGATTTGTTTGAATTTCTTTCTTATCGACTTGAACGAGTTTCGAGTGTATTCGCATTGTATTCGCGACGCGTTCATTTAGTTCACGTTTTATTCAAAATTATTCAATTATCATTTATTGGCGCATTACTGGCTGCTGTCGCTGCTGCTGCTGTCGCGAATTCCCCTCTGATTCTCCTACTTCAGCTCCTGCTGCGGGCCGCTTGAACATTTCCAGCTCATTGAACACGTTTAGCTCAACTGGAGCTGGAGCTGGAGCTGGAGCTGGAGCTGGTTCTGACCCTTTTGAGTTTATACCTTTTTGAATTTGATATACATAACATATATTGTGTTTGTTTCTGAGAGTGGGTATGCCTCGTTTGCGACGGCTCTTTGTAATGCTGCAATGGCAACGGAAAGTAAAAGGGAAACGGAAATTTTTTATCGGCTTTTCAATAAATTTGCAACAAAATGAGGCAAATTGTGCACACGGCCAGCATTTCCTTGCTTCTGTGTATGTGTGTGTTAGTTATATATGTGTGCATATATATATTATATATATGTATATATGTTTATTTAAGCAGATATTTCCCAGCCCTTCTTCGCCATAATTAAACGAATTTTATTATTTTGTACTATAATTAGCGTGCGTTTCATCTATATCCCTGTAGATGGGTCCCATTAAGATTATATTATATATATTCTTGATTCATCTCTTTTTTCTTTTTTTTTTTTTTTCTTTGTGCAAGCTAGCCTCGCAGTTGGAAAACTAGCAGAGTTCTATATCATCTAGCTGTATGGGATGTATTGTTCCAAAAATAGGTTTTTGGCTTTTTATAATCTCCTGAAGTTACCCAAAAATTCGCTATTCTCCTCTCCTCTCTCCTCTCTCTCCTCTCCTCTCTCAATTTAAATTGGACTACTTTATTCTATAAAGAAACAATCGTCGTCAATAAGGGTCCTTTATTTCTTCTTTCTCGTTTCTTGTTTTGCTTTTAAGTTGTTTATTTTTTCCCCAAGCTCGCATTTTCAATTTCTTTCTCTTTCAATTGAGTGCTTAGCTCTTCTTCTTATTTGCTATTTATTTGTTCTCCCTTGCACTCGACTGTCCCCTTGCCAATTGTATTTAATGTTGGCTTCCAGATTTTAATATACTTTTATCTTTGCTTAAGGAGGACTGCATAGATATATTATTTATATATACATATATGTGAGCACGTATTTATCTGTACTCCACGTTTCTTCACATTCGTAAATAATTTATTTGCTGGCTTTTGGCCTAATTGTAATTTAAAATATGTACATTGTCTATATTGTAAGTCCGTGATGAACTTAGTATTGCTCCGTCGCTTGGACGCGTTTTTACATGCTTTCTTTTAGTCTTCTTTGCATCACTTTCTTAAACGTTCAACTGGCAACTGCTCTCACTCGCTGTCTACATCACACGCTCTGCCTCGCTCTCTCTCTCTTTTTCGGTCTAACTTTCTGAGCTTTACGTTTTGCGTTGACTTTTTAAGATGCCATCGTGTTCTCTGCCTCACTCCTCCACCCACTTAGCTGTCTCTCTCTCTCTTTCTCAATCTCTTAACCCTTTTCCCCTTGCCTTTTTATTTGTGTCTTCCTTTTACCTCTATCCCTTGTCTCTCTATTTCTCTCTCAGTCCGTCTTTTTCTCGTTTCTCATTTATTTCTCTCTGTCTCCATATATCCGGCATATGTGACATGTTTCTTGTTGTTCACTCTCCCCATTTGTATTATATTATTGAATTTGCTTTGCGCCGTATTCGTAAACGTTTCATAAGCGAGCGTACATATATTCTTAGATCTTTGTTTGCTCTGTTATATATTGAGTTCTTTAATTTTCTTTCCTTCTCGCCGACTGTCCCTTTTATTTCTCTTTGCTTTTAATTTTCGATAGATCCTTTAATTTCCTTTCTCGCATCTCCCTGCTATTAGTTTACTTTGACTATTCTCATTTCATTTTCACTCTACTTGCCTCTTTCTAAGTCGCAACTAGTACTCGTACTTTGCATTTAGTTGGCAAACTGTCCCCTTCTAGACGCTGCCTCTTTTCCTTTCATCTTGTGTATTGCAGCCCTTCCGCTCGCCGCGCGAACACCCCGTCTCTTCGCCTACATCCTTTTACTTAATGTTTTTCAGAAGGCTTTTTAACTTGTCATGCATATTGATATAAGTAAGTAGAATTCGCCCTGCAGACTTGACGCTGTCAGCATATTCAAGCCAACCAATCCCCCAACCCCACCCCGGCCACACCCCACCCAAGAACACCCAAGCCCACCCACGCCCATTCAATTCTCAGTGCCGAATTTGCACACTCAACGAGAAATTCTCTTATTTCGCTACGGTTGAGAATTCGTATCGTAATTTAAGTGAATTTGAGCAGCAGCCGCACGACGTCAGGCGGCGCTTTGACTTCATATTGACTTTTGTCTTTTATATTCGGAAGTGTTCTGCTTCTTATATTTTATATACTCTGTTCCCCAATACACAAAGAAAGAGTATATGGATGCCTGCTAAAAGCTAGAAACTCTAAACGTCGAATATATTTAAAGATAGTGGGGTAAGCCCGGCCTTCGTAGTCTTGGGCTATAGGGCAAAATGTAGCTTTCTATATTTCTGATGAACCTTTAACTGTGACTGCAAAACTATGAAAGATGAAGACCATGAATGATCGCTAAACTATGCGAAAAATATATCTTGCTAGAAAATATATTTTTCCCCGCCCACTTCTGGGTTAAGTTTAAGGGCCAAGAGAGCATCATAATATATAAATATTATTAAAAGTTGAAGTCGTAAGATAACTGTTTGAGAGTCAAGGTTCTTAGCTAGAGCTTTGGGGCAACAGTTTCAAAGTGACCGGTTGGCAGGCACAGCTTCAGAGTCACCTTCTCGAAGTCACAGTTCTGGCGTGGATTCTTAGAGTTACCATTTGAGAATCACAGTTTTAGAATAACCATTTCAGGGTCACCGTTTTGGAGTAACTACTTCAGAGTCACAGTTAAAAAAAAAACACATTTATAAAGTCACAGTTTTGAAGAAACTATTTCAGAGTCACTGCTTAAGACTAACCATATCAGATTCACAAGTTTGAAGTAACCATTTCAGAGTAACGACTTTAAAGTAACCATTTCAGAGTCACAGTTTTGGACAAACCATTTCAGAGTCCCCGTTTTTGAGTAACCATTTTAATGAATGTTTCAAAGTAACCGTTTCTAAGTCACAGGTTTGGAGTAACCATTTCAAGGGCTTGCAGTAACCATTCCAGAGTCACAGTTTAAGAGTAACCATATCAGAGTCACAGTGTTAGAGCTACCATTTCAGTCAAAGTTTTGAAGTGACCATTTCAGAGTCACAGTCTTAAAGTAACCATTGAAGAGTCACAGCGTTTAATGCTTTGTTTTAAAGTGCGAATCTCAGAGTCACAGTTTTTTAATGCGGACCAAAGCAAATACCGCTTCAGAGTCGCAATTTCGAAGACTTCAAAGGACAGTTTTAATGTAGGACAGGTATAAGGTTAAGAGTAGAGTATGGCACAGTCGAAAGAATCCAGTCCTAGCTACTTAAATAGTTCTTCTACTTTCTGGTTGAGCATTTCATTCGGTTGCACTAATGGACGCTGCTAGTTGCACAATGTTGGTGGCATGAGCCGAAAGTTTAACAACTTTTGATTGGAAGAGCGGCAAGAGTGCACGAGAGTCGGACGTGTTCGACTGGGAGTTACCCTACAGAAAAACTTTAATTTTGGGAAAAATGGGGGTTGAAATGAGCGTAAATGCAGGCACGACGATCGGACAGACAGACAGAGCTAGATCGAATGTACATTGAATATATTTGGACTGGCATGGAAAAGGCCTATTTCTGCCCTTTACACACACAGGCACAAAACCTAAATACCCTTGATTTACAACATTGTCAATGGGTACAGGGTATGCAAAAGAAAGAAGGAAATAGAAGCCTTGCGCCGGGCTTTTGTCTCAAGTTGTCTCTTTGCAACAAAATGACAAACTTGACGGATGCCCGTCTCACACACACACGCAAAATTCAAGCACATTTGTCAATGCGCAAAATACTAGATAGAACCAAATAGAGTCTGCCCTAAGCGCAACCAAAACCAAAACCAAATTACACAATAAAATAACATTTGATGAAGCATTTCAAAAAGCCAAAAACAACAAGAATTCACATATGAAAGTCATAAAAGTAAAAAAACACACACATACACACAGAGACACGTGCTAGAGCATTACGCCTATGGCTAGTGTATAGAGTCTGGATTCCTGCAGTGTTATGCATATGAAAATGATTTTTAATGAGGCGACACGTCGAGATACTTGCGTTGTATCTGTCTGCAAGTAAAAATGTATCTAAGATACAGCTGCAAAATTTTGGACGCTCTCGAAACGGCTTTTTGGATTTACGTCACAACCGTTTTATGGCACTTTAAATACTAATTAAAGACAAATCACAGAATAAAAAATAATAATAAAAAAAACAACAAAAAAAACAATAAATAAATATCAAACAAAATATTTGCGTGTGTGTTGTTTTTATACTCATTCAAATTCAAATATGTAATGCAAGTTGGCCGCCAAAAATATTGAATCGAGTTTTGGAGGGGGGCGTGGCGGTTTGTCGGGGCGTGTGGGGCACCTACCTCAAGTCGTAGCACAGCAGCGCAGCATCAACAAGCAGTCACCAGTTAAACAAACCAAAAAAAAATATAATAAAAAAAAAACGTATTTTGAAAAAACTTCTTTTAATACTTTCAGAAACTAACGAGAGTCGAAAGATTTGGAAGACGGCGACGCGACGCGCAAAGCATGTGTCGGGCATAGCCAGGTAATCTGTGTAGAAGAAGCACCAGTTAAAAAAAAAAAAACAATTTAAAAAAAAACCGTTTTCTTTGCCGTATTCTTGCTTCTTTTTTCTTCGTTCTTTTCTCTCTATCTCTTTGGTCTAGTTGTTTTTGAACCGTTAGGCGCTATGCAAATGCGCGTTCTTCCTCTTCCTCATGCATTGCGCGACGACGGCGATGTCGTTGGCGGCGGCGCTTGCGTTGGCTGCTGCGATAGCGGCGACGGCGACGGCGACGGCAACGGCAACGGCGGCGCTGAGAACGGCTACTAACACAGGGCGAGCGCACGGCTCGACAGGCTCAACGGTCAACTGCTGCGTGCTGCGTTTTGCGTGCTGCTGCTGCTGCTGCTGCTGCGTGCTGCTGCTGCTGCGTGCTGCTGCTGCAAGACGTTGCGTTCGCGTTCGCGGCTCTGTACATCGCGGCGTATACCCAACGACTATTGGCCACGGACGCAGCGGCCGTGCTGGAGACCCGCCAGAGCGTTGCCGCTGCACGGTTCGGCAAACGCACGACGCGGCCGCTGAGCGAATCCGAAACGTAAATTGGCATCCGAATCGGTGTCCGAATGCAGTCGCAGTCGCAGTCGCAGTCACAGCCAACATCGGCAGCTGATGATGCTTTCACCTTGAGCTTTTGCCACTGCCGTGCTTTATGCCTAATGCGATTTTTTATCTTTATCAGCGGCAGTGGCTGCGGCAGTGGCTGCGGCTGCGGCAGCGTCTGCGTCGGCATTCGCTTTCGATATCGAAAACTGAAAGCTTATGCGCCGCAACATCCGAATTTGAAGGTCAGGCGGCAGCGCTTGAGCTTTTTAAGTTATTCGAGCCAACAGGCGCAACAATCCGTTGCAAGTGGCGCAAAAGTGTATGGCAAAATGCCGGCACAGCTTTGCGACGCGTTGTCCTTTTGCTGCGACGTGGAAGTAAATGGGCCAACGCAGCAGCCGCAACGCACTGCAGCGCATTTTCGAAATTCCATATTCCATTCACGTAAGCAAACTAAAAGCTCTTGACAAAAGCTTTCAGAAAGCTTTGGGCAACCACCAATGTCCGCTCAAAATTGAACGGCGAAATAAGTTTCAGTTAAAATTCTCAGTTCATGAATTATAATAAAAAAATAATGAAAATCCGTTAAGAATACAATTTAACAAAAGTGTAAAATTGAATCGCTTTTTCATTATGCATTTAACAAATTGGAAAAGATATGAGCGAAAAATTCATTAAAGATGCGCTTTGCGCTTCTCGGAAAATGTACCTCTGTCGGTAGAAAGAATAATTTTTCCAGATTTAGATGCCAAATTGATCTCGAGGCCAAACCATGCACAAAGAGCCCAACCTCGTGCAAATCGGATGAGATTTAACCAAGTTATGGGGGTGGGAAACGTTGATCCATGTATATATAGGATATTTGAGGATACCATTTTTACATGAATTTTGACCGAAAATAATGTTGCCAAATTTAGATGCCAAATGGATCTCGAGGAAAAACCATGAACAAATTGCCAAATCTCATAAAAATCGGTTGAGATTTGGCCGAGGTTTGGAGGTGGAAAATTTTTACCAATGTCTATATACGAAGAAAAAGCCAAAATCGGATGAGATTTGGCCGAGATATGGGGGTGGTAATTTTTGACCCATGTCTATATACGACTCTTGGGGTAAGATTTTTACATGAATTTCGACTAAAAAATCTATGTCGAGATTTGAATGCCACATTAATCTAGAGGGAAAACCATGAAGAAAAAGCCAAACATCATGAAAATCGGATGAGATTTGGCCGAGTTATGGGAGTGGTAAATTTTGACCCATGTCTAGATACGAATCTTGGGGTAAGATTTGGACATGAATTTCGACTAAAAAATCGATGTCGAGATTTGAATGCCACATTAATCAAGAAGGAAAACCATGAAGAAAAAGCCAAACTTCGTGAAAATCGGATGAGATTTGGCCGAGATATGGGGGTGGTAATTTTTGACCCATGTCTAGATACGAATCTTGGGGTAAGATTTGGACATGAATTTCGACTAAAAAATCGATGTCGAGATTTGAATGCCACATTAATCTAGAAGGAAAACCATGAAGAAAAAGCCAAACTTCGTGAAAATCAGATGAGATTTGGCCGAGATATGGGAGTGGTAATTTTTGACCCATGTCTATATACGACTCTTGGGGTAAGATTTTTACATGAATTTCGACTAAAAAATCGATGTCGAGATTTGAATGCCACATTAATCTAGAGGGAAAACCATAAAGAAAAAGCCAAGCTTCGTGAAAATCAGATGAGATTTGGCCGAGATATGGGGGTGGTAAATTTTGACCCATGTCTAGATACGAATCTTGGGGTAAGACTTGGACATGAATTTCGACTTAAAAATCGGTGTTCAGATTTGAATGCCAGATTAATCTAGAGTGAAAACCATGAAGAAAAAGCCAAACTTCGTGAAAATCGGATGAGATTTGGCCGAGATATGGGGGTGGTCATTTTTGACCCATGTCTATATACGAATCTTGGGGTAAGATTTGGACATGAATTTCGACTAAAAAATCGATGTCGAGATTTGAATGCCACATTAATCTAGAGGGAAAGCCATGAAGAAAAAGCCAAACTTCGTGTAAATCGGATGAGATTTGACCGAGTTATGGGGGTGGTAATTTTTGACCCAAGTCTATATACGAATCTTGGGGTAAGATTAGGACATGAATTTCGACTAAAAAATCGGTGTTCAGATTTGAATGCCAGATTAATCTAGAGTGAAAACCATGAAGAAAAAGCCAAACTTCGTGAAAATCGGATGAGATTTGGCCGAGATATGGGGGTGGTCATTTTTGACATATGTCTATATACGAATCTTGGGGTGAGATTTGGACATGAATTTCGACTTAAAAATCGGTGTTCACATTTGAATGCCAGATTAATCTAGAGTAAAAACCATGAAGAAAAGGCCAAACTTCGTGAAAATCGGATGAGATTTGGCCGAGATATGGGGGTGGTCATTTTTGACATATGTCTATATACGAATCTTGGGGTAAGATTTGGACATGAATTTCGACCAAAAAATCGGTCTCGAGATTTGAATGCCAGATTAATCTAGAGTAAAAACCATGAAGAAAAGGCCAAACTTCGTGAAAATCGGATGAGATTTGGCCGAGATATGGGGGTGGTCATTTTTGACATATGTCTATATACGAATCTTGGGGTGAGATTTGGACATGAATTTCGACTTAAAAATCGGTGTTCAGATTTGAATGCCAGATTAATCTAGAGTAAAAACCATGAAGAAAAGGCCAAACTTCGTGAAAATCGGATGAGATTTGGCCGAGATATGGGGGTGGTCATTTTTGACCCATGTCTATATACGAATCTTGGGGTAAGATTTGGACATGAATTTCGACTAAAAAATCGGTGTTCAGATTTGAATGTCAGATTAATCTAGAGTGAAAACCATGAAGAAAAAGCCAAACTTCGTGAAAATCGGATGAGATTTGGCCGAGATATGGGGGTGGTCATTTTTGACCCATGTCTATATACGAATCTTGGGGTAAGATTTGGACATGAATTTCGACCAAAAAATCGGTCTCGAGATTTGAATGCCAGATTAATCTAGAGTAAAAACCATGAAGAAAAGGCCAAACTTCGTGAAAATCGGATGAGATTTGGCCGAGATATGGGGGTGGTCATTTTTGACCCATGTCTATATACGAATCTTGGGGTAAGATTTGGACATGAATTTCGACTTAAAAATCGGTGTTCAGATTTGAATGCCAGATTAATCTAGAGTAAAAACCATGAAGAAAAGGCCAAACTTCGTGAAAATCGGATGAGATTTGGCCGAGATATGGGGGTGGTCATTTTTGACCCATGTCTATATACGAATCTTGGGGTAAGATTTGGACATGAATTTCGACTATAAAATCGGTGTTCAGATTTGAATGCCAGATTAATCTAGAGTGAAAACCATGAAGAAAAAGCCAAACTTCGTGAAAATCGGATGAGATTTGGCCGAGATATGGGGGTGGTCATTTTTGACCCATGTCTATATACGAATCTTGGGGTAAGATTTGAACATGAATTTCGACCAAAAAATCGGTCTCGAGATTTGAATGCCAGATTAATCTAGAGTAAAAACCATGAAGAAAAGGCCAAACTTCGTGAAAATCGGATGAGATTTGGCCGAGATATGGGGGTGGTCATTTTTGACATATGTCTATATACGAATCTTGGGGTAAGATTTGGACATGAATTTCGACCAAAAAATCGGTCTCGAGATTTGAATGCCAGATTAATCTAGAGTAAAAACCATGAAGAAAAGGCCAAACTTCGTGAAAATCGGATGAGATTTGGCCGAGATATGGGGGTGGTCATTTTTGACATATGTCTATATACGAATCTTGGGGTGAGATTTGGACATAAATTTCGACTTAAAAATCGGTGTTCAGATTTGAATGCCAGATTAATCTAGAGTAAAAACCATGAAGAAAAGGCCAAACTTCGTGAAAATCGGATGAGATTTGGCCGAGATATGGGGGTGGTCATTTTTGACCCATGTCTATATACGAATCTTGGGGTAAGATTTGGACATGAATTTCGACTAAAAAATCGGTGTTCAGATTTGAATGCCAGATTAATCTAGAGTGAAAACCATGAAGAAAAAGCCAAACTTCGTGAAAATCGGATGAGATTTGGCCGAGATATGGGGGTGGTCATTTTTGACCCATGTCTATATACGAATCTTGGGGTAAGATTTGGACATGAATTTCGACCAAAAAATCGGTCTCGAGATTTGAATGCCAGATTAATCTACAGTAAAAACCATGAAGAAAAGGCCAAACTTCGTGAAAATCGGATGAGATTTGGCCGAGATATGGGGGTGGTCATTTTTGACCCATGTCTATATACGAATCTTGGGGTAAGATTTGAACATGAATTTCGACCAAAAAATCGGTCTCGAGATTTGAATGCCAGATTAATCTAGAGTAAAAACCATGAAGAAAAGGCCAAACTTCGTGAAAATCGGATGAGATTTGGCCGAGATATGGGGGTGGTCATTTTTGACATATGTCTATATACGAATCTTGGGGTAAGATTTGGACATGAATTTCGACCAAAAAATCGGTCTCGAGATTTGAATGCCAGATTAATCTAGAGTAAAAACCATGAAGAAAAGGCCAAACTTCGTGAAAATCGGATGAGATTTGGCCGAGATATGGGGGTGGTCATTTTTGACATATGTCTATATACGAATCTTGGGGTGAGATTTGGACATAAATTTCGACTTTAAAATCGGTGTTCAGATTTGAATGCCAGATTAATCTAGAGTAAAAACCATGAAGAAAAGGCCAAACTTCGTGAAAATCGGATGAGATTTGGCCGAGATATGGGGGTGGTCATTTTTGACCCATGTCTATATACGAATCTTGGGGTAAGATTTGGACATGAATTTCGACTAAAAAATCGGTGTTCAGATTTGAATGCCAGATTAATCTAGAGTAAAAACCATGAAGAAAAGGCCAAACTTCGTGAAAATCGGATGAGATTTGGCCGAGATATGGGGGTGGTCATTTTTGACCCATGTCTATATACGAATCTTGGGGTAAGATTTGGACATGAATTTCGACTAAAAAATCGGTGTTCAGATTTGAATGCCAGATTAATCTAGAGTGAAAACCATGAAGAAAAAGCCAAACTTCGTGAAAATCGGATGAGATTTGGCCGAGATATGGGGGTGGTCATTTTTGACCCATGTCTATATACGAATCTTGGGGTAAGATTTGGACATGAATTTCGACCAAAAAATCGGTCTCGAGATTTGAATGCCAGATTAATCTACAGTAAAAACCATGAAGAAAAGGCCAAACTTCGTGAAAATCGGATGAGATTTGGCCGAGATATGGGGGTGGTCATTTTTGACATATGTCTATATACGAATCTTGGGGTGAGATTTGGACATGAATTTCGACTAAAACATCGGTGTTCAGATTTGAATGCCAGATTAATCTAGAGTGAAAACCATGAAGAAAAAGCCAAACTTCGTGAAAATCGGATGAGATTTGGCCGAGTTATGGGAGTGGTAAATTTTGACCCATGTCTAGATACGAATCGTGGGGTAAGATTTGGACATGAATTTCGACTAAAAAATCGATGTCGAGATTTGAATGCCACATTAATCTAAAGGGAAAACCATGAAGAAAAAGCCAAACTTCGTGAAAATCGGATGAGATTAGGCCGAGATATGGGGGTGGTCATTTTTGACATATGTCTATATACGAATCTTGGGGTGAGATTTGGACATGAATTTCGACTTAAAAATCGGTGTTCAGATTTGAATGCCAGATCAATCTAGAGTGAAAACCATGAAGAAAAAGCCAAACTTCGTGAAAATCGGATGAGATTTGACCGAGATATGGGGGTGGTCATTTTTGACCCATGTCTATATACGAATCTTGGGGTAAGATTTGGACATGAATTTCGACTAAAAAATCGGTGTTCAGATTTGAATGCCAGATTAATCTAGAGTGAAAACCATGAAGAAAAAGCCAAACTTCGTGAAAATCGGATGAGATTTGGCCGAGATATGGGGGTGGTCATTTTTGACATATGTCTATATACGAATCTTGGGGTGAGATTTGGACATGAATTTCGACTTAAAAATCGGTGTTCAGATTTGAATGCCAGATCAATCTAGAGTGAAAACCATGAAGAAAAAGCCAAACTTCGTGAAAATCGGATGAGATTTGGCCGAGATATGGGGGTGGTCATTTTTGACCCATGTCTATATACGAATCTTGGGGTAAGATTTGGACATGAATTTCGACTAAAAAATCGGTGTTCAGATTTGAATGCCAGATTAATCTAGAGTGAAAACCATGAAGAAAAAGCCAAGCTTCGTGAAAATCGGATGAGATTTGGCCGAGATATGGGGGCGGTCATTTTTGACCCATGTCTATATACGAATCTTGGGGTAAGATTTGGACATGAATTTCGACTAAAAAATCGGTCTCGAGATTTGAATGCCAGATTAATCTAGAGTGAAAACCATGAAGAAAAGGCCAAACTTCGTGAAAATAGGATGAGATTTGGCCGAGATATGGGGGTGGTCATTTTTGACATATGTCTATATACGAATCTTGGGGTGAGATTTGGACATGAATTTCGACTAAAAAATCGGTGTTCAGATTTGAATGCCAGATTAATCTAGAGTGAAAACCATGAAGAAAAAGCCAAACTTCGTGAAAATCGGATGAGATTTGGCCAAGATATGGGGGCGGTCATTTTTGACCCATGTCTATATACGAATCTTGGGGTAAGATTTGGACATGAATTTCGACTACAAAATCGGTCTCGAGATTTGAATGCCAGATTAATCTAGAGTGAAAACCATGAAGAAAAAGCCAAACTTCGTGAAAATCGGATGAGATTTGACCGAGATATGGGGGTGGTCATTTTTGACATATGTCTATATACGAATCTTGGGGTGAGATTTGGACATGAATTTCGACTAAAAAATCGGTGTTCAGATTTGAATGCCAGATTAATCTAGAGTGAAAACCATGAAGAAAAAGCCAAACTTCGTGAAAATCGGATGAGATTTGACCGAGTTATGGGGGTGGTCATTTTTGACATATGTCTATATACGAATCTTGGGGTGAGATTTGGACATGAATTTCGACTAAAAAATCGGTGTTCAGATTTGAATGCCAGATTAATCTAGAGTGAAAACCATGAAGAAAAAGCCAAACTTCGTGAAAATCGGATGAGATTTGACCGAGTTATGGGGGTGGTAATTTTTGACCCATGTCTATATACAAATCTTGGGGTAAGATTTGGACTTGAATTTCGACTAAAAAATCGGTCTCGAGATTTGAATGCCAGAATAATCTAAAGGGAAACCCATAAAGAAAAAGCCAAGCTTCGTGAAAATCAGATGAGATTTGGCCGAGATATGGGGGTGGTAAATTGTGACCCATGTCTAGATACGAATCTTGGGGTAAGATTTGGACATGAATTTCGACTAAAAAATCGGTGTTCAGATTTGAATGCCAGATTAATCTAGAGTGAAAACCATGAAGAAAAAGCCAAACTTCATGAAAATCGGATGAGATTTGGCCGAGTTATGGGAGTGGTAAATTTTGACCCATGTCTAGATACGAATCGTGGGGTAAGATTTGGACATGAATTTCGACTAAAAAATCGGTGTTCAGATTTGAATGCCAGATTAATCTAGAGTGAAAACCATGAAGAAAAAGCCAAACTTCGTGAAAATCGGATGAGATTTGGCCGAGATATGGGGGCGGTCATTTTTGACCCATGTCTATATACGAATCTTGGGGTAAGATTTGGACATGAATTTCGACTAAAAAATCGGTCTCGAGATTTAAATGCCACATTAATCTAGAGTGAAAACCATGAAGAAAAAGCCAAACTTCGTGAAAATAGGATGAGATTTGGCCGAGATTGGGTGGTCATTTTTGACATATGTCTATATACGAATCTTGGGGTGAGATTTGGACATGAATTTCGACTAAAAAATCGGTGTTCAGATTTGAATGCCAGATTAATCTAGAGTGAAAACCATGAAGAAAAAGCCAAACTTCGTGAAAATCGGATAAAGATTGGCCGAGATATGGGGTGGTCATTTTTGACCCATGTCTATATACGAATCTTGGGGTAAGATTTGGACATGAATTTCGACCAAAAAATCGGTCTCGAGATTTGAATGCCAGATTAATCTAGAGTGAAAACCATGAAGAAAAAGCCAAACTTCGTGAAAATCGGATGAGATTTGGCCGAGATATGGGGGTGGTCATTTTTGACCCATGTCTATATACGAATCTTGGGGTAAGATTTGGACATGAATTTCGACCAAAAAATCGGTGTTCAGATTTGAATGCCACATTAATCTAGAGTGAAAACCATGAAGAAAAAGCCAAACTTCGTGAAAATCGGATGAGATTTGACCGAGTTATGGGGGTGGTAATTTTTGACCCATGTCTATATACAAATCTTGGGGTAAGATTTGGACATGAATTTCGACTAAAAAATCGGTGTTCAGATTTGAATGCCAGATTAATCTAGAGTGAAAACCATGAAGAAAAAGCCAAACTTCGTGAAAATCGGATGAGATTTGGCCGAGATATGGGGGCGGTCATTTTTGACCCATGTCTATATACGAATCTTGGGGTAAGATTTGGACTTGAATTTCGACTAAAAAATCGGTCTCGAGATTTGAATGCCAGATTAATCTAGAGTGAAAACCATGAAGAAAAGGCCAAACTTCGTGAAAATAGGATGAGATTTGGCCGAGATATGGGGGTGGTCATTTTTGACATATGTCTATATACGAATCTTGGGGTGAGATTTGGACATGAATTTCGACTAAAAAATCGGTGTTCAGATTTGAATGCCAGATTAATCTAAAGGGAAACCCATAAAGAAAAAGCCAAGCTTCGTGAAAATCAGATGAGATTTGGCCGAGATATGGGGGTGGTAAATTGTGACCCATGTCTAGATACGAATCTTGGGGTAAGATTTGGACATGAATTTCGACTAAAAAATCGGTGTTCAGATTTGAATGCCAGATTAATCTAGAGTGAAACCCATGAAGAAAAAGCCAAACTTCATGAAAATCGGATGAGATTTGGCCGAGTTATGGGAGTGGTAAATTTTGACCCATGTCTAGATACGAATCGTGGGGTAAGATTTGGACATGAATTTCGACTAAAAAATCGGTGTTCAGATTTGAATGCCAGATTAATCTAGAGTGAAAACCATGAAGAAAAAGCCAAACTTTGTGAAAATCGGATGAGATTTGGCCGAGATATGGGGGCGGTCATTTTTGACCCATGTCTATATACGAATCTTGGGGTAAGATTTGGACATGAATTTCGACCAAAAAATCGGTCTCGAGATTTAAATGCCACATTAATCTAGAGTGAAAACCATGAAGAAAAAGCCAAACTTCGTGAAAATAGGATGAGATTTGGCCGAGATTGGGTGGTCATTTTTGACATATGTCTATATACGAATCTTGGGGTGAGATTTGGACATGAATTTCGACTAAAAAATCGGTGTTCAGATTTGAATGCCAGATTAATCTAGAGTGAAAACCATGAAGAAAAAGCCAAACTTCGTGAAAATCGGATAAGAATTGGCCGAGATATGGGGTGGTCATTTTTGACCCATGTCTATATACGAATCTTGGGGTAAGATTTGGACATGAATTTCAACCAAAAAATCGGTCTCGAGATTTGAATGCCAGATTAATCTAGAGTGAAAACCATGAAGAAAAAGCCAAACTTCGTGAAAATCGGATGAGATTTGGCCGAGATATGGGGGTGGTCATTTTTGACCCATGTCTATATACGAATCTTGGGGTAAGATTTGGACATGAATTTCGACCAAAAAATCGGTGTTCAGATTTGAATGCCACATTAATCAAGAGTGAAAACCATGAAGAAAAAGCCAAACTTCGTGAAAATCGGATGAGATTTGGCCGAGATATGGGGGTGGTCATTTTTGACCCATGTCTAGATACGAATCTTGGGGTAAGATTTGGACATGAATTTCGACCAAAAAATCGGTCTCGAGATTTAAATGCCACATTAATCTAGAGTGAAAACCATGAAGAAAAAGCCAAACTTCGTGAAAATAGGATGAGATTTGGCCGAGATTGGGTGGTCATTTTTGACATATGTCTATATACGAATCTTGGGGTGAGATTTGGACATGAATTTCGACTAAAAAATCGGTGTTCAGATTTGAATGCCAGATTAATCTAGAGTGAAAACCATGAAGAAAAAGCCAAACTTCGTGAAAATCGGATAAGAATTGGCCGAGATATGGGGTGGTCATTTTTGACCCATGTCTATATACGAATCTTGGGGTAAGATTTGGACATGAATTTCAACCAAAAAATCGGTCTCGAGATTTGAATGCCAGATTAATCTAGAGTGAAAACCATGAAGAAAAAGCCAAACTTCGTGAAAATCGGATGAGATTTGGCCGAGATATGGGGGTGGTCATTTTTGACCCATGTCTATATACGAATCTTGGGGTAAGATTTGGACATGAATTTCGACCAAAAAATCGGTGTTCAGATTTGAATGCCACATTAATCAAGAGTGAAAACCATGAAGAAAAAGCCAAACTTCGTGAAAATCGGATGAGATTTGGCCGAGATATGGGGGTGGTCATTTTTGACCCATGTCTAGATACGAATCTTGGGGTAAGATTTGGACATGAATTTCGACCAAAAAATCGGTCTCGAGATTTGAATGCCAGATTAATCTAGAGTAAAAACCATGAAGAAAAAGCCAAACTTCGTGAAAATCGGATGAGATTTGGCCGAGATATGGGGGTGGTCATTTTTGACATATGTCTATATACGAATCTTGGGGTAAGATTTGGACATGAATTTCGACTAAAAAATCGGTGTTCAGATTTGAATGCCAGATTAATCTAGAGTGAAAACCATGAAGAAAAAGCCAAACTTCGTGAAAATCGGATGAGATTTGGCCGAGATATGGGGGCGGTCATTTTTGACCCATGTCTATATACGAATCTTGGGGTAAGATTTGGACTTGAATTTCGACTAAAAAATCGGTCTCGAGATTTGAATGCCAGATTAATCTAGAGTGAAAACCATGAAGAAAAGGCCAAACTTCGTGAAAATAGGATGAGATTTGGCCGAGATATGGGGGTGGTCATTTTTGACATATGTCTATATACGAATCTTGGGGTGAGATTTGGACATGAATTTCGACTAAAAAATCGGTGTTCAGATTTGAATGCCAGATTAATCTAAAGGGAAACCCATAAAGAAAAAGCCAAGCTTCGTGAAAATCAGATGAGATTTGGCCGAGATATGGGGGTGGTAAATTGTGACCCATGTCTAGATACGAATCTTGGGGTAAGATTTGGACATGAATTTCGACTAAAAAATCGGTGTTCAGATTTGAATGCCAGATTAATCTAGAGTGAAACCCATGAAGAAAAAGCCAAACTTCATGAAAATCGGATGAGATTTGGCCGAGTTATGGGAGTGGTAAATTTTGACCCATGTCTAGATACGAATCGTGGGGTAAGATTTGGACATGAATTTCGACTAAAAAATCGGTGTTCAGATTTGAATGCCAGATTAATCTAGAGTGAAAACCATGAAGAAAAAGCCAAACTTTGTGAAAATCGGATGAGATTTGGCCGAGATATGGGGGCGGTCATTTTTGACCCATGTCTATATACGAATCTTGGGGTAAGATTTGGACATGAATTTCGACTAAAAAATCGGTCTCGAGATTTAAATGCCACATTAATCTAGAGTGAAAACCATGAAGAAAAAGCCAAACTTCGTGAAAATAGGATGAGATTTGGCCGAGATTGGGTGGTCATTTTTGACATATGTCTATATACGAATCTTGGGGTGAGATTTGGACATGAATTTCGACTAAAAAATCGGTGTTCAGATTTGAATGCCAGATTAATCTAGAGTGAAAACCATGAAGAAAAAGCCAAACTTCGTGAAAATCGGATAAGAATTGGCCGAGATATGGGGTGGTCATTTTTGACCCATGTCTATATACGAATCTTGGGGTAAGATTTGGACATGAACTTCAACCAAAAAATCGGTCTCGAGATTTGAATGCCAGATTAATCTAGAGTGAAAACCATGAAGAAAAAGCCAAACTTCGTGAAAATCGGATGAGATTTGGCCGAGATATGGGGGTGGTCATTTTTGACCCATGTCTATATACGAATCTTGGGGTGAGATTTGGACATGAATTTCGACTAAAAAATCGGTCTCGAGATTTGAATGCCAGATTAATCTAAAGGGAAAACCATAAAGAAAAAGCCAAACTTCGTGAAAATCGGATGAGATTTGGCCGAGATATGGGGGTGGTAATTTTTGACATATGTCTATATACGAATCTTGGGGTAAGATTTGGACATGAATTTCGACTAAAAAATCGGTGTTCAGATTTGAATGCCAGATTAATCTAGAGTGAAAACCATGAAGAAAAAGCCAAACTTCGTGAAAATCGGATGAGATTTGGCCGAGATATGGGGGTGGTCATTTTTGACCCATGTCTATATACGAATCTTGGGGTAAGATTTGGACATGAATTTCGACTGAAAAATCGGTCTCGAGATTTGAATGCCAGATTAATCTAAAGGGAAAACCATAAAGAAAAAGCCAAACTTCGTGAAAATCGGATGAGATTTGGCCGAGATATGGGGGTGGTAATTTTTGACATATGTCTATATACGAATCTTGGGGTAAGATTTGGACATGAATTTCGACTAAAAAATCGGTGTTCAGATTTGAATGCCAGATTAATCTAGAGTGAAAACCATGAAGAAAAAGCCAAACTTCGTGAAAATCGGATGAGATTTGGCCGAGATATGGGGGTGGTCATTTTTGACCCATGTCTATATACGAATCTTGGGGTAAGATTTGGACATGAATTTCGACTAAAAAATCGGTCTCGAGATTTGAATGCCAGATTAATCTAAAAGGAAAACCATAAAGAAAAAGCCAAACGTCGTGAAAATCGGATGAGATTTGGCCGAGATATGGGGGTGGTAATTTTTGACATATGTCTATATACGAATCTTGGGGTAAGATTTGGACTTGAATTTCGACTAAAAAATCGATGTGGAGATTTGAGTGCCACATTAATCTAGAGGGAAAACCATGAAGAAAAAGCCAAACTTCGTGAAAATCGGATGAGATTTGGCCGAGATATGGGGGTGGTAATTTTTGACATACATATGTCTGTATACGAATCTTGGGGTGAGATTTGGACATGTATTTCGACTAAAAAATCGGTGTTCAGATTTGAATGCCACATTAATCTAGAGTGAAAACCATGAAGAAAAAGCCAAGCTTCGTGAAAATCAGATGAGATTTGGCCGAGATATGGGGGTGGTAAATTTTAACCCATGTCTAGATACGAATCTTGGGGTGAGATTTGGACATGAATTTCGACTAAAAAATCGGTGTTCAGATTTGAATGCCAGATTAATCTAGAGTGAAAACCATGAAGAAAAAGCCAAACTTCGTGAAAATCGGATGAGATTTGGCCGAGATATGGGGGTGGTCATTTTTGACCCATGTCTATATACGAATCTTGGGGTAAGATTTGGACATGAATTTCGACTAAAAAATCGGTCTCGAGATTTGAATGCCAGATTAATCTAGAGTGAAAACCATGAAGAAAAAGCCAAACTTCGTGAAAATCGGATGAGATTTGACCGAGATATGGGGGTGGTAAATTTTGACCAATGTCTTTATATAATGGAATATTTGAGGGTTCGGGCTGTCCGTTGATCACAAATCAGTCAGTCAGTCAGTAAGTCAGTCAGAAGAAACAGTTTTTTATAGCAGAGATATATATGCAATGCACATGAATATGTATATGTAAATATGTATGTATACATATATGTATTTGCTTAAATGAAAAATGGCAGGTAAATTTACGCTTTTATGCCAAGCGTAGAGCAATTCTAATTTAAAATAGTGCCCCACTATGCGATTCTCATAATTGTTATAAGAAGAAATTGTGTTGTTAATCAACTATTTATATATACTTGCTTTCTTACATGCTCTCTCTCTCTCTCTCTCTCTCTCTCTCTCTCTCTCTCTCTCTCTCTCTCTCTCTCTCTCTCTCTCTCTCTCTCTCTCTCTCTCTCTCTCTCTCTCTCTCTCTCTCTCTCTCTCTCTCTCTCTCTCTCTCTCTCTCTCTCTCTCTCTCTCTCTCTCTCTCTCTCTCTCTCTCTCTCTCTCTCTCTCTCTCTCTCTCTCTCTCTTTCTCTCACATGCATGCTCTCTTAATTATTTATAATGATGTAAAGAAAAGCTCTTGCAAGAATATACATTGAGTTTGAATTCGCTTCTAATTTGCGTAAAATACGTTTATATTTTATCAAAAATGTTCTGTAACAAAAGCTCATTGTAAATTGTTAGCCGCTGGCTAAGCTTGCCGGCTGTCATGGCAACGGGATGGATGCCCCGAAAGCCGTTGCCTTGGGAATAGAAAACAAGCAACAGAAAATCAACAGTTGCCAGGCGAAGCCTATCAAAGCATTTTCCTTTAACATATAATTGAATTCCTACACTGAAAATCGGAAGTTATATGCGGCCTGTGGTGGTGCGTATCGATCAGCCGTAAAGTGCATATCTAGCGGGAGCAGCATGGAGGCCAGCGCCAACTCCGCCGACAAATCTGGAAACGAATCCGAGAAGGGCGAAAATGCCGAATACGAGGATAACCAGCAACATGAGAGTGATCCCCAGAATCCAAACCATTCGTCCAGTGCACTAAGGTTCGACAAATCACGCAGGAGCCGGCGGGGCGTGAGAGCGGTATTCAAGGATCGACCCACCAAATTTATCGAAGATGACAGTCTAAAGATCAAGACGGGCGCCTCACTCATACCCGATCTGAATCTGATAATAAATCGTATGCGCAACATGAAAGACGACAGCTACGTGTATCTGGATTACATGCTGCCCAAGCATAGCGAGTACTTTACCCCGTACAGCCTGCGCGAGGTGGAGTTTGCGAATTTGAATATATACAAGCCCTACTATACGGTCACACGGCATGGCGTCACCTATTGGCGTGTATCTGAGAATTTTTTCACACCGTTGAATCAGTGGCAACAGGAGTTCCAGCAATTCCTGAGCATCATCCAAATTCGCACATTCTCCATCTTTCGTTTGTGGAAGGGCTTCAAGGTGTGGGAGAAGACGATCAAATGGCGCAAACTGAGCTTTGCCCGCAACCATTTGCAGAACAATCTCTTTATCGTTATACCCCAGCTGGCCAAGGCGATTCTGCGTATGCGCTCCGATATTGTTGTATTGGAGCGCCTCAGCTTTGTCAATATTGAGAATATCGAGGAATGGCATCCCTTCTATTTCCTGGAGCTACATATGCGCATCTACGAGCAGCTAAACTATCTATTCCATGAGTTTCGCAGTTTTGTGGGCAAAGCTCTATGTGGGTATATATATCAAATATTCCTCGATAGAATTCTCTAATCGATACCAACAACACACCACAGATCGTTCCTGCACAGAGGCCATTATGGCGCGCGGCTTCTATCCGGACGATGAGATCAATTATTATCCCTCAGTCAAGAAAATGCGAGAAGCACACAGCTTTATGGATCGTGCGCGCAAGCGGGCCTTCTGCAAGACCCTAACCAAGTAAGTTACCTTCTATATAAATATGGCATATGGTCTCACGCATACCCTGCAAAAGCCCAGTGTGTTTCGACATTCGACAACTCAAGAAATTGACAAACATAAGTCTCTATTTTTTGCCCATGCGATCTGCGAGACAATATCTAAAGTCAACGTGAGCTCCTGCTTCGATGATATATCGATATCTCGCCACTTGTTCATAATATCGATAATTATCAATTTTTTGCATCACTTTTTAGACATTCCTCGAAAACTATGAGAAAACTACACATGAAATTTGGCATTCAGATCCGGAACATTTCACTTTTTTGAAACCCTCCCCCATCGCCCGAAAAACACATTTTTTTTAACATATCTTAGCTCTAAAATTTTGATAATGATCTGGGTCTGAGTCGGCATTTGAGAAATTTTTTGTGAAGTGAAAAAGCTTGGCAGTTCGTAAGGACAATGCGTACAGAGTATCTCATAGTCGAGCACTGCCACCTAGACTATGCTAACTTATATAGAGCTCCTAAGTACAAAAAGCAAAACGAGAATAATTCATGAATCGTCGGCAATTCAGACTTGTGTAGGGGGTATCCCCGTAATCGAGCACAATCAACCATTTTAACTGTTTCTGCTCTTAATGTTCTCTTCACATACACCGACAGCTTTCTCACCTTCTGCGATATGATGCTGTATCAAGCGCTCTATCGGGTGACCATTCAGAGCTTTGAGGAACTGAATCATGCGTTCAATGAGCACCACCAGGTGGCGCCGACGGAGGCGGAAATAGTGCGGCACGATCGTTTGGATACAAAAATCGAGAAGCCGCGACCGCCGAATGCGCCGCAGAATCCATTTTTTCTCGCTCAGCTGCGTCTGTTGCCCGATCGCATCGAGGTGGAACCCTTGGAGGAGATCTTAAGGCTCATCTTTCAGCGCATTACAGGCTTGATCTTGGAGACAGTGCTGGATATACAACCGTTTACCACAGATGCCGAATTTACACAGTACACAAAGTAGGTGAAACCAAAAAAAAAAAAAAACAGCAACAAAATCTATCCGAACCAATCTAATGCGAATTGAACTGAATCTAGGCCATCGATCATGGGCCGTCAGGAGGAGTGTCTGTATCAGAGTGCGCCGGAGTTGACCTTTCTGTTGAAACAAGATGTTACGTTCAATTTCAATCGGTGAGCCTGGGGACCTATTTATATTTATTAATCCTACCTCCCTTTTAAATCCCATGGCCGCAGTAAAAATATATTCGTTTTGATACGCACGGCATACGAGATGGCGCGTCTTTATACGGAACGTTTTAATGACATACGGGAGAACTATGAGATTGATGCTACCACGGATCCCGAAGATCTCAGTAGCGAGCGGGGTAAGAATATTTAGAAGAAAGAGCTCAATCTCTCTGAACACTCACTCTTCAATTTGCAGACCTTACTGCGCTGCGCAACTATTGTGATCGCTACTGCAACAATGTGAGAGCTTTGGATGGTATTCTGGATCATGTATTTCTGGGTCTCTTAAAATTAGGCCAGAGCGGCTTTAAGGATGCGGTTACGCCCGTCTGCCAGCGTCTGCAAAGTGTTTTGGCTGTATACTTGCCCCAGCTGGCCGAGGAGGAGACCACGAAACTGTATGAGGAGGCTCAAGATTTCTATGGACGCATCGGCTATGAGCCACAAACAACACTTCAGCTGGTCGCTCACATTCGCTTCCTGGACAATTGTCACCAAGAGCTTGATGAGCTTTTTTTAGTTATAGATTATATACACGATTTGTTGATAATCATCAAGGACTTTAATATACCGATTGATGATGAGCGCAAAGAGGACTACATGGACACAGAGGACTATCTGAATCGCACCAGGGAAACACTGGGTGAGATACTCGAGAAGCGGCAGGACTTTATCAACCAGCTCGACGAAGTTATGCAGGATGATATCAATGCTCTCAAAGAGGACATACACGAAGTGGCTATCGAGGCCATCGAAGAATGGCTACTTATGGTAAGTAGAAATCCGAGATTCCCGAGAATCATCGAACTGGATGGATGATTGGTAAAAGTACACAAAGTATAGAATATCTGCAAGTCGAATACTCCCGACTAGAGCATCATTTATACATACACATGCACATATTTTTAGAGCGGGTAGAGGATATCTACCCGGTTGGAGGGAATCCTTCAGTCTGCATGATTGCAAAAATGAATTTGCATTTAACAGGGTATTTAATAGTCGACTATTCTAACTTGATTTCCACCCAATCACAGAGCAAATCGGACCGCACTAAAGTAAATGCGAAACTGGACGATCTACTGAGCCGCATGAATGCGTGTCGGGAGCGGGCAGATGAGCTAATTGGTTATCAAAAGGAATTCCAAATTGATCTGACCATGTACGAGGAGATGGACTCAGGCTTCTATGATATACGACAGCGACAAAATCTGTACAAGACATTGATAGACTGGGAAGAGGCACTTACCAGCTGGTTGGTATCCGACTTCAACAGTTTGCCCGTGGCTGATATGATTGAGCTCAACCTGAAGACCATCAAGAACTGCATGCAATTCCAGAAGTACTTGCCCCAAAACGATATTGTGCCGGTGCTGCAAAAGTCCGCCGAGGATTTCAAAGAGAAACTTCCGGTTATTGGCTATCTGCGTAATCCCAATCTGCGTGCGGTAAGAAACCAAATGAGAATCAAATAGAAATTAATTTTGCTACTAATAATATTGCCTTTTATACAGCGCCATTGGACTGAGATTGAGGATCTGCTAGCCAGAAAGTTCTTTCAGGAGCCCAACATCAAGATTTCCACCTACGAAGAGTCTCACGCCTTCGATGATGAAGCCAATGCAGAGGCTCTTATGCAAATCTCCTCTCAGGCAACGGGCGAAACCCAGCTGGAGAACATGCTCAAAGCCATTGAGACGATGTGGAAGGAAACGGAACTATCCATTGTACCGCATCATGATCAAAAGGATGTGTTCCTTCTTGCCGGCACCGAAGAGCTGCAGGCGGTCTTGGATGATGCCAATGTTAATATCAATACCATAGCCGCATCGAAATTCGTGGGACCCATCAAAGCGCGCGTGGATGAGTGGATAGCGGCTCTGGATCAATTTGGCAAAACCTTCGGTGGGTAAATAATATATAAAGAAGTGCATATAGCCTATACAAACTATATGTATACTTACCTTAGAGGCTTGGATGGATTGCCAGGGCGCTTGGATCTACTTGGAGGCTATCTTTGCCTCTGCTGATATACAGCGCCAGCTGCCCAATGAAGCAAAAATGTTCAATCAGGTGGACAAGAACTTCAAGGAGATTGTCCGTCAGGCCAAGAAGGTAGCATTGGCACTGCCCACCATGTCCAGCGTTGAGGTCTACGACATGCTCGTGGAGGACAATCGCCTACTCGATGCCATATCACGCGGCCTGGAAGCCTATTTGGAAGTGAAACGTGTCGTTTTTCCCAGGTGAGTAAGAGATTCAGATCCTCTTCCTTTTGAGTATTAAGTGCTATAATTCTTTAGATTCTACTTTCTGTCCAACGATGAGCTGCTTGAGATTCTCGCCCAGACGCGCATACCGCAGGCGGTGCAGCCCCATTTGCGCAAATGCTTCGATGCCATTTATCGCCTGGAGTTCGGCCAAAAGGAGGGTGGTGATGGCAAAATGATTCCCACCAATGATATTATTGCCTTTCTCTCACCCGAGGGCGAGAAGCTGCAGTTTGGCAAGGGTTTAAAAGCACGCGGCGCCGTTGAGGAGTGGCTGAGCAAAGTGGAAGATGCAATGTTTGTGTCCGTCAAGCGCTATATGCGCTTTGGCTATCAATGCTATGGAGCTAAGGAGCGTGACGAATGGTTTCAGGATCATCCCAATCAGGTGGTGCTCACCGTTTCCCAGGTACAATGGGCCGCCGACATTCATCGCATCTTCGAGGGCAAAGAGAAGACAGCGATCAGCATCATTGAAAAGATGACCAAGTTTGAGGTGAAATGTCTACAGGATCTTGGCGCACTGGCGGCCCTTACACGCAAAAACATAACCTCGCTGTTGAGAAAGATCCTTTGTGCACTAATTACCATCGATGTGCATGCCAAAGACTCGGTACGCATGCTCATCGAGAAGGGCGTCTGGAGTCCGTGAGTATTGCTAATTGCTGAATTCGTTTGATGATTCTCTATTTTTTTTTTCGTCGCCAGCAACGACTTCAATTGGCTTAAGATGCTGCGCTTTTATTGGGCCATCGAAACAGAGACTGTTTTCTCACGCATGGCCGCCGCTAATATACCCTATTATTATGAGTATTTGGGCGCTGGCGGTGTCCTGGTGCTGACTCCACTCACGGATCGATGCTATCTCTGCCTAATGGGCGCCTTTCAAATGGACTTGGGCGGTGCACCCGCCGGTCCAGCCGGTACGGGCAAAACGGAGACCACCAAAGATTTGGCCAAGGCATTGGCTAAGCAGTGCGTGGTATTCAACTGCTCCGATGGCCTCGACTACAAGATGATGGGCCGCTTCTTCTCTGGCCTGGCACAGTGCGGCGCCTGGTGCTGCTTTGACGAGTTCAATCGTATTGATATCGAGGTGTTGTCTGTAATTGCCCAGCAGCTGATTACCATACGCACGGCCAAGGCTATGAAGGTGAAACGGTAAGCAATTTAAGAAAGGAGATCCTAAACACATTTAATAGAAATCCAGGAAATCCAATCCAAAGAACAGCTTATGAAATCTTAGTTACAACAAAAGTCCGATGTCAGTCTTGATTATTATTTTCCTCTTTAACTTTACTTAGCTTCATGTTTGAAGGTCGCGAGATTAAAATCAATCACTCATGCTGCGTCTTTATCACCATGAATCCGGGCTATGCTGGCCGCACGGAGTTGCCCGACAATCTGAAGGCGCTTTTCCGTCCCATATCTATGATGGTGCCCGACTATGCGCTGATCTCTGAGGTCATTCTCTATTCGGAGGGCTTTGAGAATCCCAAGATTCTGGCACGCAAGATGGTGCAGATGTACCAGCTTTGCAGTCAACAGCTCAGCCAGCAGAATCATTATGATTTCGGCATGCGAGCCGTCAAATCTGTCCTGGTCATGGCTGGCGCCCTCAAGCGAGCTGCGCCCAACCAGCAAGAGGATATTACCCTGATTGCCGCTTTGCGCGACTCAAATATACCCAAGTTCTTGGCCGATGACGCGGTACTCTTCCGTGGCATACTTAGCGATCTGTTCCCAGGTGTCGACCTGCGCGACTCACAACATCCACACTTAGAGGCTAGCCTTCGAATTGGCCTGAGGCAAAAGAACCTACAGCCAGTGCCCACCACCATACGCAAGTGCATTCAGTTATACGAGACGATGTGTGTGCGCTGGGGTGTTATGACAGTAGGTCCCACGGGCGGTGGCAAATCTGTGGTTCTGCATGCGCTGGAGTTTGCGTTGGCACATCTATTCGAGAACGAGGTACCCGATCCCAACTTTCGACCTGTTGTCATACAAACAATGAATCCCAAGGCGGTTAGCATGAACGAACTGTACGGCTATGTGGATGCCAAGACGCTAGAGTGGCAGGATGGTCTACTTGGCCTGGCGGTGCGCACCGCCACCCTTGTGGAGGGTAAGTTTGTTGTCAGATGATGGTTTCTTGGTTAATTTCGATTTTGATTTCACAGAGGAAATCCATCAGTGGATCATGTGCGATGGTCCAGTGGATGCCGTATGGATTGAGAACTTAAACACTGTGCTGGATGATAATAAGATGCTGTGTCTGGCAAACTCTGAGCGTATTAAGCTAACAGCCTGGATACACATGCTCTTTGAGGTGCAGGATCTGCTGCAGGCCTCGCCAGCGACGGTCTCTCGCTGCGGCATGGTGTATGTCGATCCTGGAGATCTTGGCTGGATACCGTTAGTCGATACGTGGCGCGAAGTTGACATGAGCAAAAAGCTAACCCCAGCCCTGGACGAATTCCTCTATCAACTGTTCATCGGCTACTTCGAGAAGGCGCTAAAAATCGAACGCAAACGGGCCTCCTACACCATACACCAAGTGCTCGGCTCCAAGGTTCGCCTGTGCTGCTCGCTTATCTCGTCGCAGCTGGAGGGCGTGAAGTGGAGTACGCTGGCCGACGAGCCGGCCAAGAATCTGATCACAAAGATCTTTGCTTGGTGCGTGCTCTGGGCAATCGCGTCGAATTTAAAAGATGCCGAGAAATTGTCCTTCGAGGACTTTTGGGGCAGGGCCATGGCCGTCCATCCGAATATGGAGTGAGTCTCAGATAAAAAAATATTTATAGGAAATGTCTCATATTCGTCTGAATGCAGCATGCCACCACGCACCCTGTGGAACTATCGGGTGGATCTAGAGACCAACGATTGGGGTGGCTGGAACGAAATAATGCCCAAGTTTAAATTCAGATCGGATATATCCTACTACGATATGCAGGTGCCAACGGTGGATACCACCAAATATGGGTGAGCAAATGAACATTTTTTTTACTGGACCGGCGCTTTCTTGGCTTTAAAATTGTAAGCCTTAATTGATGACAAAACTCGACCTGGACGAAATATTTCTGGTTCGATGATTCTTAATTCTCAAAATCGATATCTATCGATTTTGGGAATATTTATTTTGAATATCAAGACTCTAGCTCTTATAGTCTAGAGCGCGACTATGAGTGCCGACCAATAAATATCACACAACCGACTCGAGATCAATTTCTAAGCCAACTTATTGCACAAACAATATTTCTTAGCTATGTAGCTGATCTGCTGTTTAAGCGAGATTTCCCAGTGATGGTAACCGGCGATACAGGTGTGGGCAAGACTGTGCTCGCTATCAGCTGCATGAAGCGTCTGGCCGAGGGTAAGGTCATACCCGTGGTGCTGAATTTCTCGGCTCAAACGAGCAGCATGCGCACACAGGAGATGATCGAAGGGCCGCTGGAGAAGCGTAAAAGGACACAATTGGGCGCACCGGTGGGCAAGACGGTTATCATATTCATTGACGATGTCAACATGCCCAAATTGGATACCTACGGCAGCCAGCCGGCCATCGAGCTGCTCAGGTTTGAATAGATCAACCAGCTAAAGGGGTCAGATATCCTTTTTATGATTGTATATATTGCAGACAGTATCTGGACTTTAAAGGTTTTTACGATCGCGAGAAACTATTTTGGAAGGACATTCTGGATGTGGTATTGGGCTGTGCCTGTGCACCGCCCGGCGGTGGACGCAATTTGTTAACGCCACGCTTTGTTCGGCACTTTGCCCTATTTTCGCTACCCAAGCCCAATGAGGAGACCCTAACACAGATCTTCAATGGCATACTGTTGGGCTTCCTGCAGACCTTCTCGGCGGCTATCCGTGCGCTCTCCGAATCCATTGTGCACGCCTGTGTGGATGTCTATATGCGTGTGACGAAAATCATGCTGCCCACACCGGATCGTTCCCATTATATATTCAATTTGCGTGATCTATCCAAGTGCATACAGGGCATACTGCAGGCGAACAACATGTACTACAATATGGAGAATCAAATATTGCGTTTGTTTTACCATGAGACAACGCGCGTCTTTCATGATCGTCTGATCAACACGGAGGACAAGGCGATCTTTCAGGGCCTGATGAATGATGTGTGCAAATATCATTTCGAACGCGAGGTCGTCGGCCGCGAGGAGCCGGCCATACTGTTTGGTGACTTTATGGTCTTTGGCAAGCCAAAACACGAACGCATCTACGAGGAGGTCAAGGATCATGCCAAGCTGGAGAGCGTACTCAATGATTATATTGCCGACTACAATTCCATGTCGTCGGGCAAGTATATGAAATTGATACTCTTCCAGGATGCCATGGAGCATACGGTGCGACTGGCACGTCTCTTGCGCAGCGATCGTGGCAATGGTTTGCTTGTGGGCGTGGCCGGTATGGGTAAACAGTCCCTGACCCGCCTGGCCTCGCACGTCAACGAATACAACTGTTGGCAAATCGAAATGAGGCGCAATTATGATCTCAACGCCTTTCACGAGGATCTGCGCGTTCTCTACCGCATTGGCGGGGTAAGCGCCAATCCGACGCGAATTTCTACAGCATTATAGTTAAGTTAACATTTCTGTTAGATTGACAACCAGCCCGTTACGTTCCTGCTAATTGATAGCCAAATCGTTGAAGAGGAATTCCTGGAAGATATCAATAATATTCTAAACTCTGGCGAGGTGCCCAACTTGTTTGAGGGCGATGAGTACGAGAAGGTAATACTGGATGCCCGAGATGCCTGCAATGAATCCAAAAAGGATGAGGTGACTAAGCCCGGAGTTTTTCTCAATTAGCTGCTTCCTTTAAGCATTTCCCCTTTACAGAGCTGCCCACGCGATGAGATCTACAAGTTCTTTATCAATCGAGTGAGAAACAATCTTCATGTGGTCATGTCCATGAGTCCGGTGGGTGATGCCTTTCGGCGACGTTGCCGCATGTTTCCCTCACTGGTCAATTGCACCACCATTGACTGGTTTACCAGTTGGCCCACTGAAGCGCTTTATTCGGTGGCCCTAGGACTGCTCACAAAAATAGCACCAAATATGAATGAGAGAGTGGCTCTGGCCAGCACAACCGTTTTCATGCACAAGGTGCGTTTCAAGCATTGCGTTTCTCTTTTCACAATAATTAAGCATAATTCCGTTTTACAGACCGTGGAGGATGCCTCGGTGCGTTTCTACAAGGAGATGAAACGGCATTATTATACCACGCCCAGCAGTTACCTAGAGCTGCTAAAACTCTATCAGAGCCTACTCAAGCTTAAGACGCAGGAGATTGTAGCCAAACGGAAGCGCATTGCCAGCGGTCTGAACAAGCTGCTGGAGACCAACGAAGTGGTAAGTAGAGCAGCTAATGGAGATGCCAATTAAAAGCACAGCCTAAGCGCGTGTCTTCCCTTTAAGATTGCAGTCATGCAAAAGGAGTTGGAAGTAATGGTGCCCCAACTAGATGAAAAGTCTGCCATGATGAAGGGCTTGGTGGATAATCTAACCAAGGAGACCAAACAGGCCGATGCTGTCAAACAGAGCGTCATGGAGGATGAGGCCAATGCCAAAGAAAAGGCAGCCATTGCCCAGGCCATATCCGAAGACGCTAGCAAGGATTTGGAGACAGCCATGCCGGCTCTACGTGATTCCGAGGAGGCGCTCAAGGGTTTAACTAAGGCCGACATTAATGAACTGAAATCCTTTACCACACCGCCAGCCCTAGTGCAGTTCTGCATGGAAGCTGTTTGCATTTTGTTGGGTGCCAAGTAAGTATTGGAAGAAACAAAAATTCAAACAGCTCTAGAACTGATTCCCGCTGTTAATCCATAGACCCACCTGGGCCTCAGCCAAAGCAATTATGGCGGACATTAACTTTATCAAGCGACTCTTCGAATACGACAAGGAACACATGAAGGACGACGTGGTAAAGAAGGTCAAAAAGTACATAGACCACAAGGACTTTGTGCCAGCTGTAAGTCAAGTCAAATGTGTTTTTTGCTTTTCTCATCCTGAAAACGTGTCCAATTCAATTGACAGAAATTCGAGAAGGTATCGAAAGTAGCCAAGTCCGTGAGCATGTGGGTCATCGCCATGGACAGTTTCAACAAGGTCTACAAAGTGGTTGAGCCAAAAATAAAGCGAAAAGAGGCCGCCGAAGCGGAGCTCAAGGATGTCATGAAGGTGCTTCGCCAGAAGCAGAAAGAGCTGGCCGCTGTTGAAGCTAAAATACAATCGCTGCGCGACAGCCTGGAGGAGAAACAGCGCGAATTCCAGGTCATACAGGACAATGTGGATCTAACGTACGGTCGCATCAATCGTGCTGGACGTCTTACCTCGGCACTTGCCGATGAACAGGTGCGCTGGCGTGAAACTGTTAAATCACTTACCGCTGATCTTGGCTGCGTACCTGGCGATGTGCTGGTTGCCGCCGCCTGCGTTGCCTATTTGGGCGCCTTCTCGAATCAATATCGTCGCGAAATGAGCCAGTTGTGGGTGGACAAGTGCCGGGAGTTCAGCATAGCCTCGAGCAAGGAGTTCAATCTGCTTAAGGTCTTGGGCGATGCGTACGAGATGCGTCAGTGGAATGTCGACGGCTTGCCCAAGGATAACATATCCATTGAGAATGGCATTTATGCAACGCGTGCCTTGCGCTGGGCACTCATGATCGATCCGCAGGAGCAGGCCAATCGCTGGATACGCAACATGGAGAAGGCCAACAATCTGCAGGTAATCAAAATGACAGACGCCTCCATGATGCGGGTGCTGGAGAACAGCGTGCGTCAGGGCCATCCGGTGCTGCTGGAGGAACTGGACGAGACCATAGATCCATCGCTGCGACCCATACTTCAGCGTGAGACGTACAAGTTTGAGGGACGCGTCTATCTCAAGCTGGGCGATCAGATCATTGACTATGATGATAATTTTAAGCTCTATATGACCACCAAGCTGCCCAATCCGCATTATCTGCCCGAAGTGTGCATCAATGTGACACTGGTCAACTTTCTGGTCACCGAAAGCGGCCTCGAAGATCAGTTGCTGGCGTAAGTAAGCCAAGGTTTGGATGGAAGGTAACTCAGTTGTAAACCTTGACTTACAGAGACATTGTCGCCATTGAGCTGCCCGCCATGGAGGCGCAACGCAACGATCTTGTGGTCAAGATCAATGCGGACAAACAGCAACTGCTATCGCTGGAGGATAAGGTGCTCAAGCTGCTCTTCAACTCCGAGGGCAATATTTTGGATGATGAGGAGCTTGTGGAAACGCTCAACGATGCCAAGGTGAGATTCTGACCAAATACTGGGTCAGCAATCTAATCTGTTTCTGCACCTCGCTCAGGAAACATCATTGATTATTGCCGCACGTCTCATTGATACGGAAGAAACGGAGAAAGTTATTACAGCCTCGCGTGAGCGTTATCGCATCCTAGCATCTCGTGGTGCCATTCTCTACTTTGTGGTCGCCGGCCTGGCCGAGATCGATCCCATGTACCAGTACAGTCTGAAGTATTTTACGCAGGTCTTTTGTAATGTACTACGCCTTGAGCATCCCGTCATGACCGTCGAAGTGCGCATCTCCACGCTAATGGTTGATGAACTGAGGGCTATATATGATAATATATCGCGCGGTCTATTTGAGAATCACAAGCTTATCTTTAGCTTCCTGCTAGCGTTGTCTGTGGAGCGACAAGAGGGTCGGGTTAGTGAAGAAGAGTTCAGTTTCCTAACTCGTGGTGCTGTTGGCGCTGTGCGTGCCAAGGCGCAGCCACCGGGCTTGAAATTAAGTCAAGTTGAATGGGATTCGGCCTTATATCTGGAGCAGCACTTTAAGGATACCTTTTCGGGCTTCTCCGACGAGCTGAAAAAGCCGTTCTTTTTGCAGCTGCAGGACAACAAAGAAGTGTTCGACTTCGCTAACACCAAAGAAGAACCCACTGATAAATGGAACAAGCGTCTGCACGTCTTCCACAAGCTCATGTTCATAGCCACGTTCCGGAAGCCGCGTTTCCTGCTCAATGTGGTTAGCTACCTTCATTCAACCGTGGGTAAATACTTTACAGAAGTCTCCGCCTCGGGCACACAGCTGAGCACAGTGTAAGTAGAGGGCTTTTGTGGTGTTTTCCATTTTAGCTGGGATCTCCAATGTTTTAAACTCTCCAGCTATCTGGACACCTCGGCTGTAACACCATTGATCTTTGTACTGTCCACCGGCTCGGATCCCATGTCGGGCTTCCTTAAGTTTACCAATGAAATGAAATTTACAGAAAAGTATTATTCCATATCATTGGGTCAGGGCCAGGGTCCACTCGCCGAAAGTTTGATTGATAAGAGTTTGCGCCTGGGTCACTGGGTCTTTCTGCAGAACTGTCATCTGGCCACCTCCTGGATGCGTGTGCTGGAGACCGTAGTACGCAATCTGACGCTGGGCATAACCAAGGCGCATCCCGACTTCCGTTTGTATCTCTCATCCATGCCCTCACAGACCTTTCCCATCAGTGTGCTACAGAATTCCGTCAAGATTACCAATGAGCCGCCCAAAGGCATTAAGGCGAATGTTATTGGTGCTCTGAGTGACCTGAAGACGGACTTCTTTGAGCAGCACATCCAGAACGGCACATGGCGCGCGATTGTCTTCGGATTGTGCATGTTTCATGCGGTGCTTCTGGAGCGTCGCAAATTTGGCCCACTTGGCTGGAATATCACATACGAGTTCAGTGAGAGTGATCGCGAGTGCGGACTGAAAACTCTGGACTTCTTTATCAATCGTGAGGTCAAGGCCGACATACCATGGGAGGCCATACTCTATATCAATGGCGATATCACCTGGGGCGGTCGCGTTACCGACTACTGGGATCTGCGCTGCCTGCGCACAATATTAACCATATTCTCGTCGGAGCGCATTATACAGCCGGATTATAAATATTGTCGAGGCGATTCGTACTATAGAGATCCGCAGGGTAAAACGCTTAAGGAGTACGCAACGTTTGTGCTAGGCTTTCCGGTGCTGGAGGATCCCGAAATCTTTGGCATGAACCAGAACGCCAACATTGTGTTCCAGACGAAGGAAACGGAATTCTTTATTAACACACTGCTACTTGGTCAGCCGCGTTCCGCTGCCGATGAGGGTCAGGCCATGGAGAATGATCTCTGCCAGCAGATTATAGCACACATACAGTCGTCCCTGACCAATAAGATACAGCGTGAGCCCATCCACGACACCCTGACCGTGGTAGGTAGCAATAGCTACTAGTCGCAAGCCAGAATCCGAATATTTACACGACTTTATTCCAGCTGGATAATAAAGGTCAGATGCCGTCGTTGACTACCGTCTTGGTGCAGGAGATCGATCGCTTTAACATTGCGCTGGGCATTGTCCATGACAGCTTGAGCAATCTGTCGAAGGCGATTAAGGGTATAGTTGTCATGTCTGAGGATCTGGAGCTGGTGTTCCGTGCACTGTTGGCTAACCAGGTGCCGGCCATGTGGGCCAAGCGCAGCTTTCTGTCGATCAAACCGCTGCCCAATTATATTGTGGACTTTCAGCGTCGCATCGACTTCATCCAGCAGTGGGCGGAGAATGGTGCGCCACGTTCCTATTGGATAAGCGGCTTCTTCTTTCCGCAATCCTTCCTCACCGGCATATTGCAGACATATGCGCGTCGTCGCATCCTGCCCATTGATTCGCTTAAGATTGACTTCCAGGTCATCGAATTGGAGCTAGTGCAGCAGGATTTCTTTGAGCTGCACAATGCACATGGCAATGTACGTCCACAAATAGCCATATTTAATCAACTGATATTTGATTAATTCACTCTATATCCCGACACAGGACGGCCGTCTCTATGGCAATCTGGAGGAGTGCACGGATGCGGAGATCAATGTGCATGGCATCTTTGTGGAGGCCGCTCGCTGGGATCTGAGCAAGGGTGGATTGACTGATGCCCGCTTTGGCGAGCTATATTCGCGCATGCCTGTCATACGCTTCATGCCCTGTCTGGAGATTGGCACCACGCTCCGCTATGAGGCGCCGCTCTACAAGACCCAGCAGCGTTCCGGCGTGCTATCCACAACTGGTCACTCGACTAACTTTGTCCTGTCCATATTGTTGCGCAGCAAAAACGATCCCGAGTTCTGGATAATGCGTGGCACCGCACTTGTCTGTGCCGTCATGGAGAATGTATCCTAAGGTTTGATGCGGGATATTATACATATATTTATGTATATATTCATTTATATATGTATATATATATATATATATATGGCATATATACATATATATACATACATATATATATATATATATATATATATATATTAGGCGTCTTTATTTCGTACAATTCGTTTCAATTATGTTTTGGGTTCTCTTTGAGGCATAACCCAAGTAATACAATTTCTATATGTATGTGTATATGTTTTTCATTCGTATTTTCTAGAGTTGTGTTCTATATATCTAGCTCAAGGAGCGCGGGTATACATATTATTATTAACAGTTCTTAGTTCAGTTCTGTTCAATATAGTTAATCAATTGGGTATATACAACATTTAAATATATATGTATATATATATAAAACAGAATACAACACAAGAAACGGCAGAAAACAAATTATGAAATTTTTGTTGCTTAAGTTAAGACAAAAGGTCGCTTACGAAAAAAAAACTTTATACTTGGTACATAACGTTACACGTCTGAAGTCTGTCTTTTAAATGTATATTATAAAAAATTGTGCAACATGTTCCCAAAACCATTTATAGAATTTAAATGCCTGCACCCAAAGGCAGGCCATATAACAAAATGTATCTTTAACGAACTTTAGGCGACTTTTCGGAACATGTGAGAATACGTGTTGATATAAAAATGTTACTCGAATTGTTTGAACAAAATAAAAAATATACAATAATAATAAAGCACAACTCTACAAACTACTAAGTACATTTAGTTGTACACACAAAAATTGACTCTAGAACATGTTCAATATTGTTTCAAAAATAATTGTCTAAATCTTAATTTAGGTTTTCTTTTTTTTTTGTCATAAAGGAATGTTTTTTTGCTATTGGTTATTTGCCAATGTTTTTTGTTTTCGCTTTTGTTGTCGACGGTTATTTTTGTTTAGTAGGACTTTCTAAGTAATACTGCCGCTCTATGGGAATGGATGGGAATTTGTGGTTTTGGAGTCGGTTAAAGGTTCGATTTAGGGTCGGGTTTGTTTACAAGGTGCCTTGGTCCTTTGTTAGATGCGTTCATGGAATGATAATTTAGTGTTTAGTTCAACTTAGGCTCTAAATATGTTATGTGTTATCTGGGTGGCGTATACGAACATGCTTCTTTAAGTACTTAGTAACTAGCTGTAAACATTAACTAAAAACAACAAAATACGATTAATAATTCTACAAATATAAGTAAAGTTGCCACAGACAAAAAAAAAAAAAACATGTTAAGAAAATAATCGTTAGCTAGGATGTTGTGTGTATGGGGTATGAGGGGACCACAAAAAAAAAAAATTTAGAAGGTGGGCATGGGACTCATCTTAAAGCTTTTTACTGCCATCAATATCGATGCTCAGATCCGGTAGCGAGCCGCGTGCATGCAACAGGCTACGCTTCTCCGGGTCCTTGATCTTCTTTGGCTTGGGTCTGTTCGTTTTTGTATACCGATTGATCACACCATCCGTCTCATCCATCATACGCAATATAAGCGTCTGATCAGATGAGTCTAGCGGCGCTATTGAGATATCTCGCACGGCACGGAATTTACCGCAATTGTTCAAATGCTCGTTCTCCAAGCGGAAAAAGTTCCAAACGAAGCGACTGTCAAAGAACGTAAATTGAATTACAATTAAAGCATAGAAAATGTCGGGATATGGCTTTACCGAAAGACTTCCAGAATGCCCGTTATGGAGGTCATTATATCGCCGCTCACAATTTTCATTTCAGTCAAATAAAAGGACAGCGCCCAGATGAAACGCAGCGCCAGATCCTCCAATATGGCAAAGTAATAAAAGCCCTGATTGGAAAACATTCAAACCAAATATTATATTATGGATTTTCAATTAGTTAGCAGCTGGTTACGCACCGTAGACGAGTAGACGACCTCCTCGCGTAAGAAGGTATTCTCGCCGGCATTCTTATCAAACAAGCCCCAATCCATTTTAATATCCCAGGTGTACGAATAGCAGGATGAGACTATAGAAGCCACAATCCACAGCCAGGTGTATGGATTATCAAAGGTGCTCGCATAGTTGGCTGGCATGCAATAGAAAGAGATAGCAGCATGTCTGAGCAAAAAGAGATACAACAAACAATTACTTACGACTGTTGAAGCTCTTCAGCGTGGCGAAGATGACCACCATAAAGGTTGTTGAGTATTTGCCCGCATTGACCAGATGGGGAAAGGCTTCCCGGGTGTCGCGATAACGTCGCAGGCATTGCGCAAAACGAAACCAGGCAGGCAGGCAATTGACAATGGGTCGCACTATGAAATCCTTTTCCATGCATATGGACGCATCCACCGCCTCGGACCAGTTGCCATTAGTAAAGTAAAAGCATATGAGATACTCAAAATCCAAAATGGCAGTGGCCAGGGAATTCAGCTGATCGCCCAGCCAGAAATCGGCAAAGCCCACATGAAAGAACGGCGCCGCCAGGCAGCGTCCCGTGATGCGCAACAGCCAAAAGCGTGCATCATGATGCAGCACATGAAACGGATTGGCCAGAAATATCACCATAATGAGCGTCAGGGTTAATGGATTGATAAAGGCCGGTATGCTCAGGCTGGCGCTGTACAGAAAGCTCAGCATGCTCAGTGTCCAGACGACGCCAAATATGGCCGCCAGCTCCATGAGATGCTGTTCCGACAGATGATTTCGCGGATCCAGCTCGAAGATGAGCACATGATTAACACCAGACGAACGCCAGCCGTAAATGTTAACGCCAATCAGAAAGATAAACTCAATGATCAGCAACGGGCCGCGATACAGGCGAAATGTGACCTTCAGATTCTCTCCGGTTATGTCGTGAAATATCGCAGACAGCACCACCACAATGCCCAGCACAATGAAGCTGCCGGAGAAGAGGCCCACCTTGAATGTTGTCCACGGGCTCTGCTGTTCGCCCAACGGCGGCACACGCAATCGTTTCATCGCTCGCTGTCGATCGCCGCCCTCCAGCTCTCCCGTGACCGTCGTTTCCGTTTCATTGATAATGTTGTCGATGTCTTTGTTGATAAAGAAATGCGAAGCCTCCACATACTCCTGACGCCACTTGGCGCCACTGTCCACGCGCAGCAGCTGGAATTACAAATGAAAAGCACTTGAAATAATATTTCTAAAAATGCATAAGCTTTTAGTTAAAAAGCTGACTAATTTGCTAAAGAAACTATTTTACTCTAAATTTAATTCAATTTAAAAATATATTGCTGATTAAATTTGAACATAAATAATATCTAAAATTGAATATTAAATTAAATTGTCAAATATTGAAATTAAATCTTTTTCTTTAAATCTTTTTTAAATCTATAAATACTTTAATAAATTGTTTAAATATTTTAGCTAAATGTTTGAATATCTTAATTAAATTTTTGTTTAAGTGTTTTCATTAATTGTTTTAATATTTAAGTTAAATATTTAAATGTTTAAATATTTTAATTAAATGTTCAAATATTTTTATTAAATATATAAACCCAAAAATAAGCAGATATTCAAATAATCAATCGGATTATTTGCTTATTTTATCATCTAAATCACATATTAAATTTAGTTAAGCTTTTAAACATTTTAACATTTGATTACGATTGGCAACATGGCTCACCTTATCATGCTTTTTGAGTATTTTACGAAAACCCGTATGATTCAGATTCTGATAGTTCTGCAACAGAATAAGACTCAAATAGAACTCGCTGAAGGCCAGTTTCAGCTCGCGGGCCTTGCGATCCGGCAGCGCTGCGTGTCGTTTCTGGCCCTTGGACTTCTTGGCGGTACGTTCGGACTCCTCAATGCTGGACTTTAGCTCCGCATTGAGTGTGGCAAACTTACGCGTTGCCTCCGCCAACTTTTCCGAATAGAAAGTGTTTATCTTTTTCAGTTCCTTGTCGCAATAGTGAAAGAAATTCTCATCGAAGTTAGCGAAATGCCGTTTGAGCACCTCATCCTCCACGCTGTCCACTGAGGGTGCCTCCTCGACGGCCAAATAAAGCATGGCCTTCATTTCCTGTCAAACAAAGAGCATAATAAGCATGAGGATATATATGATATATAGGCTGGAACTGTTACGAATAGGAATTGCAGCCCCGATACACTGAGCCTAAAAAGTATGTTGTTATGCACATCTACTCTCCTTCCTAATCTTCAATCTTCATATCATATTGCTGCTATGGAGCTGTTTATACAGCTTTTATATGAAAGTTTACAAAAACTGATTTGTTTGTTTATGAGATTAATGAGACGACAATTGATTTATATGAAAAACTGTTTTGTTTATGCAGATCAGCCAGATCAATCTCAGCTAAGAGTTTTGACTTTCTATCTCTTTCCTATACCCTCTCTTTCCTTTACCATCTCAGCTGCGTTCTTGATTAACTCTGATGTTAATAGTACGATCTCTTTGAAATTTTCAGGACTTAAATAGGGCGTCGCGATGTGTGTATATGCCAAAGCCCAAGACTGCACCTTCAACAAAAATGTTCAATTTGAGGGTATACGTAATGTATTTGTGTATACTCTATGAAAATCACATGGTTATCTTGGTTAACCAGGTTCTTATAAGCACTGAGATATGGAAAGAAAAACCTAAGCTAAAGTACCTTATACATGATTTTCTTGAAATATTTTGCTTCAAGAGGAACTAGGTTCCAAATTTTAAATATTTAGCTTTTGTAAGTTCTGCAATCGACGCCTTATTACATTAAGATTGAGAACATGTATACCAAAGATTTCTTTAAGCTGAATTGCAGTTTGTTCAACTTTAGCAGTGTTTCCCTCTAGAATAGGGGCTAAGCATTTATATAACTATATCTTTAACTATCTCAGTTAGATGTTGGGCTGTGTGGCAAGTCTCACCTCATAGTTGATGTACTGCTTGCGCCATTCGGGCGTTATGTGCGCCGACAGATGCTCCGCGAACTTCATGACGGCGGCCTTCTTGTTGTTGTCCTCGTAGCTGCTGCTGCTGGTTGTTTCGTGTCCCTGGCTAGGTTCTTATCCAACTGCGAGCCAGCACTGCAAACAAACAAACCGAAAAAGAAAAATAAAACAAACAAAATGAATACAATTTGTTCGCTTTGTTCACGACCGAGTCGTGGATAATTTAACGCCCGACTGCAGACGCCATGGGGCCGAGCCGAGCCGAGTCGAGCCGAAATCAATGCATATTCAGGCACCAAGAGTATATAGCATGCATCTAGATAATATCCAATCAGGCAAATTGGTAACAACCTTGTAAAACAGTTGGCAACTGTGTGCGCTTGCGGCTGATAAGACAAGACAAGCAAAGGTCTCTCTTTGAATACCCTTGCAATGCGTATTATAAAATATGTAAAGCATAGAATAGGCGTCTATACCAGCTCTCTGTATATCATTTATTCCCAGCCAGCATAGCCAAGTACTATATACGTAAATATATATGCTTGCCGCTTACATAGATGTCTATATATCTGCCCAACTATTTGCCTGACTATGCGAACTGTCTCAGTTATGAAGCTATTTTTATGAAACTTGGCATAGATATATGTATATATGTTGGAGTCGGCCGAATCGGATCACTATACTATATAGCAGTCATAGGAATGATCGTTTGATAATTGGATATTTCTATTAAAAAACCTTTTTGTTATTATAAATAAGATGCTGCTTACAAATGAGCATATCATCTCTATAGGAGGCTCTTTAGCTCTATAGGAGGAATCGGTCGAAACTTGAGTTGCTTTATGGAAAACCTTGATGTTCTTCAAGATATCTTGTCTGAACTGAAAAATCGTTTATCAATTGTTTCGTCTCAATCGTTGGGAAATAAGAAATTACCCTAAGAGCATTTCGAAGCTGTGCTGCGTTCGTATTAGAGTGGGGATTTCTAGTTCAATTTGCTGAATAAGTTCACGCGTTCATTTTCTGGCCGTGAACTAAATCGGTCATTTAGTTCACACGTTCATGAACGATGAATTCTGCTCAGCTATTCAGTCGCTCACGAACTATTCGCTTAGTTCAGTTATGCAGTCAAATCAAAATTGAAATTAAAATCCCGCTATCTTTTAAGTTTATTACGAACTGAACATCTCAAAAGAACGTATCGTTCAGGAACGGCTGAACTGCTGAATTGCATGCATTGTTCATGAACGACTGAACGAGTATCAAGAATGTATCGTTCATGACCGACTGAATAGCTGAACGAGTGAACTAAATCACTGAATAAGTTCAGTAGTTCATTCTAATGACCCGTTCAATCGAACTGGGTCTGAACTAAACGAAACAACTCTAGTACGTATGCAAGGGTATTTGAGCTTCGGTGTGTGTTAGCTTCTATGTACAAAGTTTATAAGCACATAGCTGTATGTTTACTTTTATTAGCGCTGCCCGCATAATAAGTTAAGCAAATTGGAAAATTTTTGTCGCTGCGCTGTGTTCACAAAGACGATCGCGTTTTGAATCAATTAATTGCACAAATATTTGCTCAAAAGCGGCAACAAGATGAACAACAACAACAACAACAACAACAACAACAACAGCTATGCTTGGACTTGGAGCCGGGTTGAGCTTCCGTTTTAGGACAATAGCCAAAAGGTAACTCGCGCACACACACACACACACCTGCACACAGCTGCGTGCGTTAATTGATAGCGTGTCAATATGTCAATTGCGTGCGTTCATTCAATTAATGTCAACATTTAATTCCAAATATAGATTTCAAATTGTCTGGCCTGATCGATTGGGCCATTCAAGCCGTATCGCATATGCATCAATATTTACAGCTACAAAAACAAACTGCAACAACAACAAGTGCGACAACAACAGCATGTGTGTTAAACACTTGTTGCCGTTATTTAGCTTATCTCTGCTCTGTGCACTGATTTTGTCTGCGGGCTTAGCTACGCGACGATAAGGCAGACACATTCGACAATCACACACACACATATTTGACAATCACACACACACACACACGCACAGCATGCACGCAAATATTTGATCAATAAAGTTGTCAAGCCAAAAGAAATGCAAGTCGTGCCTTCCTGGTTTGACTCACACAGCTTAAGCTCGGGCAGAATGAAAGCAGCGGCCAGCGCTGCCTGGACAGCGCTGATGATAACTGTTGTTTGTGCTGCCTCTGCCGCTGCCGCTGCCTCTGCCGCTGATGCTACTGTAAATCAACTGCGTTTGCGTTTTGTGCTTGAACCAGACAAAACTGTCGGCCCAATTAATTGACGGACGGCATCACGAGATTAGGTTGAACGAAATTGCTTTTCAATTACATAAATATTACACATCAATCTACATATACTATGCACCAAAGTGTCTCTGTTGACATACAAACGCTGGCTGGCTGGCTGCTGCTTGCAGCGCTGCTGCTGCTGCTGTCGCTGCTGCTTGTCCTGTTTGCTGGTTATTGTTATTGCTGCAGCTCGTTTTGTATTATTGTCGTTTTTGGTTGGCGGCACAAGTTAATTGCTATGGGCATATGTTAACTGGTATGCATTTAGGCCGACACTTAATCATTACTAATTGAAAACATTAACTAATTGGTTAAGTACACTTTATCACAGAATAGCGCGCACGGAACAACAAAGAACAAAAAGCAAACGAAACAAAATGCGAGGGCTGCAGCGCTACGCGTACGTTTATCGATGGGCAGTATTGGTAAATGCGCGCGAAAACCCTGATTGCCTATCGATGAGTATATTAACAATGGCTATAATGGGCAAATTCTTTTAAAATAGAGCACACAACCGTCTCGACAATTAAAGCATTCATATGCGAAATTTATTAAATGCGCTCAATGTGCATTTAATTGTGCTAGCAAGTATCGCGCGTTTCGTTGCCAACGCAACGATAGTCAGACTATCGATAACACGACCCATGCTCCGTGATATTGAAATAGTTCTTGGAAATCGCAAGCGACGCTCGCTCACAGTTTGCTCTCAGAGTTTTTTTACGCTAATAAATTGCAACGAATTTCGCAACTAAACGACACGTGAAACTACGCAGTTTCCGCTGCTGGAAATGAGTACGAACCTAAAGAATCTAAAGATGGGCCACTTCGGCGGCGGCGGCGCTGGCTACAGCATGTCAGCTGGCAAATTGCTTGCAAACAATAACACCAACGGCACCAGCGGGACAGGCGGCGGCGCAGGTGCGAGCGGCGCTGGCGGCAGCAGCAGCAGCGGCAGCAAATCAGCGTCCCATGCGACAGCCGATCCGGATGTCTTCCAAACGCCCAGCGGTGTAATAATACCGCTGATACGCAGCAGAGATGTGCCTAAGCAGCTGCCAACGCTGACCGTCGCACTGCAGCGTCCCGCGGACGAGCATTTGGCTGCAGAGGATCTGGATGCGGTGCAACTGGAACTGGAGCTAATGCTCTCGAATGTGGCGTTGCGTGCGCGCGTTTTAAAGGCTGAATACGATAGCTTGGACAAGGATGAGAAGCGTCAGGATCGTCGAAAATTTGAGCGCATGGCGCCCTGCTCACCGCCCACAAATGCGGGCATGCTCAATGGACTGCTGGGTCTGGGCGCCAACAACGTCGGCAACAGCAGCGGCATTGGCAGCCCAGCGCAAGCGACGAACTCCAAGAGGAAACTGCGTGACGAACCAACGGGCGTGCGTAAAAAACACTCATCCATGACGATAGTCAAGCAGCAGCAACAGCTGCAGGGCTCCAAGCACATGGCCAAGAACAGTCCGCTGGCTGTGCACACGGACGACAGCATGGACTACGTATCGCTGCCCGCCATCCAACAGCAGCAGCAGCAGCAGCAACAGCAACAATCACAACAGATGATACTGCCTAAGGTGGCGATGCCTAAAAACGATATGCCAAACAAGTTTTGGCTATCGGTTGAGCCTTATTGCATGCCACTGACCAATGAGGATTTGCGACTGATTGATGATCTACTAGAGCAATATCGTGGACCATTAGTGCCGCCGGTGCCCACACTGGGACCGCACTATTCCACAGTTTGGGCGCAGGAGGATATGAAGACGCTGCAGCCGGGCGGTGCACGTCAGAAATCTCAAAATGCCAGCGCCATGCTGAAAAAAGCGGATGGTATGCTGGAGGAGAGCATAACGGGGCCGCTCACACAACGCCTCGTCTCGGCGTTAATGGACGAATCGCTGCCCAGTGAACAGGCGGCGGTTGGCGAGCACAGCAATAGCAGCAGCAACGAAAACACACACTCCTCATCCACCAGCCATGCGGCGGGCGGTGCAGTTGCCGCGGGCAACTTCCGTTCGCTGGCCATGCTCAAGCACGGTGTGGGCATTGAGCAACGACTGAAAAAGGAGCTGGTGGATAGCGGACTGATCGATGCCAGCGAGATGGCCGCACACGAGGATGTGGACGAGGTGCTGCTGGAGATAAAGCGCGTCACCGCCGAAATAAATAGCGTGGCGCAATTCAACAGCGATGAGCTGAAACGATTGCGCGCCGCCGCCAGCGAGGAGATCAAACGCATCGAACTGAAACGTAAACTGGATACAATCGATCAGGAAATTCTCGAGTGCTACAAACGTATGCTGCAGTACCGGGCCAAGCGAAAGGGTCACACCAGCGAGGAGAAGCAGGAGATATTGCGCTTGACCAGCGAACAGCGAGCGCTCGCCGAGCAGCTGGAGCGCATGCAGTTACTGGGCGCCGGCGATGGAAAATTGTAGGACAGGAGCTTGGCCTGGGGCTGGCGCCAGTTAATGGCACTGCATCGGGCGGCGCTGCTGTGGCAGCAGTGGGAGCGGCATAGCGTTTGGAACGATATCAGTTTACAATTGCAATGTGTATAAAAAGCAAATATAACTAACTAATAAGACATAACAAATTATGGGGAAAAACTAATCAAATTTCACTGCTTAACTCGCCAGTTTGTAAATTAGCAAACCTCTCACACATTCACACTATGTACACCTCTATAAACACACACACACACACATACACACACACACAAAAGATATATATATATATACACATATATAGTTCGTACATACAATTTTTATATAGCCTTAAGTTAATTGTGCCAGGCAATAAAACTTGTCGCTGTCACCCAAATATCGTTTTCGCCAATCTCCTCTGCTCCTCTGCTCCTTCAGGTTGTACACCAATCCGAACACCACAAGCGATCGGCACACTTTGAAACCCAAACCAGCTGGAGCTGCACCCCTAACCCACCCAAAGACTGGCCGGGCACAGGCAGCGGAAGCACAGCTGTTTGCTCTTCGATAAGGCGAGGACGCCTCCAGCTGGAATTCGCCTAATTAAAATTAAACAAGCACAAATTCATAAATTATTTATCAACAACAACGCACACCGACACTCGAATACGCTGCCAAACTGTTTTTCGCTCTGTCTCGTATCTATATTTCAGTTTCTTTCTATCTGCCTATCTCGAGCTGTTCCCTAGATAACTGATGTCTCGTCGCCTGATAGATATATGGACGCACTAGTTTATCGCCTCAATATGACAGCAGCGCTTAAATCATTTCAAATATCATCGGTCAAGTGCTTTAGTCTTCTCTTGTGTTTATAACATTGCCTTAAGTCTTCTATATGGTGTACCTTACAATTTTCCCTGGATATTTTATGGTATGATTATATATTTTGAATTCCCTTTGCCGCATGAAAGTTGCGAAAACGATGGAATCGCAGTCTCGGACCCAATCCGGAAACCGTTTTAACACTATGCTCTTCAGGTGCTATCTCTTTTCATGGAATGGAAACCTTAAACAAATCTCAAGCATAAACAAATGAATTGTGAGAAAATATAATGCCAGCTAATTTCCAGGGCTTATAAACTGGAAATGGAAAACGCAATCAAAGTGCAAACAGCATTTCATTGTATAAACTTTATTTCTTACGATTCAGTAAACAACTTGTGTGGTGTATGTTTGTATATGGGAATGCTATACACATAAGTACGTATATATGAATAAACCAAATAGATAGAAAATTAACATATATATCTATATATATACATAAATATATAGGTGTTTATATTGTTGTATATACACGTAGACATGTGCAGAGCTTAATATATGCGATTGTACTTTATGTTGTCAGCGGTGCAGTGGTTCCTACTTCATCTTCCGTCTATCGCAGCGTCGATGCATCCAAACGACAAATGCCTATCACAGAAGCGGCAGTCTTTGCCTCGCCGGATGCTTTAGCGTACGCTATGAGGGCAGTGCATCAAACTCCGGCCGATAATCGTTTAGCAAATCGGAACGGCAGGAGACTTGTATGGCCGAGGCGTTCGCCTTGAGCCGCAAATTGTTATCGTTGGTCAGCAGCATCAGGTGTGGCACCTGCGTCTGCAGCTGCAGGCAGCAGTTGACAATGCTGTCGTCCGGGCAGTCCACCTCAATCAAATGGTCCGCCTCCTCCAGCGCCGATTGACCTAAGCGCAGTGAAAATGTACATATATAAATCAGCTGTCGATTAAAGTCTCAATCTAGTCTGCATACCTTGTATTTTGAGGCTGTCGTCAAACTTTTTATTCAAATAGCGTATGGCGCGAATGGCCGCCAGACGCTTCAGTTCGTTGTCATCGCGCCTGTCCTTGAGCTTGTCCAGTTCCTTGATGACTATATACGGTATATAGAGCATGCTGCCGTTTGTCTCGCCCAATGCCACATGGCACAGATCCTCCACAAACAGCAGATTATCCATTAGCACATTTGTGTCCAGCACAAAGTACATGTGATCCAAGCGACGTGCAGGCAAATCCTGCCCAGTTGTTAACAGACGCTGCATCTTTATGCCCGATATATCCTCCTGCTCCGACACGCTGTGATTCTTGTTCAAAGACAAATCATGCTGGCTATTGGAAACCTGTAAATAATTTATATTATTAGCAACGATAATGACAAATAATTGTGCATATACGAATAGGAGGACACCTGGCAAGGCTGGCATTTGAAATACGCACCACTTTAACGCTGCTGCTCGCTGCTGCATCGTTGTCCTCCTCCTCTTGCCAGTCTATATCCATGGGTTCCACATCATCGTTTGTCTTTACACAGGCGGGCAATGGGCTTGTCTTGGCGCTTTTTTGGATTGTTGGCAGTTTCTTGCTGGCCAATGTAGATTCACATTTATTGTTGTTGTTGAACTCCTTTTGCTGTTGCTGCAGTGACTCGCGGAGTTGCAGCAGGCGCTGATTGGCTAGGGGCAGCAATACTCATGAGCAGAGCGCACACTTGGAAAGGTTAATAATAGCTTACCACTTATGGAGCGATTCCTTTCTAGTCTATTGCTAGCATCGAGCAGCGCCTTGGGCTTGGCCCAGGCATTCTTAGCACCAATGTGCGAAGCGTTGGCCGGCTTGTGGACGGCAGAAGCTCCACATCTTTGACTAAAACTATTTGAGGCTGCGCTGGCCTGTGGCTTGACCGTGGCCGGCACAGGCCTTGTCTTCTCCGGAAAGCAAAAATTCTTCAAGCTTTGGAAGCCCTTCGACTGTCTGGGCGTCTCCACTGGCGTCTCACCAGCTTTCCGTGTTCTGTGGAATGTGGCAGTGGCGCTTGTGCTGGTCGCGGTGTTGGTGGGTGGGCTGCTGGTGGGTGGGCTGCTAGTCAGGCTGCTGTTTCTGGTGCTCCGTTTGGTCGCGGGTCGTTCTTTGTCTACTTTGACGCTCTTTGATAGCTTCAAATTTGTCTGCAAGCGTTTGAGCCGTTCCTGTGCGGGCTGCTTGGTTGCGCCCTCTGTGGACATGTCCGTAAATTGTAAACATTTTAACGTATTCAATATCTAACAAAAACTGACGGATTCTCACTTACTTTGCTGCTGACGTATATTTAAGATGACTTGGCTTTCGGCATCGTTGTCGATGGCTCTATGCTTGGCTAGTTTAAGGCTACATTTGCGTTTTTCGCCATCCATTGCGCGCCGTGCAACATATAAACACGTTTCCAACTACGCATAGATCCTAATAAACAACGGTAAAAAACAATAGTGACAGCAATCAGCTGTTTGCCTGCTGGCCTACGGCTATCGAAATCGTTACGATAGTTGGTTGCTACGGCATAATTTTGAGTACTATTTAATAAATATGTTTTGTGCGCTTGGGTAAATAGTTTTTATATTATATATATAGTTTTCTTATTGTTTACATCTACAAGCAGCTTGTCATTGGTTGTTAATAGCATACTCGAAAATATGTGACTTTCGCGTCACAATCGATAGCCACAATATCGTAATCACGTACCATCTCTTGTTTGGTTGCTTTGGTATTTCGAACATCGAACAAATTAGCTTAGCGATATATCGATACATATTGCACAGCCCTAGTCGCCATAATAGCAACCGGTGTTTTTTTTTGCTGCAAGCCAGAGATAGTCAGTCTTCCAGATTTCTTAGCGGTTGCCTAATCAATTGTTTCTGATTTAACACAAAACCACTCAACATGATTAAGGTAAGCATTGTATATAGTATTTATGCGAATAAACAATATGCCTGTCTGGTTCATACCAGGCTGATTAAGTATTACGTTGGCGACTGTGATCCGGCCAACGGGTGCAAAGTCCAATTGGGACACCAATTGTCTGCTAAGAATAACTGTATGTGTACCATGTACCTTGTACTCAAGCATTCACGCGCCGCTTTCTCGTTACACAATAATTAAATAGATCGTTCGCCCTTATCAGCTGTTAACACTGATTATCTGATTATCACTTGCAGAACGTTGTCTCCCTGGTGACTGGTGGCGCCTCCGGCCTGGGCCGTGCCACAGCCGAACGTTTGGCCAAGCAGGGCGCCAGCGTTGTGCTCGCCGATCTGCCATCGTCCAAGGGCAACGATGTGGCCAAGGAGCTGGGCGACAAGGTGGTCTTTGTGCCGGTCGATGTGACCTCCGAGCAGGATGTGAGCGCCGCTCTCCAAACGGCCAAGGACAAGTTCGGACGTCTCGATTTGACGGTCAACTGTGCGGGCACAGCAACCGCCGTAAAGACGTACAATTTCAATAAGAACGTGGCCCACAAACTGGAAGATTTCCAGCGCGTGATCAACATCAACACGGTGGGCACGTTCAATGTGATTCGTCTGTCCGCCGGCCTGATGGGCAGCAATGCGCCCAACCAGGATGGCCAGCGTGGCGTCATTGTGAACACCGCCTCGGTGGCCGCTTTTGATGGACAGATTGGCCAGGCCGCCTATTCGGCATCGAAGGCTGCCGTTGTGGGCATGACCTTGCCCATTGCCCGCGATCTGAGCACCCAGGGCATACGCATCTGTACGATTGCGCCGGGTCTGTTCAATACGCCCATGTTGGCTGCGCTGCCGGAGAAGGTGCGCACATTTTTGGCCAAGTCGATACCGTTCCCACAGCGTCTGGGCGAGCCCAGCGAGTACGCCCAGCTGGTGCAGGCCATCTATGAGAATCCGTTGCTCAACGGCGAGGTCATCCGCCTGGACGGTGCCCTGCGCATGATGCCTTAAACGGAACATGGGTTGCACTCGAGATCAGTTTTGCATTTAACGGAGCGCTTGCTATGTGTGTGTTTTATCCTCTTTCTCTCTAGTACATAGGCTCAAAGTTTTTGTTTTTGCATTCATTTTGTAATTGTATAGAATAAAAATGCTGGGATTTGAATTTCAAATTTGCGATGCCTCCTTGGCTTTGATAGGCTCAAGTGTATCGATAGCAGCTGGTATTTGTTTTAGTATTTCTTTGGACCGAGCACAGAGTTTGGCGTTTACATCGCTAGCGCGCTCTGGTCACACTGGAAACGACGCTGAAACGACGTCGGAGTTTTGGACGAATAAAATAATGCTGAAATTGAAAGCAGCAGCCGAAAAACAATTGCAATGTGTGCAAATGCAAGCAATCAATATGTGTTTATTAACAAAGTGCGTGTGTTAAGCAAAAAGTGCGATCTGTAGGCGTGTAGCAGTGCAATCGCAGCCAGGCAAGAGAGAGCCAGTGCCCAAAGCCAAAGGCAAGTGCAATGAAAATTGTATGCGCCGTGGAATTGTAATGAATGCTAATGCATTTGCTGTGTGTGTGTGTGCGACACATGTATAAAAAGCACAAAAGTGTGTATTTGTGTGTGTGTGTGTGCCTTAGTGTCTGGCTATGTGTACGCGAGAGCCAGGAGAGCAATAATTAAATTAAGCAAAGGTGTTACGTGCATGTGAGCTGCTGCTGCTGCTGCTGCGTCGCTGCCTGTCTGCGCGGTGTGTGTGTGTGTGTGTGTGAGCGCCCAGTTGTGTATATACAAAGTGACAAAAATTCTAATTAGAGTTATTTGTTATCACTATATCCCCTTCCCGCTCGCTCGCGCACACCAAAAATACATATTCAAATTGCAATAACGCTTGACTTCTCGCATTCGCATTAAAATAGCGGCATTCAGTTATCATAAAAAAAATTACTACAGCGCACGAGTTACTACGAAAACGACGACGACGACGACGATGATGCTGTTAACGTCGGTAGCGGCAGCGCAGTAGCGTCGCATTTCCCGGCTACTCCTTTGGGCAGATGCTGCTGGGCGGTGCTGGCTTCGTGTATATATATATATATATATATATATGTGTGTGTGTGTGTGTGTGTGTGTGTGTGTGTGTGTGTGTGTGTGTGTGTGTGTGTATGTGTGTGTGTGGAGGCGTACTACACACAGCGCTGCATTTTTTACGCACTCAAATGTTTTGGCATTGTGTTAGTATATGCATGTGGGTGTACGTGCGTGTGTGTGTGTGTGCATTTTTAAATTGCCAGCGACGGCGTCAGCGCATTTGCCCAAAAGGTAGCAAAAATCTACGCCCAAAATCTACTACTATATTGGCAACAATTTCTGCGCACAAGCAAATGCTGTGCGAAATGCTTTGGTTGTCGGCAAAGAAGGAGGAGGCGTTGGGTGGGTGGAGCGGCTTGTTGGGCGGCGGGCGGCATTAAGGCGCACGCAACTGTCATTGACCTTCAATTCGGTGCAGCATTCGCTGCATTCGTTGCTGCCTCTGCTGCTGCTTCTGCTGCTGCAACAACGTCGCCGCACCCAAAGGTCATATGATGTGTGTGCCGCGCTGCGATGTATGTCATCAATTAATCAATTTATCAATTAATCAACCGTTAATTGGCATTGAAAGCCGCAACTACGCACCGTGAACCAAATGAACGTGTGTGAACCGGAACTGTCATTCAAATATTTGATTCAGGTTCAAAGAATTTTCGATAGTTCGCCAAATGAACTAATTCGATCATTTTACATATAAACAAACAAAAATGTACCAGGATTGGGATTAGGAACTGAAGTCGGAACAGTTTCAAATTCAAACAGCCTGCGAAAACGAAGCTAATGCGAAAAGCTGGTTTTTCAAATTTATCATAAAATCAGTTTATAACAAGCTATACCGTGAACCAACTGGTTCATTGCATAACTCAATATTTGGCTTTAAACTTATTTGAAACTATTCAAAAGCAGCGAAAAGAACTAATCAATCAGTCCTCTAATGAATCGTTGATTGATCAAATCAGTAAACTGAGTTAACAAAAGCCCTTCGCAAGCAGCACAAGGAACTAATCAATCAGTTGATTGATCAAATCAGTAAACTGAAGTAACATAAAACTATTCAAAAGCAGCACAAAGAACTAATGAATCAGTCCTCTAATGAACCGTTGATTGATCAAATAAGTAAACTAAATTAACATAAAGCCCTTCGCAAGCAGCACAAGGAACTAATCAATCGGTTGATTGATCAAATCAGTAAACTGAAGTAACATAAAACTATTCAAAAGCAGCACAAAGAACTAATCAATCAGTCCTTTAATGAACCATTGATTGATCAAATAAGTAAACTGAATTAACAAAAGCCCTTCGCAAGCAGCACAAGGAACTAATCAATCGGTTGATTGATCAAATCAGTAAACTGAAGTAACATAAAACTATTCAAAAGCAGCACAAAGAACTAATCAATCAGTCCTTTAATGAACCATTGATTGATCAAATAAGTAAACTGAATTAACAAAAGCCCTTCGCAAGCAGCACAAGGAACTAATCAATCAGTTAATTGATCAAATCAGTAAACTAAAGTAGAAGGGTATTTTTTTGTTGTGCCGACAAAACCGTTCACAAAGTGTACCAAACGAAAAGCCAACTAGCTTGGCTAGCTGATCAATCAATTAATCAACTAATTAATTTTCTCTCCTCTTTTAGCTTGCTGCACACACACTCTCACACACCTCCCACACAAGCACACACACACGCACACGCCGAACACGCACACACACTGAACATGGAATCGTCCATTAAGCTTAAGGAGTGCAACAGCTCGAATGGCAATCCGAATCAGAGCCTCAATCAGAATCAACTGTGCAATGGCAACAGCAACTGCACAGGAAGCACGACAAACGGCGTATCCGTTAGCATTTGCAGCAGCGACAGCTTTAGCAGCATGATGCCGCCGCCGGCAACGCCGCGCGACCACGAGCTGGTCAGCGCCAACAGCATCGAGCTGAATGCGGCCGCATCGCTGAGCGATGACAGCGGCGTTCCGTTGACCACCAACAGTTCCATATCCAGCGGCGATTCCTATCGCATTGGCATGTGCAAATTCGAAATTGAGGTGAGTTTCACAATTGATTCCGTTTCCCTTTCGCTGCCGCTGACTGTTTCGTTTATTTGCGGCAGATGGTGGAAAGTGACGGCGAGGTCTCGCAGTTTGATTCGCTGGACAACTGCTCGGAGGGCGGCATGAGCGCGGAGAACTTTAATACGCTTAAAAAGGGGCCGCTGGCACCGATAGATCCACCGCCCGAATTTCAGGATTCGCCGCAAACGACCCTGGTGCGCTCCATCTCCAAGAACATTGTGAACAGCCTGCGCCGCTGGACCTCATCGCAATCGTCGTTCGAGCATCTGAAGGACGATGTGACCATGGTCAGCGCAGCGGTGGCCAGCGGCACAGCCAGCCAGGAGCTGGTCCTGTTGCTGGCCAAGCCGATGGCGGACAACAACAGCAGCAGCAGCAAGCTGTTGGGCAGCGATGCCGCTGCCGTGGTGGTCAGCACACAGCCGGGCGCGGCAACGGTGTGCGGCATGCTCTGCCAGGAGCGCACGCTCAAGGAATCGTATGCCATTAACAAGCATTTATATTCGAGCGATTCCATACTGAACAGCCATACGGACAACATATACGACGAGCCCAACAACATAATAAGCAGCTCGCTGGGCAACAGCATCGATCTGCTGGACGAGGACGATGATGATGACGACGATGACGAGGACGAGGGCGAGGAGGACGACGAGGCTGCCTCCGAGCAGAGCAGCTGTTCGCCATCGCTGCCATCGCCGCCGCCGCCCGTTTCCATAATTAAAATCAAACAGACCTTGTGCCCCTACTATCAGGATCATACGCGCTACTTCAAGGCGATACCCACGGAACAGGATAGCATTGCCAGCGCCAAGGCGGCGGCGGCACAGCAGCGCTTCAATACCGCCGGCCTCTCCGAGATACACGACTATGATTTGTATTATGGCGGGCGTGGCAGGCAGCCGGCGCTGCAGCCGCAGGACAACAGCAGCCTGCAGCGGCGACAGCTGCTCTACAGCCCGCTGGGCCATACCAGCCATTGTCACTATCACTCGCATCATGCGCACTATCATCATCATCATCATGGAGCCCATCATCATCAGCATCATGGACACTATCAGCACGGTCAGCGGCCCAATTCACGCAACTCTCTCAACAGCCGGCTGAGCAGCTCGCACAATTCGCTGAACGTATCGTCGGCCAATAAGCCGGACGACTCGATCTTTATCACGCAGGCGATGTCGCATGATGCGCTCTTCACGCGCGAAATATCTGATTTCTATAATGTGCCCATCGATTCGGATATTTATGCGTTTCCCGTCGACATGATCGAACAGCAGCTGGAGCAGCAGCTAGAGAAGGAGAAGCAGCAACAGCAGCTGGAGAAGGAGAAGGAGACGCAGAAGCAGCAGCAGCTGGTGGAGAAGCAACAGCTGGTGGGCAACAAACAGTCGGCGGGCTATCATAAGGCCGCCAGCAGGCGCAACAAACGCAACAAGCGTAAACAACGCTACGCGGCGGGCGCTGCGGCGCCGGAGACCAGCGACGATGGCGGCGACAAGGCGGGCAAGCATGGCAAATATCGAACGCCCGTGGTGCAAACTGGCGAAACGGAGCCGCTGCACATGACGCTCGACGAGGTGAAACAGTTCTATCATACGCTCTACTCCGATGCGGGCAAATCCTCCTGGTGCGCTGGTGCCGGCGCCGGCGGCGGCGGCAACAACAAAATGCCAAACGCAGCGACGGGCAGCGGCAAAGCGCTGGGCGTTAAGTCCAGCAACGAGACCATCTGGAGCGTGTCCACGAATGCGACCAATACGACAAACACGACCACAACGACGGCGCGCACGCGCAGCAGCGCGGGCACCAATCGCGGTGGTGCGGACAGCGCTGCCAAATATCTGAGCAAGCAGAGCAAACATAATATTGACAATGATAAGCTGAACAACAACAACAATAACAACAACAGCAGCAGCAACAATTATGCACAACAGCAACAACAACCCGCCGCCGCAGCAGCAGCAGCAGCAGCAGCAACTGCCGCCACGAATACGTCTCTCAGCGGAGGCGTCGGCGGCGGGGGCGTGGGCGTTGGTACCACGACGACCATCGGCACACAGCTACCGAGCTCGTCGGACAAGCTGCTGGCATCGGATGCACAGCAGCAGGTCAACAACAATAACAAACATCTGCTGCAGACGGAAAAGAAGTCACAATTCTCGCTTAATCTTAAGCAAAAGTTCTGCAGCATCTTTCGCTTTCGGCGCAGCAATCACAGTCGCTGTCGAGCCAATGCGGCGACGGCGGCAGCAGCAGCAGCAGCGGCTGCGGCGGCAGCAGCCAATGCCACAGTTGTGAATGCGACGGCGCCAACAACAGCGACGGCAAATTGTGCGTCGAATCCAACGGATGCGGAGGAGGCGAACAATTGCCTCAATCGCAGCGAGCCGAGCGCTGATCTGCGCAAGAAGTTTCAGTCGCGTGCGCTGCCGCCATTGCCAAAGAAAGGTTCGTATACGGTCCACTTATTGACCTAATTGTATTTCATTTGATGCGCCAATTGCTTTTCAGCTTATGCCATTGACGCCGCCGAAACGGAGCCGGAGGAGCAAAAGAAGAGCGCCGGAGCTCAAGAGCCGCGTGCGCTGCAGTTTACCTCAAGCATTGAGAAAGTCAAAGATGTACGTACACACTCGCTGCTCGTTACTTTATGTTTGCTTTACGTTTCTCGCTACTCGGTACTCGCTAATTGTTACCTTCTTCTCGTTACTCGTTGATCATTACTTATTACTCGTTATTCTTTATGCGCTAGTTCTTAAGTTGCAACTCGTTAATTTATATCTGCTGCTCAACGATTCATGTTACTCGCTACTCGCTAATCATTACTTTTTACTCATTGCTTGTTACTTTACGTTTGCTCTTAGTTTCTCGCCAATCGTTAATTGCTGCTCGCTAGTCATTTTTGATACGTTTTAGTCACTTCTCGTTACTCACTACTCCTTACTTATTACTCGCGTCTTGCTACTCGCTACTCCCTTATTTTTTCACGCTACTTCTTACTCGTTACCGGCTACTCGTTACTCGCTAGTTATTACTAGCTGCCTGTTACCCGCTTCTCGTTATACACTAGTTCCTACTCGTTACTCCTTTTTCGTTGGTCGTTACACGTTATTAATCAGTTTTGCTTTTTGCAGTACGGCTGGTATTGGGGTCCATTGTCCAGCGAGGCCGCCGAGAAGGTGCTCTCCAATGAGCCGGATGGCTCGTTCATTGTGCGTGACAGCTCCGATGATCATTACATATTCTCGTTGAGCTTCAAGCTAAACAACTGTGTGCGCCATGTGCGCATCGAACAGGATCAGGGTAAGTTGCAGACATTAACTCTTTTATGTGTAGAATATCAATCTGTTCAAAGCATCTTTAAGCTAGTTTAAAATATTATTTTATTTGTGCATGGTCATAAAATGGTTAAGTGTAGACGCGCACGCTAAAGTTTTATTTATTTTAATAATCACATGAAACGTTCTTTGGCTTCGAACCGATAACTATTTGAATTCAACTTCCTGACTCGTTTGAATTGAGTTTAATAGATCTACCCAATTTTATGACCGCGATACATAAGCTTAGCTCGTTACTCGTTAGTTTCGAAAGAAAATATGTTTTCTTAGCAGACATCGAAATTAGTTACATTTATACTTTGATTAGCTTACGTGTGATAGTCAAACACTTAGTACAAATAAAATTTAATAACTATATAGTTTGAATTCGCATAGACTACTCGTCGCATTCAAATCCGTTCGTTTACTCGTTGATTAAGCAACGAGTTAATTGAAGCGTATTTTATAATTTTGAAATTCAATCCCATTTATATTTTATAGTTATTGCATATATTCTGAATAATCTCTCCCTCTTTATCTCATTCTATCTCTCTTTCTCGTTCTTTCTCCCTTCATTCCAGGCACATTCTCGTTTGGCTCGTATGCCAAGTTCAAATCCCAAACTATAACCGAGTTCATTGAGAAGGCGGTCGAACATTCGCGCAGCGGCAGGTGCGTTTCGCCAAGGGACACACAAACAATATATTATATATATTTCTATACAATTTATATCGATATTGTATTTTACAGATATTTGTTCTTCCTGCATCGTCGACCGGAGCATGGACCAATGCGCGTGCAATTAACCAATCCAGTATCTAGATTTAAGCATGTACAAAGCTTGCAGCATATGTGCAGGTGCGATGCCCAAATCTTAACTACGATTAAGCAAATGTTATTCGACTCTTCTTTATCGCTTACAGATTTGTTATACTCAAGGCGGTTATACGAAAGGATTTAATACAGACATTGCCATTACCAAGAAGACTTCTAGACTATCTTAACTATAAGCATTGCTACTCCGAGCAGGTGGAGAGCGACAGTTCGCACTCGCAGGTGATTGACGAATCTTTGAGATAATAAATATACCCGGGGAGAGTTGCTCGACTTTGATCATGAAGGAAGTAGCCGAAGAAGCCTTGGCCTGACAGACAAAACTTTGCCCAGGCTGAAACTTTACCCTGCGTCAGGGTGAAGTGGTTTGTGTAGCGAATATTTGTCTGCATTCTCTCTAGAAATATTTAGCGAGGGATCATTAAGCAGCTTGCCTTGCCAGAGTGCTAGCTGTTTTCTGATTCTTTCTGGAAATAGGCGGAACTCTGTGCTTATCACGATAGAAACCGACTCCTTGACTCTAGCGAGCTCGTCCGTTCATTTGTTGCCAAAGTAGCCGGCTTGATCAGGATAAAGCGTGAATCCTGTTCCAGGTCGAGAGCTAATAGATTGACTAGCCTGAGGAGAAAGAGCCTAAAGGGCAGCTTGGCTATCATAATGGTTCCCTCTAAGAATACATTTTTCAAGATTTAATCTGTAAGAATCCATGTTTAATCTGTAACAATCCCTGTTTTTACTGCTTGACTGCCATCCGTAGGAGCTAGAGAGAAGGCAGATGGGGGCTTGGGGAAATGCCACATGCAGGCTTGGAATATTGTGGAAAACGGGGCCAAGAAATACCAGCTAGTATATCTATATATATATATAATGCTATGGCTAACTAAAATTTGTTTCTTTCCGTAGATATCTGGCGATGGCTCGATGTAAAATTTAGCAAGACAATTTGGCGATAAAGAAATTGAAGGATGCGAAAGTGAAAGGCGAAAGCAACAGAAATTATTACATAATATAAGTAGTAGAATTTAACAAATCGAACAGATAAGCAAATGATAAAGCGACAACAAAAAAAGGCAGTTAAAAACGTTATGAGAACAAGAAGAAGCAACAGCAGCAACAAATAATTAAATGCGAATTGTTGATAGAAAAAAGAAACAAACAAAAGGAAGCAAAGAAAGGGAAATTCAAAACTCTGTTTATTGATCATTTTTGTACTCGGTGCTATACTATAATTATAAACTAATTAATGAAAAGTAAAAGCAAAACAAAACAAAAACATATATATATATATATATATATATATATATATACATATATATATATAAATTGATATGATTATGCGTAGTCAAGTAAAGCAAGAACAACAACAATAAGAAGAACAGCAATAGCAACAGAAGACAAACAGATGTATATAATTATGCAAAACTAGAATGGATAATAGATAACAAATAATAATATTAACAATAACAATAACAATAACATTAATAATAACAATAATAATAACAATTTACACAGCCAGCTCCAGACTTTGTGCACGATGCATTTTGCGAGCGCGTTGAATTCTGATTTGAAGAATTCTTCAAATGAAAAGAAACTTAAAATATGCTTGCCTTTTAGCTGTGATTTTTTCCCTCCTCCCTCAATTATAATCATATATAAGCTAATTATACGTATTTGTCTAAGAGTCTACGGACTGATCATGTTTTCATTTGCATCGATATGTTTAACTGTAAATTTGCTCAAGTGCTTGAAACGATAGATACAACGAAATCGATATATCGATAAATCGATCAAAGTGACATCGATTAAGAATCGATATGCAAATCGCTTAACAACATATTTGCGGTTATGTTACATTTAAAAACCGACAAATATGCTGAGAACCGAAGCGTTCGTACAACAATTCAAAACAATATCTTTTTGGCAAATTTATGGTCTGACACTGAGAGAAATACTCGCTAATTGCTCAAACGTTTGTCGCTTTTAAACAATGTTGATATTTTGCGTTCACCGCGTTCGTATTTTGTATGATTTGTTCATTAGATACTCGACACCTATTTGGAGTCTGTTGGGAGTCCCATAGAGTCCCTGTCAGAGCCGTAGCCCACATCCTCAACGAGTCGCTCTCAAAATCGTGCCCAGAGTTCAGTGTTGTTTGGCAAGATCCAAAAAAAGGGAAAACGAAAAGTAACAAAAATAAAAGTCTACAAAAAATAAGGCAAAGAAATGAAAACGTAACGAATATATAAATGAAAGTATTTCGTAATAGAGCAATGCAAACATCGGAGAAATGTTGATGGTAATTAATAATTAATGAATCAATTAATTATTATTATTATTATTATTACTATGTATTTAATTAGTTAAGGAGTCGCGGGCGGGCAATTGCGGCCCGGCCAAATGCAATATGTACATTTATTTAATTGATTGTTAATCCGTATTTGTTTTTCCTGTACTTATTTGTTATTTACGTTTTAAGCTCAGTTCCATAATTGTAGAATTCTTTCTTTTTTTTTTCTCTCTTTTAATTATTGCATATTATTTGTTTTTAATTTTATTGAACTACACGTTGTATATATTTATTTTTTATATGTATAATACACACGCAAACATATATAATTATATTTCCTTTTTTTGTTTTTGTTTTTGTTGACAATACAGCGAAAACAAAAACAAGCAATTACACTGTGCAACATAGTTTTCATGCCCATTAAATTATTTAACCCGTCAATTTGTTATATGAATTTATGTATTTTTGTAAATTTAATTTCAAATTGTTTTTATTGTTTTTTTTTTTTTGTTTTGGGTTTTCTGTTAAAGTATTAGAACAAAAAACCTGTTGCATAGTGTCTATTTGTCTATTATAATTAAATAAGCAATAGAACAAATACAACAAATTGAACAAAATTAAAAAAAAAAAGTTATTACCAAAACGACGGCGCGACACACAAAATGGTCGCAGGCAAAATGAGCAATGGAAAGGCAATATAACAAATTTTTAATAATAAAAATTAAACCAAATTGTTGCTACGCCTCTGTTTTTGTGCCCCCCCCCCCCCCCCCCCCCCTCGCGCCTCGTTTTACTAACAGTACTTAAAACTTGCCAGAACTATCATTAGTTATTCTAATTATGCAATTGCATTTGTGTTTTTTTTTATAATTCGTTGACAGGAACATTGACAAAAGGAAACAATTTGACACAAGCTTTCTGTCTTATATTAATCATTGCAATTTGATCAATGCGCATTATTCACCACAGACTCAGGTCTTATATGGGCCAATGCAGTTTCAGCAATTGTCCTTATTCACCAGTGAATCAAGTCTTATATTATCCAAGGCAATTTCAACAATTTTCCCTATTCACCACTTACTCATGTCTTATACTAGTCTTATACAGTGGCAATTCCCCACAGACTCAAGTAATGTTATCCAAGGTAATTTCAACAATTATCCTTATTCACCACAGACTCAAGTCTTGTATTATCCAAGGCGATTTCAACAATTATCCTTATTCACCACAGACTGAAGTGTTATATTAGCCAAAGCAAATAATTGAGCTTTGCAGTTTCAACAACAGTCCTTATTCACCACAGACGCAAGTCGTATAATAGCCTATGTAGTTCCACTAGTTTTCCCTTTTCATCACAAAGTCAAGTCTTATATTATCCAAGGCAATTTCAACAACAGTCCTTATTCACCACAGTCTTATTAGCCGATGTAATTTCACCAAAAGTTCGTGCTCACCACAGACTGTAGCTGCCTGGCGCCATCTGTTATGTTTGTCGACAAACATACACTTGAGCACAAGAAGTGGCGCCATCTAAGAGTCGTTAGATGTTTATATCTTGCCAACAAAATGCTGACAAAGTTGTTAAAAAAAGTAATGAAGTTTTTTAAAAATGTGTTAATAAAAGCCGAAAACAACTCAATTAACTGCATAACCTAGCCAGACATGCCGATAGATTCCCAGTAGTTGCATAGCTTATGCTTTGAGGGATTATAAGAGAAATTATAAGAGCTAGATTATGGGAACTTGACATGAAGGTCCCTAGAGCTATGCATATATAAAAAAAAAGAATTCTAATAGATTAATCACAAAAATGTTAAATGATGTGATTAGAAGTAGTCTAGAGTATGGCAAATTATCGATAGATCGCTGTATTGCAACATAATCGATAAAAATCGATCCCAGTATGATGTCTTTTGATCATATCTCGAGGATTATGCGAGCTAGAGATACCAAATTTCGGATGTAGACTCTTGTGTAGTGTATGCAAATTGTAAAAGTGGATTTTTTGAGTCTAGTTTATGGCAAATTATCGATAGATCGCTGTATTGCTACGTAATCGATAAAAATCGATCTCAGTATGATGTCTTTTGATCATATCTCGAGGATTATGCGAGCTAGAGATACCAAATTTCGGATGTAGACTCTTGTGTAGTGTATGCAAATTGTAAAAGTGGACTTTTTGAGTTAGCTTCAGTCACTTCCGAGTTATAGCCTGATAGCCTGGTAATTACATATATTTGTATGCGATATTTCTAAAGCCCCGGGGCTAGCTGGGGCTCAGAGTAGCTCCTTGTCGACACTTTCTAACACTTTTACTTATCCATATCTATATCTAGATCTATGTAACTCTGCGGACCATATCAGACCAATAAACTAGCTTATTGTTGGGCTCAAACAAATGGCCAGCGATACAGCTTCGAGTGTGAAATTAATTGCCTTTGTGCAGTCAGTTTCTTAACAAACTTGCTGCCCGAATATTATCATAAGTATTACAACAATCTGTAACGGTTTTTATGGACAGCCGCAAAGAAAGGAATGAAAAGCGGCAGGTTGTGAGGCGTGGAACGGGGGAGATGGACGGAGGGGGGGGGGGGGGGAGCGCCTTGGCACAGATCGCGGCTTTTATTGTTGTGGCTGACTTTTCCCCAACAATGAGACAAGAAGGAACGCACAACAGCAGCAACAACAACAGCAAGAACAACAACAACAACAACAACAACAGCAACAACAACAACAGCAACAACAACAGCAGCAACAACAGCAACAACAACAACAACAACAACAACAACAACAACAACAACAACAACAACAACAACAACAACAACAACAACAGCAGCAGCAACAACAACAGCAAGAACAACAGCAACAACAACAGCAACAACAACAACAACAACACCAACAACAACACCAACAACAGCAACAACAACAACAACAACAGCAACAACAACAGCAACAACAGCAACAACAACAGCAACAACGGCAACAACAACAACAACAGCAAGAACAACAACAACAACAGCAACAACAACAGCAACAACAGCAACAACAACAGCAACAACAGCAACAACAACAACAACAGCAAGAACAACAACAAGTTGTTAAGGCAACTGCAACTGCAACCGCCTCGTGATTAATTACATTTTCCTTTTGTTGTTGTTGTTGTTGTTGTTTTCCAGCCAGTTTTCTCTTTGGCCTTTTCAATTTTTGTCGGCTGCCAGGCGTTGGCGTTGGCGTCGCCGTCGACGCTGACGTCGGCGCTGACGTCGCCATTTGAAATTAAATTTTGATTAATTGCAGCGCGCCGGTCGGCACCTTTTTTTTTTTTTTGTCAGTCGGCGCTATGTGAAAAGTGTTTATTTTTTTTCTTTCGTTTAATTTTGTTTTTTTGTTTTTTTCTGTTTTTCAGGCCGCTCGAAATTCGCTGCACTTGCCGCAGCAACTGCTGTGCACACGCCCCCCTGCGCCCCTCCCCTACCTGAGCCCGCGTGCCGTCCCGCTGTGCGCGCGTCCGTCAAACTTCTTGAAACGAAACAATTTTCAGGTGTGAAAAATTTTGAAATGCGCTTTCAATTTGCGCTGCCTGCGTCGGCGGCGACGGCGGCGTCAGCGCTGGCAGCGACTGCGCCCCATTAACGCAGCAACCAAATAAAGTCATTACCAAGTGCCTGGCCAGGTAAGGGCCAGGAGCAGGGGCAGGGGCAGGGGCAGGACCATGAAGGGTGGGGGGGAGGGGTGTGCAGATTGGGTGTCTTGCTTGGGCCTGGGCGGCGTTGCCTTCTAATGCGCCCCAGCAATTTGCTACATAGGCCGGCCACACCTACCTGCTGCCAAACATGCAACACGAAGCCCCCTCCCATCCCTCCCTCCTCTATATACCCCTTCCGCCCCACACACCCGCCATAACATGAGGAACAGCTGGCAGCTGGCAGCTGCCCCCTAGTCAGTGCCTAGCCTAGGCGCAGGCCAGAGTCTCGTTTGCAGTCCGTTCGAGTTGTTGCCGTTTTGCAATACCCTGTAAATGGGCGAAAATGGGTATATTGGTGCTGCGTGATCTGGTCAGGTCCCATTTCAGCAACTAGAAGAGTTCAAAACAATATTGAGCTTAGCTGCTTCTTTTGCTAAGTCAGTTAAAGTTTGTTTAAAATCAGAAAATCGATAAATATCGTTATCGATAATCTGTGTTTTTTAGCCTATCTCAAAGCTCGCTGCACCAAATTTGGCATGTCGACTCGCGTATAATGTACACAGCCTACGAATATGTTACTTTCCAGATATCTTTCCATGTTAATCAAAATTAAGTTATATAATACGTATATTGGGAGGTAATGCCATGGGCTTGGGTATTTACACATACTTTGAAGCCATATTTGAGCCCTGAAAATTTCATAAGAATCGGACACCAAATACCCGAGTTACTTCAGATAGCAACTGCCTTGGAATGCTAATGCCAAGGGCAGCAGAAGCACAGCCGTATGCTTTTAGGGCATGTTTGTATGGCAAGCAGCTGGAATGCAGGCAACGGCAGCTCGGCGCTGGATATAGGGCAACTGGTAGTTGTGCATACCCGACTGGAGCAGACCAGCTTGTGTTTTGTGTTTTGTTTTTGCGTGTCTGTCTTGTGGCTAGCTGGGATCAGATAACTCAATTATTCGCGGCGTAAACAAATGCTGCCTTTCAGGGTTTTGGCCAACAACAATTTGAGCTGAAGTGGAGCCAGAGCTCCAGCTAGAGCTACAGCTTCAGGTCCAGGTCCAGGTCCAGGTCCAGTCGAGCTTCTTCCTTGCGCCGCAGTTCAAAAGAGATGGGTTATTATCCCAGGCATAAATGGATTGTAAACGTGATTTTTATAGTCATTTAGCATAATAATGCATTTTATGGTTTGCCAGTCCGGCCAGCTAACCTCTCGGTCTCTCCAGCCCGAGCTCAGCTCAGTTCAGTTTGGTCGCCATCTCCATCTTTAGCTCCAACTCCAACTCCAACTCCAACTTCATCTCCATCTCCGTTTGAGTCTTCTTCTTCGTCTTCATCTCGGAACAGTCCTCAACAGTAAATTAAGCGCTGCTACGTTTGGCTCTTTGGCTTTGACTGCCTGCTTAGTGCAAAGATTTGTTTTGTTTTGTGGCCAAGCGAGCGAGAGAGAGGAAGTGAGAGAGTGAGAGAGAGGGAGAAACATAGAGAGAGAGGGAGAGAGAGTGTTTGAAGCAGCTTCCAATCTGGGTTCATGCGTGCAGCTCTATGGGGATCAAGTCAAGGGAAATGCATCTATAAAAAACTATTTCGAAAAACTACAATTAAATTTCGAAAATAATATAATATACAAAAATTGGGAACATTTATAATTTTTTAGATAATTTTCTAAAAAGTAGAAAGCAATATTTTGGGAGTGAAAATCTTTTTAAACAAATTCAACCAACATATAGTTTTTTAGAGAATATTTTTAGAAATTGTAAAAATTGTTAATCCTATAGAAGTTAGAAAAAAATATTTGTATATTGAATATGTTTTAAATTTCTCCGAAATGCCTATAGAAATGAAAGCTGGCAAGGGTTTTAAATTAACGGATCAATTATTTTTAAAAAATGAAATGCATAATCCTGGCTCTGAATAAAGTTCAGGCAACAATTTTAGGTCCCCAGCACAATATTTGTATAAATTAGATAGTTCGTCTGCAATTTAATAGAATTTATAGACTGAACAAAAAAAAAAAGCTGAACACTATTTGTGCTAGAAAATTAGCATGAGCTTCAATTATCACGATCTATGTTAATCACAATAAGGGGCTGCGCATGAACCGAATTCTTGATGAAACGGATTTGTTGCCGGAGACGTCGCTTGACTGACTTCTTAGCCAATTTGCGCGTTTGCGGCCCGTTCACGTTTGTTATTCACGCTTTTCAATTGGGAACGCGCCCCGCCGGGGCGCACACAACTCCCCCCCCCCCCCCCCCCTGCCACCCGCTCACGCCAACGAGAAACTTCAGCCTTGGCCCTGGCTGGGATCCTCGTTTTATTGTTTGTCTTCTTTATTACAAGTTAAAGCGTAATTACTCAACAAATATGCGGCAATTTGCGAGCCTGCAAGCTAAGAGTTGCCCAAGAAAAGCCTCAACTTGGCCGCTTTGCTGCTGCCCCTCCTCCTCCCCCTATTCCCCCTCCTACTCCACTAGCTGCTGCTGCTGCCAACTGCTGCCAGTTGCCATTTTTCGTGCTGGAGAAATCAATCGGCCAAATGCCTGGCCGCAAAATTGTATTTATTTATTTATTCCGCTTTTGTTTTTGCCTTTGTTGTTGTGCTGAGATCCTTGCGCCTCGTTTCTGCCCCGCTTGATCTTGCCGCTTGCCGCTTGTTGCTGCCGCTGCTGCTGCTGGTTGCTCTTATCTGACCGCATTGCAATGAAGTAATCCAATTTGCGCGCAGGTTGTCATTTTGGCGCGCCAAGGTGCCCATTACTGTCCCCGGGTTGCGGAGCCTTGATCTCGACACGTTTGTTGGGCTTCCAGTTTCTGTGCAGTGTTGGTAAATGGCATATGCATAATAGGTGTTGGCTAACAAGCATTACACTTTAAATGCTTAGCCTTAGGTTTGTTAACATCGTGAGTTCAGCCCGTTCAGTTCATTCAGTTGGGCGCCAGCGAAACTGGTGTTTTATATGTCAGTGAAGTGTTGGTAAATGACATTTGTTTTAAGTGTTGGTCAACTAGTTGTACATCTAAATAGAATTTGTGTAGGAATCCTGTTTGTCAACATATCTAGCTGCTTTCATTTAACAGACTTTTCTTTGTCAGAACAGTGTTGGTAAATGACATATAGCTTAAGTGTTGGCCAATTACGAATAAATCTAAACAAAATAAGCTAAGCAAATATATTTGTCAATATACTTAGCTGCTTTCCTTTCTTCCTTTCTTCTAGCTGCTGCCCTTTAGCATTTACTCTGACATGCGCGAAAATGGGCCTTTCTGTGTTGGAACAGTGTTGGTAAATAGCATATATGCTAAGTGTTGCCCCATATAGTCGTGGATGTTATTCGCGAAGGAAACCTTCCGTAGCACTTTTAGTGGCTTGCCTCGATATATAACTCATAGTGTTTACTTCGCCTCATCGCAGTGTTGGTAAACGCCACATGTTATAAGTGTTGATCTCACTAGTTAAAGATCTCGATTGAATTCGCTGTCAGATCTGTTTATGATCATGCCCAGCCTGCTTCCTACCTGGCACCTGTGCGAAATATGTAAAATGGCAATACATCAATTTCTGACCAGTGTTAGTCAATGACATGTGTATTAGATGTTGCCTAACTAGCCATAAATCTCAATTGGGCTTGCTGGGAAACCTGTTTGCCAGCATGCCCAGCTCCCGGTTCGCGGTACCCCTGGCAACTCAGGCAACCCCGGCACGCCCGTTGGCAGCGGGGTGTTAAACGCTGCGCTCTTTTAAGCATTGTCTTGCCCATTGTTTTCGCACAGCACTCAAAATATTATCAAAATACTTATCAAACAATAAAGTAAACTTACGCGCAGATAGGCAGCGGGGGGTGTTGGGTGTTTGGTATCGGATATTAGGGTTAGCTTTGGGGTTAGGCCTCGTGCCGAATGGGCTCTGGCTCTCCCTCTATGTAGATTTATTTGATTTATATACATTTTTGGTTTGGCTTATCGCAGCGATCAAAACTCAAACCGCACGCGACCTTCATAAAAATGTTGCCCTCTTTTGTACAAAAGTAATTTTCAAATTATTTCCAGCAGCTTTGGGGTTGCCAATGGAATTTGATTTCGCATTCTGATTTCGACTTGTCCAGGGTGTCGTTTGACACGACACAAGGACGCAAGGACGCAAGGACGCAAGGACGAGAGGACGAAATCGACAAGCGACAAGCGACAGCCGACAGGCGACAACGAATGCTTATCAAAACAAGCAAATCGCATAAAAATTGAGCCATTGTCAAGGGTCCATCTCGCTGGTCCACAGGGGTTGGGTCTAGGTGGGGGTTGTTTGTATTGCCACAAAAGACGCACCGGGTTTCGATCTGATCCTAAGCCTCGATTAGTTATTATTATAGTCGCATTTAAGCCATTATAAATTTCGAGTGCCATTCATTTGTTTTATTTGGCTGTCAAGTCATCTTCTATCTCTTAACTGGTCGATCTTTGCCTCTGATACTAAATGTTTTCCTATCATTTCCTAATTCGTTTAATTTGCACTCTGTCCGCCTCTTTCTTAATCCAAGTAACTTTTTTAATTGCCAATTTCCATCTACATGAACTCCTTGTGGAGTTCGTCTGGGATAAGTACTCCAAGCTTCAGCCTTAACTATTAGCTGCCTCCCAAATTTCAACTTGAGCATTTTGTCTATTATCTCTGTCTTTAAGTCTTCTATATTTTATTTTGTTATATCTGTTATCATTGTTCATTATATCTGCACCAATAGCCGAGTCGATCTAGCCATGTCCGTCTGTCTGTCTGTCCATCTGTCCGTCCGTCCGTCCGTCTGTCCGTATGTATGAACGCAAGGATCTCAGAACCTATAAGAGCTAGATAAATTTTAGATGTACATAGGTGCTCCTAGTGCCTGCGCAGATCGATTTTGTTTCCGATAATCGATAACTTACTCCGTTTCCAAGCAATCGATAAAAATCGATATCGATATCCTGTCTTTTGGGCAATTTTGGTAAATAATAAGAGTTAGATTCACCAAACTTGGCATATAGCTTCTAAAATAGAATATATATATGCATTTGATATTGGAAGAAGAAGGTTCAGGGTATCCCCTAGTCCGGAGCTCCCGACAAGAACCTCTCACTTGTTTTCCTTTTTACTGTTGATTATTTCTAAAAACTGCTTCAAGCTTTTCTCAATTCTGCTTTAAGGGAATCATTTTCCTAACTTCTTTATTCTTTCTCTATTTCTTATATTGATTTCTTGTTCTATTGTTATTAAATTTGTCTCTTTTTACTTTAACTGTAGTCTTTTATTTTTGTTCCCTACCTTTACAAAAACAAACTTTTTGATATATATTTATAGCTATATCTTTTCTTCAAATGCGCCCTTAACTTATCTAATATATTTTTTTCGCTATTCATATCATTTTAAGCCTCGGCTTACGCAATACTACATCCAGTCCTGGCACTCGAACCAGCTTTCTTCAAGCTCAACTACCAAGGACTGCAATATAGTTCATATTCATATTCTCAGCTTTACTTCTTCATTTAAAGTTTCTCTACACATAAACTCAGTTTTAAGTTTCTCATTCTCTATATCTGTAATAACTTGTTTTCTGTTCTTGGATTTCTATGAGTTGAAAGTCTTTACTTGTTTATATCTGATTGAATCTAAGACGCATTCCTCTTCCTGTTTTCTTTATGCACACTCTTTTTTTGTTGGACTTCATTGGGGATCGAACTCCGCACTTTGTGGCCAATCACGGCTCGCACTTCTCCCCCTCTCTGTCTCTGTCCCTCTCTCTCTCTCATCTATTCCTTGTCCCAACTCCTAAGTAACTCTCTTATAAATTCTTTAACTCAGCTTCATCTTCATCTCTGGCAAACGTTTGATATCTTCCCCCAGCCAAGTTATTCACAATTTCACGTTTATTCCAAGCTTCCCACTCCTTGCCTCTTTGAACGTTGCCCACCTCATCTTCTCACGGTCACAACAACAACTATTAGCTGGCCACTTTGGGCAGGCAACTGGCGCTAATCCCGACAAGCCACCAACAAAGGCCGAGCCGCCTCCAGAGACGCAAATCCTTGTCGATTGCTCACTTTAATGCGCGACATCCTGCAAAGCTGCCCGGTTTCCCTTGCGCCTCCTTCCACAACCACTTCGGGCATTGCCAAACCCATTCCCGGTTCACTATTTACGTCATGTTGTACATGTTAAGCCGACAAATCGGTTGCGATTGATTAAAGTGTGTCCCGGCAGCAACCACCGAAAATGACTCGCCCCGTTTCGGGCCGATTGCAATCTTGACTTCATTATCGGCTTTTCGAAATTTTTGGAATATTTGAAATCTGGCCAACGTTCGAGCGGGTCGCTAAGCTAAGCCGCTGGCGGCGTTCACCTTCGGTCGAGCCTGGGCCACCTTGCCTGTGCGTCCTGCAAGGACTGCTCCTGGCGTGAAATTTGTCATCTCCTTATCCAAGCATCAGGCTGGTGGTTGTTGCGCGAAACATATTTCACTGGGCCAGGCCAAAGGAGGCGTGAAATCTGCCCGCTGCCGTGTCGAAGCTGCAAAGCCCCGGCGTGCGCGCAACGCAAGGATTTGCCAGGTTGCCAGCCAAACATCCGGGTCCCAGTGGAGCACTAGACAACTGCGGTAGCTGTCCGTGAAATCGCTGCGTGCGTCCAGGATTACGCAAATTTGAGCTGTGTGTGCGTGGAGCTTAAGCCGCAGTTCTCTCTCTCGGTTGGCCGGTAGTGCGGCTCCAGATTGTAGGGTGCACCTTGGAGGTGTGTGGGTTTTGGAGGGTACAGAGTGTAGTTTCCCGCTTGTAGGATGCAGCTTGTTTGGTATTCGGTATGCAAATTATAAGGTGTAGAGTATTAGGCTAAGATGTGGGTTGTAGTTTATAGGGTGTAGGGTGCATGAGCTGTAGGCTAAGGTGTGCGAAGTGTCAGATGTAAGGTGTTCCGTATTGGATGCAGGATACAGGAAGGATATCGAGTGTGTTAGATAAAGCATGTGTAATATTTGCTGCAAGGTAGAGGGTAGACAAAGGGTGCTCTATTTAAAATGTAGGGTGCCCATCGTAGGTGCTGGATGGTATAGTGTAGGGCGCACGTCGCAAGGTGCAGGGTGTTGATGTAGCTGTACAACCTGATGCCCTACTACTTGATGAGTGTAAATGAATCAAGGAGTAGGGCATCAGCTTTTATGTATTACTCAGGGCGTGAGTTGCAAGGTGTAGTGTGTAGGGCGTTAAATGTAAGATGTAGGGTGTAGCTTGTAAAGTGTAGGGTGCATGTGCAGGTGCAGGCTGCAGGCTAAAGTTGAATATAATTAATTTATTTTAGATGAAGGATAAAGTACACTTGGCAGTTCTTTCAATACCGAAGAATCTGAATGATTCGATTTTGGGTGCAGGGCAAGCACTTGAGTTGGCTGCAGCTCCAATAAACCGGAGAATGTGTGGTATTAGATGTAGAAGAGGGCAATTGGCAAGCTCTATTCCGTAGGGTGCAAGCTGTGAGGTAAATGCACCAAATGTGGCATGCAGGGTGCAAATATTACGATAACAGGCAGCCTGCTGATTGTGTGGGGTTGCAGCGGGCACAGAGAGATCGAGGAGGTGGGTAGGGGGTAAGGGGTAGTTGGGTCCGTGGATTGCTCCACTTGCTCCATCGAACACTTGCACTAATTACAATTGCAATTACGCGTCGTGCGAATTGCGAATCCGCGTCCGCATCCAAGCGCTTGGGAGCCAAAATGCGTTCGCACTTCCCATCATTAGGCCGCATGACTGATGAGGGAAGGGGGACAGGGGGGGTTTGAGGGGGGCAGGGCGTTGCATGCGTTGCATATTAATCAAATTAGCTCCAATTTTTTTGTTTTTTTGCTCGCCTTTGGCTTAGGCGACGTTTTGTTTTTTGTGTGTTGTGCTTGGTTTTTTTTGCTTTGCCCTGCCGATCGCAGAAATCATTTTAATGACATCGCGACTGGCAGCAAACAATTGAGTTGTCAACTGTTGCGGCTGGCGGCGGGGCGTGGCAGCTGGGGCGTTGATGACATTAATAAAACGCAACGCGCATATGCAAAAGCCAGCAAAGGCAGGCAAAAAATAAGTACACAACTGCAACGGCAACAATGTTAATTACCAAAGCCGAAGCGACAAAATTGTAACAGTGGCAATGCCTGCGGCAGTCCAAAAATGGGCGTGGCAACAGCAGCTGGACCAGCTCGACTCGTCGCGGGCTGGGCATATTATGTGGAGCAGCACGGAAACGGCCCAAGGCCGAACAGTTGGAGCTCATTAATTGCCATCGCCCCAGCCCGTTGCCAGCAGAGCCGGGAGCCAAAAGAAGCTGCAGCTCGAGAATGCGGCACAGCGATTGAGGGCACCCTTGCCACACCACAACACACCACAAACACCCTCCCCCCTCACTGGTCTGGGCCAAGCAGCCATCGCTCATTGAGTGTGTGTAGCTTAGCGCTTATGAAAATGAATGAGGCCACAATTTGTGGCAGCAAATGCCTCACGCCTCACGCCCCACGCCCCACGCCCATGCCACCTTGCCACCTAAAGCAGCCATAATGAAAGCCACTGATGACTTCTACGTGTCCATCAAAAGCGGCTACATATTGGCAGCCGGCTGCGCTGCTTTGGGCGGCCATACTGTGCCTGGGCGCCAAATGATTTGTGCCAGCAAATCGGGCCAGCAATTTGGCAACTGATGCGATTTGTGGGCGGCGCCAACAACAACAACAACAACAACAACAGCAATAACAGCAATTCGGCAGCCCACCCAAAAAGCCTGTAAGACCCATCATATAGGGCTTGATGAGTTGCCAGCGATGCTGTTGTATCCATAATAATGTCATCCATTACCAGACAGAAGAATAACATGCACTTCCAGTTCTAAAACCAAAGTTGGAACTAAGAACAAGAGAAAGAAAGTCAACAACATGTACTTTTTCTGTTCGATTGTTCCTATAGCAGGTATCTAATATATATAATTAAACAATTTATTAAATATTATTTCAAGATAATTGTTGAAGCAGAAACTTAATCTCTGACTGCAACTATATGATATAGCAGTCCTTTCCATGTCATTTATATGATATAGCCATTCGTTACGGCCGATTCAGATCTATGTACCGTTTGTAACCTAAGATAGCCCTTAAGATGAGGAAGTATTTTGCATAACATCAGACGGAAAGACAGACGGACAGGACTGCATCTACTCGACTGTTGATACGGATCAAGAATATATATATGCCATATGTCGTTGACGTTTACTTCTTCACGTTGCATATGAAATGCATTTTTATACCCAGAACCCATTAAAAATGGGTATAAGGGTATATTGTATTTGTGCAAAATCCAAATGTATGTAACAAGCAGAAGGAAGCATCTCCGACCCCATAAAGTATATGTATTCTTGATCAGCATCAATAGCCGAGTCGATCTAGCCATGTCCTACCATAACAAGGCTATAAACAAGGCTGCAGATCAGAGTCAGATGAACATTATCCAATGTAGTATAATTTACAAGAATAGTTCAAAATTGATCACAATAAGTGTAATTGAGCACAAAATTAAATTTGTTTGCCTATATTCCTATATGCCAATTGAAGAGAACACACATTGAGATACCCTTGTAGAGGATTTTATAAATTTGTCGTGAAGTTTGTAACTCACAGAAGAGACATGTCCGACCCTATAAAGTATATATGTTATATATTGTAAATCAGCATCAACAGACAGAGTTCAAATAGTAATGTCCGTCAATCTGACCCTCAATCCGTCCGTCCTTCCGGCCGTCTGATTCTATGCGAAGTAGTCCGTCAATTTGAAAGCCATCATCATTAGACAGTACATGTCTCGTGATTGTTCGGATCGAACGACTATATCAGTTGCCATCGGAACGATCGGTCGAAAAGTATGTCCTGGTATAGAAAACATTTTTTTTTATTATTTGATAAGATTTGTATCATTTCTAAATACGTTATCACATTTGCTGAGAAACAAAATTAAAAAATCAGGGCAATAACTCATAAGCGAAGGAATGTAGTCTGTTCCTAAATAAGTTTTGGACTTTTGTTTTTTTTGTTTTGTTTTCTGCACTGTAAAATGTTTCAATTATGAATTCTGTTAACTGGTTTGGGAACGCGAATGTTTTCTACGGAGCATTTCGGGCACATATTTGCACAGCCTGAAACGTAATGATATGTTACCATTTTAACGGAGACGGGGCCCTTGGGCCACGCCCACTTTCTCGAATGTGCCACAAAGGAGAGAAAAATAAAGGTCGCGCCATTTGCGGCTAATTTTGTAAATCATGATATCGTAATTAATTTTTGCAGCCCGCAACACAAAACTCAAAAGACAGCCGCGTCGGCGTCGGCATCGACTGCGGCGTCAGCATCTTTAGCGAGAAATCCTACAGACAAAAACCAATTAATATTTGAGCAATGCTCCTGCGGCAACAATTAAAGTCAACGGCAACAACAAACCACAACAGCAACAGCAACAACAACAGCAACAAAAGCAGCCCAAGAACAAGATTTTTATTGAGATCTCAAAGATGCAAAGTGATTTGAATTTGATTGTGCGGCGCGCGCGTGCGCTTCACCCGGCCGGAGCTCAGGTGTGTGCGAGTGAGACGGGCAGACGGACGCAGTGGGGCGCAAAAGGTGTGAAAACCCTGCTGCGTTTTAAATGCAAGCTAATAAGAACAGGCACAGCCATGGCTGGGATCGGGCTCACCTTCGTGATAGCGCTGCAGCGAGGCCCGGCCAAAAACAGAGAACTACATGCACCCAAACGAGTCCACAGCTCAGGCTGTTTGGTCGTGATCGTTACAAGCGACCGACAACCGACAACCGACGAGTCCGAGACAGCCATGACCAATGTGTAGTTCGTTTGTCGATGCCAAAATGCATTTTATTTTTTTAATAGCTGGTTCCGAAATTTCACAACAAAAGAACGTGAGACACAATGCGTATTCATGTCGGATCGTTAAACGAATACAAAGTATAATCATAATATGCATAAAATCTGAATTTATTGATTCAATTCAACATTGATGTACAACTAATTTGGGTTCCTGCTCTTGTTGAGCACAATGCTAGTTTCAAGTAAGGCAATTTTATTGATTGGAAAAGAGCTCATCCACACAGAGCTCATGGCCACAAATTGTTGAAAGTCCCTGCTCGGACGCCTAGTTCAAATAGGGGAAATATATGTGAGACCTGTCCAATTCTAGACGTTTATGGATTCAAATTCCGTATACCTTCAGAAAGCGTAGTTTCCAATAAGCTTGAGTTAAAAGTGTTTAAGGGTTCCTGCTTGGGCGCCAAAAGAATTTCAAGCTCAAGCAACTTATGCCTGAAATGAATGCCCTGCTCGGAGAACTATGCAAGTCGAGACAGTTACAAATGAATAATTCGTATGCCTTTCAAAAATGTAGTGTACAACAATCGAAACAAGCCTGGGCTTTAAACATCTGAAGGTCCCTGCTCGGGCGCCAACAGACAATTAAATGATTTCCAAGGTTCCCGTTTTATTATAATGATGAAAAGTATATTTTTGTTGAGTAAAAAGGCAACAGCATTAAATCTCAGTAGTTTAAAAACTTGTAGCTTAAGGTAAGCTTGAAATTAGTAGAAAATGTCCCTGCTCGGGCGCCAAGTAAAACCTTACATGTCTAAAAGTCCCTGCTCGGGCGCCAAGGAAACATTTGCCTTATAATCGGTAGACAAGCACATTTCTGACTTCATAACTCTCAGTATTGAAGCTGTTTAACTTAACTAAAAAGAACTTTAGTTTACGAAAAAGAAGCTTGTCCCTGCTCGGGCGCCAACTGGAGGAGGCAGTCAGACTTGCAGCATGTGAAGCACTTAACTAAGAGTTATAATACGTTTAAAATACAATCACTTAGCTGTGTATAAGTTAAATTTTGAACCACAAATTGGTCAGCTAATGCAGCCAAGTGTTGTGCTGGCAAATAATAAACCGCAAAGCGCCTGGCATCAATGGGAATGGGGCAAACGTGACGGCAACGAGCGGCTGGGGAGCGAAATCAAATCAAGCGACAAATAAATGTAACAAATACGACAACAACATTCAGTTACAAGGCAGCAGCGAGTGGGCGGGTGTGTGTGGTGGAAGGGGGGGGGGGGGGGGGGTCTCCACACACAACAGCAAGGACATGAAACGGCCAAACAACGGAGTCAGCCACAAAAGTCGACCTCAAAACGGCTGCCTAAAAACTCAATTACATAACAATCTGTTCACATTTTTTCACACACCATCAACTTTAAATGAGCTCGCCGGGCGAGGACAAGGGCAGCGAGAGCGAGAGCGAAGGAGAGGAAGACAGACGAGGGCTGCTGGGCACGTCGCCAAGCTAAAAATGAGCAATGCCAAAACGGTGGGCGGTGGGCGGTGGGTGGTGGGCGTCGGGTGCTGTGTAAAGGCACTCGAAATCAAATTACGAGCCCGCAGCCACAAGGAAGCGCAGTCGACGCCCCAAACTGAGGGTGGCACGGTCTAGCCAGGACAACAGCAACAGCAACAGCAACAGCAACAACAACAATCACGTCGAGGACACACAAATTACAATGTAATTTATTTGCCGCCAGCGTCGCGAGACGCAGTCCGGGACTCTGGTACAGCATCAGGAAATGCCGTACAGAAGTTGGCGTTAGAGAAAATCAATCGCGACAGCTAATGAGAATGCGAATGAGACGATGGCCACATTTGCCCAGTTGCTGGCTGCCAGCATCATCAAACTGGCCAATGAATGTCAATTGTTGTCGTCGTCATCGATGAAAACAGAAGTCAGAAACCAGAAACCAGAAACCATTTGATGGCATTGTCTTGCACTGTATTTTAGTTGAGTCTATGGACTTTCACTCGCACTTGGCGACAGGACTTTTGGCATTTCTTTGTTTATACCTCGCTTAACTTTACTCACGCTTCAGCGTCTTTTTCTCAATTCTGCTTTGTGCGGCATTCTTAAACGTTGTACTGCCCGCAATGCGTTGGGCAGGCTTAGTGATGTCAGAGTACATTGATATGCCGATTTATCGATGCACATTTTATCAATATGAGCTCAATGTTTTTACTTTTTTCCGATATACGTGGCTCGATTATAAAACCACGCTCTCTCTCTGGCATTCCTTCTCGACTCGAAAGCTCTATTTTGCATCGTGAACGAGTATCACGCAGTCGGCTGCACCCGTTGCCAATTTTTTGAGTTGTTTTTGGCTTCTTGTGTTGTTCTGTGCCAAGTCATTGCATTTTGATGGGTCTTATGATGAATTTCCATTCAGGCAGACTCGCTCGTCTCTGCTGGTGGGCGTCTCAGCTATTTGGCTCCGCTTTCATGGCCTCGGCCTCGCCCTAGAGAAAAGCCACTTGGGCTGCACATGATGTGCTTTAAGAAGAGATTTTCTGTAACAATTATAACGAGCTTTAAGCTGAAATATCTATTTGTCGATATTGCAAATGATCTCAAGTTGAGGAGATTCGAGGAAAGCTCCACCAAGTTGGATGATTCTTTTCCTATTTTATTCGGGATCTTATTTCGAAATATCCAAACCTAAATAAGCTGGCTTTTGTTTGTTCGAAAATGATTTTTATGTTTCGGTCTGCTGAAATCGGAGTTGGTGGCATTATATAAGTGAAAGCTTTCAAGATGTGCCCGAAGCTTTCATTAAAAAAGAACTTCTCTAATCTTTTTAACAGCTTTAATATATATATATATATATATATATATATATATATATATGTGTATATATATTAATCCATATGACTTCATGGCTTTTGGTACATCTGATAAAGCTTTAATTTTATTTAACTATTAGCTTTTGGCTCGTTTGAGTAGTTAAAGCTTTGTTATATAAAGCAGTAGATGCAGCTTTGTGGCTTTCGTTTGTGTCTAGGGTATTTATTTGTCGTATATTTGTGTGATTGTACGCTTCGAATGTTGTTCATCAAAACTCAGCTCTTTTAAGGTTTTAGCCAAAGCTTTGCAGCTTTAATCAGGGCTTTGAAATGTCATATAGGGTATTGTGTAGTCGTATATGTTTTATCCAAGCACTAGATGAAGCCTTGTTGTGTTCGCTTTTCTTTTTAATTGTCATATAGAGTATTTGCGTAGTCGTATATTTGTCTGATCATACTCTTCGAATGTTGTTTATTAAAGCTTTATTAAATGAAAGCTTAAGACAAAGCTTCCTCGCTTTCTCTTGTACTTTGAACTGATGTATAGGGTATTGCGTAGTCGTTCATTTGTGATTTTTTGCTTATCATTTGTCCGTCGAGTGTCAAATGAAGTTTCGAACTTGTGTGCTAACGATATTGTTGACAAGCATCAGCTTCGAGCTCTGTGTGTGTGTGTGTGTGTGTGTGGCTAAGCTGCTCCACAACCAGCGCCTCCCCTTCCCCCACATAGCCTGGCCATTGCCTCCCCGCTGCCCCCTTATAACTAGCTTTGCCCTGTCTCTCTGATTGTTGTTGTTGCCGCAATTATTCATAATTCGTGGGCTCATAAAAATAAATGGCTGCTTAACGTAATTGCCATAATTTCGTGTGACTTGACTTTGCCTGCTGGATGCAGGCAGCACCAGCAACAACAACAACAACAAAAACTACAACAATAGGAAGAAGAGGAAGAGCGCTACAGGCAGGAGCAGGAGCAGGCGCAGGCGCAGGGCCAGGGGCACATTCACTGAGGGGTTGTCCTGGCCTGCATTCAGCCGATTTTTTACGAGCAACTGCAGCAGCAGCAGCAGCATCACTTGCCCCCTTTTGTGTGTGTGTTGGTTTGGCCAGTGGGCGTGGCCCCGTTGCCGTACCAAATTAGCGACACATGTGTTTTGTTTTGTGTTGTTTTTTTTTTGTTTTGCGGCTGTTCCATTGCCAAAAATGAAAATAAAGAGCACACATTATAATAATCAGCTCGAATATGTTGCGCTGCATCTGTTGATCCTTGCCGCATTCAGTGTCAAGTGGGCGTGGCATTGAGTTTTGATATGCCGCGGCCACATTATGGCTATGGTCTATCTGTTCCCTGTCACATTGACGAGCAATTAACACGGCCATTTGCGGTTTGATTTAATTGAAAGCACAACTGTTGCAATTCTCCGAATGGAGAATTTAATGGCAAATCGGTGGCAAGTGCCTCGAGCCTGCCACAAGCTGAACAAATTCAAAAAGCTAAAAACTATTTTACTTATCAAAATATTATAAATAAAATTCAACTGAGAAGCTAGTCGAAAGAAATACGACATGAAACTGGCTGTGAGAGCGGGGAGAGATTGCGAGGGGGCAAGAGGGAAAAAACCAGAGGAATACGCTAATTTTATAGGGTCTTCTTAATAAAGTTATCGATATTATTCCAATAGTTGTACGAATGGGAATAGTTGAGGGTGAAGGAGAAAAGGAAAGTGATAGAGAAAGTCAGAGAGCGGAAGATAATATGAAGTATATTGTAGGTTTTTCTTTTTAGTGTAGTTATCGATAAAACTCTCCTTGGGTTGATCGATATCAGCATTAATATATACTCTAATAGATTAGAGATGGAACAAGTTAAGTGAGAGATGGAAAGAGAGAGAGAGAGAGAGAGAAAGGCAGATAGAAAGAAAAACACAGAGAACAGTTTGTTTTGCAGCATCTTTTTCGTATGTTAGTTATCGATAAGTTTCAAATTGCTTAGATCGATGATATCGATGATATGATGATTATCATGATGATTCATAAATAAGCTCTATTATCGATGTTAGATAAGGAAAGTTCAAAGAGAGAGGGAGAAACAGAGGTATAGCTAGATAAAGGGAGAGAAGGGCAGTGGAACTAGGCATATATATATAATTCTTTGGAATGTAATTAATTGTTTTTGGATGTTATTTCGATTAACAGACGCACAAATACCTTAAAAATGATATTATTATTAATATTGTGCCTAATTAAGAATAATTCTTCGAAGAATTGCTCGCTTATGCTTCTCGCGTCTTATTTATATAAGTATATCGTATCTTCTCATATTCTCTTAATACTAGCTCCATTAGCCTCAGAATCCTTCTCATCAAGATCTAATCATACTTTGCAGTCTATCTCTAGATAGAAGATCTCTTGAATTTTTATAAACAGTTAGTAAGCGGGTCTTAACTGTTTGCAATTTCCTGTACTCTATTCCCATATCATCATCATCATCATCATCATCAACATATTCTTCTATTTTCTCATCTTCATCTTCTTCTTATGCCCATATCATTGTCTTGAGCGTCCCCTGGTAACACTTGATGTGACAATCAAACGGCAATTTCTCGAAGCACTCGCAAAAGCATCGCAGCAATTGTCAGTTGTTGGCCACAGTAAATGTCCCAGACTGAGCATGAAATTTCCCAGTATTTCATTGACATTTATTTCCCAGTATTGCCCGAACGCCTGCACCAGCGCAATCTTATGACGATATTTCTTTGGGGCTTTGCACTGCATATTTGTATTATTTGTGTTATATGCGGAATTTGCGCTAAAGAGTAGATTTTATTATTATTTTTTTTTTTATAATATTTTAAGTGAATTTCATGTCAATTCAATTGGGGCTGTAATTGAAATAAGCGCAGATAAAAAAATCTCCTAAAAAGTAAAAAAAAAAAAAAAAAAATAGAAGCGAAACGAAGCTTATAATTCTCAATATATTTTGGATAAATGCAGAAATACTTAATCTTGCAAAAGTCATATATAGTATAAAGGGTACTTCCTATGCTTTTCTTGATATATTTACACCTATTTCTTATTATCTTATTCTCTTCTGCGTTTTATAGAAATTTGTTTATAGATACTCTAGTTTGCAGTTTATATAAAAAAAAATATTATCATATATATTTTATTTGAGAATTTTTTGTTGTATTTAAATACTTTTTGAATTGAAAAGACGAGTTGATATAGTCATGCTTGTCCGTCTGCTCGTCTGCCCGTCTATATGTCTGTCTGTCCGTCCATCTGTTCGTCCAACCGCCCTCCGTCCCTTCTGTCTCTATGTGAACTAGTCTCTTAGTTTTTAAGCTTTCGTCTTGAAACTTTGCCTAGGCCCGTCTTCCTGCTGCAGACAGTAGATATGTCGAATTCCTCCGAATCAGACCAATATAACATAAGAAAACTGTTTTCATCCTCAACATATCTTTTATTATGATCTCACCTTATATGCAAAAGCTTACCTAGGTTCTTGTATGTCAAAGTGTGCGGTATTCCAAGATATTTCCATCCAATTCAGCTTTTACGGACCTTACTATGCAAACATATCTGCAAATGGGAAATGTCTTGAAGGTTATTTCATCTTCGGGATGCCGAAGACGTCCTTACTCTCTCACTTTTCCTTATTTATTTTTATTTGGGATTATTTTTGGCGTTGCTCGTAGAAACAATGTTTTAATGAAACATAATAATTATAATAAAATTGGTAATAATAATAAAAATATTAACAAGAAAAATAATAATTATTAACAACGATAATGAGTAATAACAATAATAATATTAACAATAATAATGAGTAATAACAATAATAATAATACTAACAATGATAATGAGTAATAATAATAATGATAATAATAATAAGAAAAATAATAATAATAATAATAATAATGATAATAATAATAATAATAATAATACAAATAATAATAATAATAATAATAATAATAATAATAATAATAATAATAATAATAATAATAATAATAATAATAATAATAATAATAATAATACTAATACTATACTAATACTAATACTAATACTAATACTAATACTAATACTAATACTAATACTAATACTAATACTAATACTAATACTAATACTAATACTAATACTAATACTAATACTAATACTAATACTAATACTAATACTAATACTAATACTAATACTAATACTAATACTAATACTAATACTAATACTAATACTAATACTAATACTAATACTAAAACTAAAACTAATACTAATAACAAAAACAATAATACTAATACTAATAACAATAATAAACTAAGAACTCCGCGTCCTTCCATATCATATAATATAAGGAATAGAAATAGAAATCCTCGCGTTGCCCCCGCTTGGCCTCATATCTTTGTGCTTTGCTCTTGTGTTGTTTTTCTTTCTGCTTTTTTCTTATATATACTGGTTGTTTTTCATATTATTTCCGCTCTTGTGGCATGTGGCATGTGGCAGGCAAGTCTCCCGGGGGCTTATGTTCCTGTTTCCGGCTAGTCAGAAAAACTTTGCCAGCTACCTGCTCCAAAAACTTTTCGCTTTACCAAAAACTTTTCTTCGCTTTTCTCTTCTGTTTTCTCGCCTGCCCATTTTTCTATTTCTCTTCCTGTTTTTTCCTGATTTCTGGCTTGCTTTGAAGCAGGGGGGGGGGGGGTGGGTGGATAAGGGTAACCACAAAAAATAATTAAAATTCATTCATTTGATTTGCAGCTGTGTGGGCGCAGGGTGAAAACTTGCCCCTTCAACACGCTGCAGCTGACGGCTGCCATTTTGTGCGAGGCGAAAAACAACAGCAGAATATAATAAAGGCGAAAAACTGTGTGTGGGGGTGGGCTGGAAAATGGGAAAAACTTTTTGCAACAAACTGTAGCAGAATTAATTAAGTTTTCGTACGCATGAAAATTGTATTAACAACGCGCAGAGCGGCCGACAGGTAATCGAGTGGCGGTGGGGGAGGGGTACCGTATAGGTAGGCAAGGAGGGTGGGGGGTGGTGGGAGGTGCTCAGTGTCGGACACTGGCGTTGTATGTCATTAATAAAATTAACACCAGCAGACACATGTGACACGGAACAGCTTGACAGAGCGGTTCCAGGAGAGATAAAAAGTGAGAGGGGCAGGAAGGCGGGGAGAGGCAGCTCTCAGAAGAGCATTGAGCGGGGGTGTGGTTGGGGGGGTGGTTGGGGCTAGCTGCAGCAACTGACACAGCAGCAGCGCAAAGAGCAGAGCAATTAAGTAACCTGCCAACAAAACAGTTGACACTGCAACGGCCAGAGCATACAGAGCGGGGAGGAGTGGGAGGGGTGGCTAGATTGGGGGGTGTGGCAACCGGCAACTGGCGACTTTTTGGGGGTGGCTGGCGAGCTTTTGGACTAACGAAAAAATATGCTTTACAGACGCCCCCACAACAATGACATTGATTGCTCAGCTTTTAGCCAGCTTTGCTGTTGGTAGAAGGAGGGGAGGGGGGGGGGGGGGAGAGTGGGTAGGGTAGGGTGGCTTTGGGATGCTGAGCAGAGCAAATGGGTTAAGTGCTGCGTCGCTGCTGCTCTTGCAGTCGCAGTCGGCGTCGCCGCTAGCAGCGCTAATAAAATGAATGATTCATGCGCAGGCCACACACACACACACACACACACACAGACACAGAGACGACTTGAAGCTGTAGCCTCGGCTTGGAGTCGCAGGCGTAGGCGCAGCAGGAGAACGAGGCGTTTATGTTAACAAATTAAAAGCAAATTGGCCGCCGTTGTGTCTGCCGCTCGCATCGGGCTATAGCTGGCTCGCTCGCACCCGGGCCGAGTGCAGGCTGCAGCTCCCAAGGGTCCAGAGCACACACATTTTAATTGAAAAGAGTGCCAAAATAAAAAAATACAAATATATACATATAAAGTAAAGCCAAATAGTTAAAATGTTAAGAAACGCGCAAGAAACGCGCGCGTTTTTCTTAGGCTGCTTGTGTAGATATAGATGTGGGTGGGTTGTTGGGGGGGTGAGGGGGCGTAGAAAATATCGCTTGCTAATTAATTGTTAACGAATTTTCATTTTCTATTTGGCGCTGCGAAATTGCCATTTATGGTTATTGGAAGCAGCAAACGTAGCGCAGCGCAGCGCAGAGGGACTGCTTAAGGGCGTGTGTTTGTGTGTGTGCGTGGGTCGTGGGTCGTGGGTCGTGTGTCGTGTGTGGGGGGGGGGGGGGGTCGAATTGAATGCGCCGCGTCGACGCTGGCTGAGAGTGGAGCATAATAATTTGATGTGGCGCAAATTGAAAAATGCTGCATAACTCCGCCCTTGGAGAAGTTGCACACACACACACAAGTACGCACGCACACTTGCAGCCAAAAGAAAATTGAAAACTCTTCAAGTCGTTTTTGGCAATGGCGCCTCAGCAACTGCAAAAATTCCCAGTATTCATAAAGCAGCCAAACAGCCAATGAAAGTGCCCAGACGATAGCTGTTTGTCTCGCTCGCACTCAAGCCGGCGACCAGTGACTCCATATTGAAAATGGCCAGGCACAAGCACACACTCACACACAGGCAAGGCAGCAGTTTTTTTTTAATGAATTACCCAGGGACGACGCCACAGCGTTGGCAGCAGCAGCAGCAGCAGCGCAGCAGCAGCGGCAGCAGCAAGTTGATCAAAATTGAAACAGGCGACGCTGCGCATATAAAAATTAAGTGGTTGTTGCTTTTTGATGAATTTCCAGCTCGCTCGCACACACACCGACACACCGACACACCGACACACCGACACACACACACATACACAAGCGCGCACACCCGCTCACACACTGAAAAGCGAGCGCAACAACATGGCAACAATCTCTGCTTGCGCTTGACTGCGCTGCCGCTGCTCGTTTTGGTTGGTGTTGGTGCGGTGGTTGTGCCCTGGCTGTCTGGCTCGCTCTTTTCGGGGCGCTCTCTCGCTCTCTCGCTGGCGCAGACGTTGACGCTGACGCAGCCGAGCGTGAAACTTTTGGTTTCCTCGCTTGGCGCGTCGTCAGCGGCGCTCAGTTCAAATTGAATTTTCATTGCGAGCGTTTGCGTCGTCTGCCGCTGTTAGCCGCTGTCGCACACACACATACACTCGCACACACAAACTCGCACCCTCTCACTCGCTCTCGCCCACACTCCCTGTCTGTCCATATATTCGCACACACACGCACACGCACACACACGGCTGAAACTATAAATTTGAGAGTCGCGCTCAGTGTGCTGTGTGTTTTGTTTTTGCATTTTTGCACGCCGGCCGACGGCGAAACGCAACTCTGTGTGTTCCATCAAATTAAATATATATATCCATATATATATATATATGTGTGTGTGTGTAGATAAATGTTTATTGTTTTTTTTGTGGGGGCACGTTTAACTGCAACTAACGGCAAACGGCGCCCAGATGGGACAAGTGCATACACGTGTGTCCAGTGTTAAGTGCGTGTCCGTGTGTTGAACAACTTTAAGGCGTGGGCCATAATGGTACTAGAGCAACAACAACAGCCAACAACAGCAACAACACGAACAAGCGCAACAACAACGGAGAGCAAAAAGCTCAGTAACAATAACAATAACAATAACAATAATAACAATAACAACAGCAGCAGCAGCAACAACAAGAACTTCATCTTCAAGCAGGAGGACAACAACAGCTGCGATCCAACGGATTTTAAGCGGCAACGAACAAGTCACAGCTCGAGTCACAGCTCGAGTCACAGCTCGAGTCACGGTCATAGCCTGCACAGCCATTTGGCCGCCACGCCGCCGCAGCTGCAGCAACGCTTGAGCGGCGCCTCCGCTCCACATAATCCAGCTGCAGCCGCTGGCAGCAGCAACAGCAGCAGCAGCAGCAGCAACAGCAGCGGCAGCGGCAGCATCACCGCCTCCGTCGCCATGCCGTCGGAGGGACTGCATCCGACGGCCGCTTTGCAGCTTTATGCGGCCGCCGCACAGCTGGCGCCCGGCGGCGTGCGCGTCCCACCGTGGGGCTCCTTTCTGCAATTCAACATGCCCAGCGTCTTTGGGCCGAACGGTTCGTTTTTGGGCCGTCCACGCTTCGAGGCAACGGCCGGCGGACATCCCACCACAGCCGCTGCAGCAGCGGCGGCTACCCAAATGGCCGCGGTCAATGCCAGCAATGCGTTCGCCAATCTCACCGGGCTGAGCGCCGCGGCGCTGCGCAATGTCAGCGCCGCCCAGACGACAGCCGTCGCCGCCGTCGCCAGCACCGTGGCCACCATACAGCATCGCCTCATGATTGGCAACCGGCAGAGCCTGCCGCCGGCGGGTCCGCCCAGCGAGGGCTCCAACGAGGACGGCGGTAAGTGCATAGACTCGGCTTGAATCGGAGCAGTAAACATATATATATGTTGGTCTTTCGTTGGGTTTCTAGCGACGATTTACTCTTGAGCTGATATCGCCGGGATATAGCAGAGGATCCCAGAGCTAACATTCCATCTTCGAGATGATACAGCTTTTTGCTATACTTATGCACATTAGATCCAGTTCTAGATGTTTTATCATATTTAGAAGTATATTGTTATGACAATATCATGTTCTTCCAATTGAACATCGATTATTTTCTAATTAATTATCGAATTAATTATCGATAATTCAAAATAATGCAATTTGGGTCGAACGAGTCAGAAAGTTAAGAATCAGTTTCGTCCTCTGATAGGGAATATAGGGAAATATATATACATATATAGTATCTCAACAATTTTTTATAGATTATATATATATTGATCCTAAATCGATTTTCTAGAAAAAAATATTTGCTACTTTTTTCAAACAGCTTCGTTCTAAATTTGTATTGAACAAAGTTTGAAAATATAATATATGCCATATATATCCTATGTATCCTATATACCATATATTTTCTATTTATCCTATATATTCTTTATAAGCCGATGATTATGCGTTTTATGCTTTGAAAGAGTAAATTATCGCTGTCAATAGAAACTCACGGTATCGGAATTATACCAAATCGCATATATATATACATATTATAAGTATTTAGGATATCCAAGATTATCATTAACTATTCAAAGTCTAATAGAAATGGACTTATGGCTTGTATGGAGTATATAACTCCGATCCTGGGCCAAAAATTAGGTGTTTAATTAAAAAGTCAGGAATATTGAAGAGTCACTCGAAAAGAAAAACAGCTACGGCAGCTAGAGTGAAAATCGATAGGAAACGATTTTATCGAAAAAAGAACGAGCTATCTATGATTCGAGAGGAACGAAAGGCGTCCCTCTGCCTGTCGCATGCTTGTGCCCAAAACCAATATGGGACCATTTCAGGAATTTTAATGGTTAATGAGATCTATTAGCTGAAGCGAAGATCGATTTTAATCGATTTTGCAGAGATCGAACGAGTTGTCGATGATTCGAAATGAACTCGAGTTGCGTGTGGCGTTGGGAGAGGCGATCCTCCCCGTGCTAAACAACTGCGCTTCAAACCAACCAACCTATTTGTCGACTTTTCAAGGGGTACAGGGTATCATAAAGTTAAGGAGAAATGCGTTGTCGTTGCATTTGACAGTGGCGTCAGCGTCTCGCACACAACATGGAGGTCAGTTGGCAAACGCCAGTCCTCATCCAGAGCGGGCCGTGCGGCGGGTGGATGGGCGGATGGGTGGGTTTGGTGGGACTGTTGCGATTAGACATAGTTAGTTATTTTGATTAAGATTCGTCCGGTTCGTTATCTGATGCACGTAGCAATATGGTAATTCATTCAATTAGCCGTCCCATAAATGTATTTGGCTTGTCAGTTTTGCCAGTCGCTTGACTTTTGCTACCTAAAAAATGTATTTATTAATTTAGCTAATCAGCGAGCGTTTATTATGTAAAATCCGATTGATTTAATATATATTTTTTTGTTTATATTTTATTTGAATTTTCGTCTTTCTTTTCGCATACAAAGTAGCTTTTGCTCCGGCTCGAGAACTACTATTTAAGCTGAAACCGAAGCCCGGCTCGATGCCTGAAGGTCGCTGCAAATAAAAATTTGCTTTAAGAATTGAAATTGGAATTCGGATTCGGATTCGGACTCGGATTCGCAACTGAATGGATGACAATAACAGTAGTCAGCCATGAGCTGGTCATGTGTCAATTCATGCGCATCATTAGGCACATTTTTAGTGGAGTGTCTACAAGCATTTCCCATTCACATTTCGAGAATCCAACAAATTCGTTAAGTTACCTTCTTCTGATATCACAAAGAAACGTTTTGTTTTGTTCGAGCTTTTTATTTGACTGCTTTGATCTTGGGGCTTAAAGTCTGCTTAAATTTCAGAATTGGGCCAGCCAGACTTATTGGGATCAAATAATTAAATTCAGTATAATGCATATCCTTGACATTGCTTAAGGGCCCATCCTTCGAATTCGTTGATCTTAAGACATCAGATATTGCAATTATCTTGATATTGACTTTTCTTCGATTTATCGATATACTTTGTTTGACTCATACGGACCAGACATTCCTCAAATCTGCATGTTGCCATTTATTCGTCTGATCCTTAGAGACTAGACACTCTTGATATTGCATTTTATTAGAGCTATAGCTATATTTTGCTAGAGCCTTGTCTTCGAGTTATTCCTAATATTTACATATTGCCATTCATGCGATAAATCGATGTGCTTTGCTTGACCATTTCAGTTTTTACTCAAGTCTAAAACATTTAAAGCTAGATGATTTTAAGTGAAGCCATATTATTTAGACTTTATTGGCTGCAATTTAGTTAACTGCAGAAAAAGAATGCCAATCGATACTTCATAATCATTTTGTAGATATTCTTTTATTTATCGATAGGCAGCGATAACTTAACGATAGCTTTACCAAGCCCATGTAGAGGGACTTGTTTATTTACTGATTTATCAATATTTATGGCTTTGCCATTTCCCAAAGTTTCTTCCTTAAAACCAAACGACACGAATTCAGTTATCCGAAAAGAATCATCCTGTTCCCGATATCGATACAGATTACAGTACATTATTCAAGATAACAAAATAACCAGCCCATGAGTGTAGGGCTTTTAGTTTTCAGACAATCTAATCAATTTTGTTATGCGAAAGCAAATATTTTGGATTATCAGTATTCGATATTGATTTATGTTATTATATTAACTATTTGTCTTTTTCTAAGCATGTTGTTACATCAGAAACTTACTGAATATGGTAAATAGGGTGTATTAGTTTTGTGCAAATATTTATATATGTACTCTTGACGGTGTCGGTCCATCTGTTCACAGACTACAGAGACAAGTTATCGATAACTTTCCATGAAATCGATATCAAGCTCCAGATATCGAGTTAGGGTTTCACCAAATTTGACAAGTATCTTTTGATGTGGTAGCACAGATGAAGCATATTGCAACTCTTGGGGTTTCGGATTTACGCACAATCCAGAATGCCAGATAAATGCAATGCAAATTTGCAAATGATCGGACAATAGGCACCGAGGTTATTCGAGAACACACAGCACAGCTGCAGCTGGGCATAGAGGAGGTCTTTGCTGGCTTTGATTAAATGATGCCAGATATAAAAAAATGCCTGAGTTCTCTTGCAAGTCCATTTCGGGAGAGATTTAACCGTCTCTCCCCGTCTCGCTCTGTCCGCTGTCTCCTGTCTTGGGCCACAGTTGTGGAGCAACAATCACTTGGCCCAAATTGATGAGCTCATTCATGCGCTCTGATTGCCGACTCGCTCAGCGGGACCAATGAGGCCGGGCCCAGAGCCAGCCGGGTGACTTTGGCCAGCTGGAGTCGGCGGCGGCTCATTGGCCAATTAGCATTAACAAATGATGGCTAGTTGGTGTAATTACGGCCATAATGCATATATCCAGTGCGCCAGTATGCGACGCGATCTGTGGGGGGCGTTAGCACGTGGGCGTGGCATGCAAGGCGCGTTCTCGAAATGAGCAGCTTTTTGTTGTTGCTGCGTTTCTCCTCTGACTATTAACTGCACTTGGCCTGCGACTGCGGGGTACGTTTAATTAATTGCCAAGCAGCGCGGTAACGATGGCTAGAGAGAGAGAGGGGGGGCGTGGGGAGTGGGATTGGGGCGTGGCGTGCCCAGACAGCGCCCACTTCCTGCGTCGCCATTTTAAAATGTAATTATTAATTTGATTTGATTCAATTTGATTAGCCAACGCGCGATGGCAGATAGTCCCGAGTCTCCCCGCGCCCCAACATGGGCGCCCACAGCTGTGGGTGGGGCGTGGCGTGTGGGTGGGTGTTGGGATCGGTTCGGGCAAGGGGTTAGCGCGGAGCACGCTTCAGCTGTGTCGTTGCCAAAGCTCATTAATCATTTTGCGGCGCGAGCTGCAAGAAATGAAAAACGCTTGCAACGTGCGGCAACGTCATGTTGAAGGGGTGACGGGGACGGGGACGGGGGCGGGTGTGTGTTGGGGCACATCAACAACAGAGTCACATGGCCATGCTCCCTCCGCTTTTCTTTTTGGCTGCTTTTGCTCATTTCATGCCGGAAATGAAGAAACTGTCATAAAACGATCGAAATCATTTATCATGCGATTTTTCGGCTTGGCGCCGCCATTTTGTTTCGTCTTTTGCGGCTGCTGCTGCTGTTGCTTCTTCTTCTTCTGCAACTGTGCTTTTGCTGTTATTCGTAATGAATTTGAAATGAGCTGAAGGAGTTGACAGCAGCAGCAGCAGCAGCAGTAGCAGCAGCAGAAGCAGAGGCACTTCCGGCTCGTGAACGACGTCTGACAGATGATGAATCGCTGCTGGCAAATAGATTTGATTTCAATTTGAAAAGTATTTCCGTCTCGTAATGAGGTTTTTGGGTCAATGGTGGGGTACAAAACGGACGGAAATCAAGTTATGCTATACTAGAATAATTACACAAGAAAGTTCTCTAATCAGTTAACACTGACTAGGTATAAAATAACGGAAAAGTTTACGGATGCGACATAAAGAAGAATTAAATACGTGAACTTTGAGTTCAAGAATCAGTCAACAGACATTTACGGAAGCAATATAAAAGGGAACTTAATTAAAAAGAGCGAAAAAGGGAGAGAGGGGAGAGAGGATTAAATAAGTACAAGTACAAGCATAATTAATTAAGCAAAAGTTTGCGCGTACGCATATGTTTTAAAGGAATTAAGTCCCTTTCATTACTAAGCAAAACGTTTACGAATGCAGCACAAAGCAGAATGGAAAAAGCAAGAGGAACAAATGTCAGCGAGAGAGAGAGCGAGAGAGAGAACAGTGAGTAGGAACATGAATGAATGACATGCATGAATTGATTGAATGGCAAACTGAGATTCAATCAAATCCTTTGCTGTAACTCGAATTGCATGTTAGCCCTGGGGTTATTCGCAATGCTTGAGTGTGTGCAGGCGAATGCCCGTCTTATTTTGTTTTTTTTTATTCAATTCAATTGAGGTGCTTTTGATTAGCATGCAGCCGGCATTAAACATTTGCCTTTGCCTGCAATTAGGTATTAGCTGCTTGTAAAAAATAGACCCCCAATCAACCCGAAACGGGCGACACACCCTTTTGACTTTAACATGGGCATGTCGTACAGCTACATATTCTCAACTTCTTGCTGACACGCCCCCAACCCCTCGTGCAATGCTTGTAGTTGCCTTAATTTTTATGACTTAAGTGGCCCGCGCGTCCTGTCTGTGGGGTGGGGTAGGGGGCGTTGTCGGGGTCGGAGTCAGGGGCTGTGTTTTTTTTTTTTTTGGGGGTGTGCAACTGTTAGATTGCTCGGCTGTAAACGAACTTAATATGCCACGGAATGTGTCTGTGGCATGCATGCGGCTCGTTTTCGCTGTGATTTTGTATGCCTTTGCAAATTGCCATGCTGCCATGCAGTTTGAGGTTAGGGCAGTTCGTTCGTTTTGCGGCGTTGCCAAATTGCAGAGCAATAGCAATGCAGCACACGCCTGCAAGATGGTGCCACATTGCACTTGGCACTTGGCGCACGGTGGGCGCAATAATCATAATAAATTTCAATTATCCTTTTTGCAGCACAAATCACAAAATACCGCCCTTACCCCCCCGCCCACCCCATCGCACACAGACACACACACACACGTCCCGCTCGACGGCAAGCATAACATGAATTATGTGCGCACACACACACACACACACACACACACATGCACAGAGAGAGCGACTGTTATTATTAAGTCATTTGAATGCACTTTGTGTGCATGCCAGACTGCCTCACAAAACGCACTCACACACACACACTCGCACACACTCGCACACACTCGCACACAATCATTGAAATGTGGCAACGCTGCGCCCTTTGGCTGTGCAAACGTTTTGTTTGGCGTTTGCCGTTTGTCGCTTTGCTTTTAATGTCTCTATTATTGTTGTGTATTTGGTGTTGTTATTGAGTTATTAACACACACACACACACACACACTCGCACACACGCACACACACTCGCACTGACCGTCGCGTCGCGTCGTTTAAAACAAACGAGTTCTTTGTCGCTTTGCCCAAGCGTTGCGGCAAAACGTTACAGCGCCTTGCGCATAATTAGATACACTTAACAGCGAAATGAACGAAACCATTCATTAGGGGCGTGCCCCAGTTGCAACAAGCGGTGTTAGTTCTTAAGGGAGCGTGCGCCCATTAGGCGCTCGCTTGCTCTAAGGATATGTGTGCGTGCCTGTGTGTGTGTGTGTGTGTGTCTGTGTGTGTGTGTTTACAAAGTGGCAACAATCGGCGCGAGTGTGTATTCATTTTGTGCATGAATAACTTAAGTCAAGCTATGTAGCGAATAATTTCAATAAATTTATGTTTATTCAACAAGCGCTATTTAAGTTGATATCGAATGCGCTCAAAGTGATTACTTGGTTTGATAGGGATCGCTTCAGAGGCATAATACAATGAAAGCTTGCTCAAACAAACACATTCGTAACACTCAAAACAATCAAATAATTTGATATAGTATTCAAAAAAAGGACAACTCTTATTATCTCTCTTATATTATTATCAATGTAAATCAATCTTTGAACCACTCCAAACGAGAAGCGGAACCAGTTTAAGTCAAAAACAATTTTTAAAAATTTTCAACCCAAGCCATATGCCCGCTCAAGAGGGCATTCGCATCGAAAACAGAATCAAACAATTTGACCCATTCATAAATTCAATCCTTACTAAAATTGAACAATATTTCAAATCGAATGAGACAAGCCGTAAACCAATTCACGTCTTTTTAAAGATTCACCGATCCATTTCCATTTTCCTCATACAACAAAAATAAGCTTAAATAAATTATAAAGAAAAAAAGATCAGAAACTAAAAGAAAAAACGTAATAAATTCGAAAAATATTTTCTAAAATTTCGAAAAGTTTTCAAATGTACCAAAATATTTTTGACAGCGCCTTCAAATTTGAATGAAAGCAAATGAAAAAAAGCATAAAAATAAAGAAAATATTTTTAAAGTATTCGAAAAATGTTCACGTGCAACAAATTATTTTTGAGTAAAGTAGCAGCAAAACATGCATCTCGAATATGTGTACATTCTGTGCCAAGTTCAGCTCTATGCAGCTGACCCGTGCTGTTTTATTTTGTTTTTTTTTTGGGGCCAGTCTGAAAGCGTCTCGAAACGCAACACCTTTTTGGCTTTTGTCGGCTTTTGTGCGATTCTCTTGGCCCGATCGCAGTTAATTTGATAAATTGCCAAGCTCTTGCATGCAGTTCGGACTCTGTGTGTGCCACGCCCCCTGTTTGGGCATATAGAAAACTATGCGAGGCCAGGAAAGGGTCCAAATAGAAGCGTAATTAAATTGTTTTGTATTGCAAATGGGAACTGCCAGCCAGGATGTGGTAAATGTGTTAAAGGGCGCCACCAGGGCAGGGTGCTGGATTAGGGGAGGGCAGGGCTATCGGAGGATTGGGGGGGACATGTGCTCTCGGTGTGGCCATGGATACATTCTATCAGGGACCGCTGGGCGCATGTAATTGAAATATATGATTATGAATATTTATGCATTTTATGTGTATTTTCTCTAATTGTATTTGCATCTGTATTGTGTGTGCGAGTGTGTGCGAGTGTGTGTGTGTGTGCTGTATAATGCCTTTTAAGTTAATTTAAATAATTTACCAACACTTGATTAGGGCGCCGTTTAGTGGGATAACAAAGCGTTTGGCATTAGTTTCAAGCGAAAAGGGTTCACAAAACGGGCCACAAAATAAAATACAAAAACTGAGAGCGAGCCTTTCCCTCTGCCCTGTGTCCCTCTGGGCATTTGTTGGCTTTAGTTTTGGCTTGAACAACCGCAATTAGTTTCAATAATAAGCCCGAACAAAAATTCGTTCCACATGTTGCAGGCTTTCCCGGAGACGGCGATGACGACAGCAGCGCCGCGAAACGTCGACGCTCGCGCACAAACTTCAACTCGTGGCAGCTGGAGGAACTGGAGCGCGCCTTCTCCGCCAGCCATTATCCGGACATATTCATGCGCGAGGCCCTGGCCATGCGTCTGGATCTCAAGGAGTCGCGAGTTGCGGTGAGTTCAGTTGCAATCGCTCGAGCGACTGCCTCTGCTTCTTTGGCTCGCCAGCTCGCCTATTGGTTGGCCACGTTTTGGCCATCTTTGCTGAGATTATACGCTTTGTTCCAGATAGGTATGGTTCCAGAATCGACGTGCCAAGGTGCGTAAGCGCGAACACACCAAAAAGGGTCCCGGACGACCCGCACACAATGCACAGCCGCAGACCTGCAGCGGCGAACCGATTCCTCCCAACGAGCTGAAGGCCAAGGAGCGGTAAGTTTTTATAGACCTCTTTCCTCAAATAGGCCTTCAGGCTGCAATATAGGCAAATATCCGGTAGTTGCGCCTGGCCAAATATAATTAGCTTTAGCTGTGCACAAAATGCCAATAAACAGGCTTGCCAAGAAAAATAGCTAAAACAGTTCAAAATGTGTAATGCTTCCCTTCAAATTTAGCTAGAAAACTTGAGCTAAGCCACTTGACAATTTTAATTGTTTTAGCTCCAAAGTTTGTAAACGAGCTGCCAAAAAAATAGCTAAATGTAGCTAGAAATCTTGTCATTGGGTTAAAAAAAGAACTAAACCAGATTAAGGCTTCAAATATTAACAGCCCAATTTAGATTATTCGGATACATAGATAATTGCAGAAAATTCTTGAAAATGGGCAAAATCTTATCAAATTGGAAAAACTAGTTCATATACTTATTTCTGTAGAAAGAATCGGAGGTATTAGGTATAGAAAATCAGACTGAAAGTAGATTGAAAACAGGAAAGGTGCAGCTCTCTAGACATTTCTGGAACTACCTTGAATGGCAATCCTAACATATTGTTTGGTCTGTGCTCCGATATTTGCAGAGCGCGACGGCGCAAGAAGCTGGCCAAGGCAATCGATAGGCAGGCGCGCAAGCTGCAGGCGAAGGGCATCACCGTTGACCTGGAGGCGCTCAAGGCCGAATACATATCACAGCACAAGGCGAACGGCACGTTCTCCGACTCCGATCTGGAGGACGATGGCATACAGATCGATGTGGTGGGCGGCACCGACAGCGACGACGAGCTGGACAGCGATGCGGTCAGTCCACCACGCATGGGCGCCGGCCATCACGGTCTGTCCCACTGCGGCGGCATACTGGATGCGGACGGGGACAGTTCACGTGCCGGCAGCTATATTGGCGGCGGCGGCAGCCTGGGCAGCCCCAGCTCCGTAGCGCCACCGACGCTGCACAACAGCAGCAATGGGGCAGCCGGTGCAGGTGGTGCAGGCGGCGCTGCTGCTGGGGTTGGCTATATGCATGCGGAGCAGTCGGACGCTGGCGATGCGGAGGAACGGGACTCGTTGTCGGCGCAGGAATCGGCCTCGCCCAAATCGCTGCTCTTTCCAGCCAAGGCATTCCATCAACTCAACCTGCAGAGCACACAGCATCACAGCTCGGCGGCGGCAGCGGTCGCCGCGGCGGCCAATCTTGTCCACCAGACCTCGCCCATCAGCATGCGGCGCAGCAATCCGTTCAGCATCGAATCCCTGCTCTTCAACAACACGTGAGGCAGTCCAGCTCATCAAATACAGTTGGATTTTGATCTGGATGTGAGCTGGGTCGGGGTCTGGCTCTGGACTGGGTCTGGTGTTTGGGCTCGCTTCAACCTAACCTGAAAGGTCTGCTGGGAGCTGTTTGGCCCAGGGTTGGGTTGTCTTTAACTATAATTTCCTTGTCATTTGAATTATGAGTTCCTAAATGTTTTTGCTCATTTTGTGTTTGTTTTTTTTTTCTTTCTCATTGTTTTCTTTTCGGCTCTTATCCTTAATCTAATTATAATCTATCGTCATTTAAAAGGGTTTTCTTTGACTTTTTCCCACTGGCTTTTACTATTAGCTTATACTTTTCACACATTATTCCAGTTCTGGGCTCCGAGCTTAAATCTAGCTAAGTGATTTTATTTATTCCATTTTTTTTTTTTTTTTTAATTGTTCCAAGAGAGACTAAAATTAGCTTCGTAGTGCGCAGTTTATATTATTTTTAAGATATGCTTAAAACAATTTTTTTTAAACAATTTTTTTCTCCCAATTTTGTCGTGTGGCTAAGCAATGCTTATAAGAAATGGTAATATTAACGATAAATATGATATATATATACATATATATATATATATATATAATAAATAAGAGAATAAGTTTTTTTTTGCTGCCTGAGTGTGTGTGTGTGTGTGCGTGTGCATGTGCGCGTGCGTGTCTGTAAAAATGTAATTTAAACTAGCAAAAAAATAAAACAGAAAAAACAGATAAAAATATAAAGAAATATGAGTAAATTTTTTTTTGTCCTGTTCAAACGACTTTGCTGTAAAAATCAACAGAAAGTGCACAGAAAGTGAGCAAGAAGAAGCAGTACATATTAAACATAACACATATGAGACACACAGAATATTACAAATAGAATGCAAAGTACATATATTGTATTTAAAAATAAATTAACAAAAATATTGTCCAACAAAAATACAAAGCAAAAACATATTGTAAAAACAAGCAAAAACAAAAAAAAAAAACGACACTAAAATAATGTTTTTTTTTTTGTGGTCATATAAAATTGGCGAAGAATTCAATAAAATAAAATGAAAACAATATAAAACGGCATGAAAAATACGCATAAATGAAGCAAACGTGTTTTTTTTTATCGGAAGCGAATGTGCAGTTAATGGACTCGCGGCTTTTATGCAGCGTATTAAAAATCGGTTTGTCACTCGGCACATAAAAATATGGCAGAAACAAATCAATTGCCAGCTGTAAAAAATACAAATACAAAGCGAGAAATGTTCTGCGATGTCGCACCAATAGATGCACATGAATCCGAAGCTGATGGCGCGGGCTGGAGAGAGTTTTATACTCTTATTAGTGCCGGATACACCAAGGATAGAGAGAGAGAGAGAGAGAGAGAAGCAAGCAGCTCAGACTTTCCTGGTGCACTCATAAACTTATTTGGAAAGGATATCAAGAAGACGAATGCTTATCGATTTTTGCGTATATCGATATTCATCGTTATTTATGCTTTGCCTGGCGCTTAAGGCTTACATATACTCAGTGTGCCTCTAATCTGACCACAGGGTATTTTCTGGCCAAGTTCATTGAACGAGAGTGTTCCCCGTTTCTATATCCCGGATGGAAGTAGTACAATATTCAAGACAGGTGTTGCACATTAAATGATACGAAGAGTATTTATTTGATAGGCAAAGTAAGTTCGAGGTAAGAGAGTAAAAAGAAGTCTAAACTAATTTTAAAAATAAGAATAATGCTGCCAGATTTCGATGTCGAATTGATCTAGAACCAAGCCATGAACAAAGAGGCACACCTTGTAAAAATCGGTTGAATTTTGACCGATACATATACATATATAGATGGTTGTTGTTTGTGTGGGTGTGTATGTATGCGTGTGTGTGTTAGTGTGTATGTATATATGTATGCATGTATGTTTGCTTTCAAGTACCAAGCGCAGACCACGCTTATTTGTCGCTGTGCTAAGTTTGTAAACTTAAATTTTACGAATTTCTACCAAGTGCTCTACTCCTCGATTCTCAAGAATTCAAGTAGACTCTGCAGTTTTTCATGCTTCGCAGCAGTGTAGTGCCTTTTTTTTTATTTTTGGTTTTTTTGTATACATGTATGTACATTTATATGTATATAGGTATGTATGTATATATGCATGCATGTATGAATGCATGTATGCATGCATGTGTGTGTGTATGTATCATTGTATGTGTGTATGTATATGTGTTTGTATGTATGTATACATGCATGTATACATGTATGCATGTTTGCATGTATGCATGCATGTGTGTATGCATGTATGTATGCATGTATATATGCATGTATGTATGTATGTATGTATGTATTTACGTATACATGCATACATGTGCGCATGCATGCGTGCTTGCATATGTACAAAACAAACATGTGTACATGTATGTACAAACAGGCATACATATACATGTGTAAACTTAAAACTTCGCGAAAAAAAATCGTTGAATCGTAGTTACCACCAAGGAAGCTTTGATTTTGCGAAAAATGTGAAACACGTCTCAAATGATTGAGGAGGATTGGATTTTTCGAAAATTGTGAAACACCCCTCAAATAAATGTTAAAAAAGATCCTTGAAAATGAGTTCCAGGCCGATCGGATGGTACACAAAAAAGATTCATACAAACGTTTTTCGCTATTTTCTCCACAATTGCGGGTGGAATTTCCCGAAACTCCGTCTTAACGTGCACCTTCAACACATAAGGTAACTATAGTGAATTTTGCAGTCAGTATGTACATATATATATATAATAGTAGAAGCTAGTATGTATGTATATATATTTTAAGATAGGGTACCAATAAATTGTGGAAAGGGTATGAGGAAGCGTGGGGGGAAGATAACTATCTGTTAAAGTATTTCAGCTTTTGGCGTTCAGAGGATTGTTGTAGCGGCAAAATTAAAAAAAGCGTTTTTAATTAGCGCCTTACTATGCGCTTCTCATGAATTCAATAAATACTTCGATTTTATGGCTATCTAATAAACTTTTTTTCTGTAATACTCCTATTCTAATATGGACTCTTGCACTGTCTCTTGCTCTCCCTCTCTCTCTCTCTCTCTCTCTCTCTCTCTCTCTCTTCTTTATTTAGTTTTTCTTATATCTGTCTCTGTCCTACTAATAGATAATAATCAGATCTCAATATTGGATATATGTATAGCCAAATGTGTAGTCGAACAGTTAAAGACAGGCAGACAGAGAGAGAGAGAGGAAGTTAGTTGCAGACAGATGACGAAAATCAAATAGAGAATAAAGCTAAAGCTAATTGACGGCAGCTGATCAACAGGCTAATCCCCCCACAGTCCGGTTGCCACAGTTAAAAATCTCCATCACGGCGATTACAGGCGACTTTGCATGCCACAAAATGTGTCAATTGAATTTGCATTTAGTTTTTGGGGGCACAAGTTGCGGTACGCTACAATTAACCGTTTAAACTTTAAGCTTGGTAAGTTTGTTGTTGTTGTTGTTGTTGTTGCTGTTGATGTTGCTGTTGCCACTGCTGCTGCACAGCGTGACGTCGATGTCGACGTCAACGTCGACTGCGGCCGCTTTCATGGGAATTTGTGGAGTTCATTTCATGGCAATTTTATTGCTTATTAATTTTTCAGTGTTCGCGCTTTGATTGTTGTTGTTGTTGTTGTTGTTGTTGCTGCTGCTGCTGCATGCTGTTAATGATTCCGCGTGTTGCTGCCACACACAACCCCCTCCCCGCCCTGCCCCCCTGCTCCAAACACTGTTCGCGTCTGTAGATGCTGCCCCTGTTGATATGATTATTACGTTTATGTATTTTAATAATTGTGCATGATTTGAAAGATTTTCTCTCCCAATGTGTGTGCCTCTCTCTCTAAGTGTGTGTGTGTGTGTGTGTGTGTGTGTGCTGCCCGATCTTAAGTTTGAGCTCCGCTCGAGCTCCACTCCATGCGATCCTCCAGTTTGGTTTCGGGTCTTTTTGTGGTCGTGTGCCCCCGTCGCGCGTCCATAACTTTTGTGGCTCAATTACTTTTCGATGCAAATCAAATTGGTCGCCTTTTAACTATTCTTCACACGTTTTTCATTAAATATTTTCCACCTTAAACTCTTTGCCATGCAACAAACAAGAAAGAAAACAAAAATACTCTGCTTTGCCTCATAATTTTACGGATTCACCTTTTCCTCTATCTGCATCTGCTTTGCCCGTGTATCTGAGCATTGTAAATGAGTTTTTATCGAGCTGAATAGTTATTTTTGTTTGCCCCTTTTTTTGTTCATGATTTGTTGTTTATTGGCCTCATAGCTGACGGCTCGGGCACACTCGACAGATCCGATGTGCTACCTACTTATAATATCATAAAACTTACAAGCTCTTTCAGCCAATTAAGTTCTTCCAACTGTCGGATGGGTTTCATATGTTGGAATTTATTTGGATATTACCTAAAGATTTCAGTTATCATCCATTTTCCTAATGTATGTTCCATCTGAGAGCTCCTGATTTATATAACACACTGTTTTAGTTTTTATTGTAGTTCAGTTTATTTCATATTATTATCGGTGTAATAGGTTCTGGTATCTATTAAATAAATATTATATATATATGTTTCAATTCTAAGCTGTAAATAAGGTATCTAAGTTCTCATAAGCCTTACATTAGGCAGATATTAGGCTGTCATATACCCTACTTGAGCTTAAGCACATGATCACAAATGAACAATAATATGTCAATTGCAATATTTATAGGGTATCGCAGTCACGCGACAATCGTGCAGCTGCTGCCCTTTCGTGTCTCGTGTCACAAACGGCTCATATAAATCGATATGCCGGAGCCGAAATGCTGTGCACCCTACGTTATAGCGCTTAATCGAAATCAATAAAGTTATTAAAACGACGCTTTTAAGTTTTCTGTAACAGATTCTTAAGCCAACAACTGAATAACAGCGCAGCAACAATGCGGATTAACGCTTCATCATAAACAGCAACAACAACAACAACAACAACAGCAACAACAACAACAACAACAACAATAACAATAACAAGAACAACAACAACTGATTGTCATAATTATGGGGCATTTTGGTGTTTGCCGCTCTCTTGAGCCACAACCTTTAAGACTTTTGTTATATTTTTGTTTTTTATTTTTCAGCATATACCCTGTACATATTGAAAGGGGGCATCATGAAATTGTGCAAGTGTATGTAACAAGCTTAGGTATATAACACAGTGAAAACTCGCTTTTCTCTCAAATCATTATGAATCAGGCCAAGCCCCTTCGCCTGACACACACCCCTCTTGAGCGGACAAAAGTTAGCCGAGGTTCACTGTCCGCTCAAGAGAGATTTCACTGTATTATTGTTGCGTGCTAAAAGTTGAGCCGCTAAATTTATAGGATTTTACAACCATTAACAGATAAAGTTCATTAACAAATGATTTAATCGATAAATTTATCGATATTTATGGCTGTATTTTATAAGCATATTTGAGATAAAAAGAGCAAAGAATGGACCGCATAAAAGAGTACAAAGTTCATATAGTTCTATGGGAAGAAACGGTCGAAGGATTCATTATAGAATAAGAAACTATTCTATTTGAAAAAGTCGGGACTTAACTCAGCTTTTGTTAAAATATCACTCGTATTATAGAAATTATAGAAACAATCGGACGAATATGCAGTTTTTTTATTTTTAAGAGTATTTAAGCATTGCCGAACTTTAAACTGTATGTTACTCCAGTTCAAATCTGCATGCAGGGTATCTTGAAGTCGTGCACACTCCGCTGTTGCCTTTGATGTGCGGCACGGTTTGAGTTTCAGTTTTTGGCTCGTTGTTGCTGCCGCTTCCATTTCAATTTCGCAGCGGGAGTTGCCACTCACACACACACACACACACACACAGATAGAGGGAACACATTGCTAATCAAAGTGTTTATCGTGGCCGATCGTTGAGTATTATGATCTTGATGCCTTAATTTATTCACACTCTTTGGAAGCGAGGCTCGGAACCTGGTCAACGGCTGGTGTTAATCTTTGCGCCTCACTGTTTTGAATCTCGGCGTTTTCTATTTACTTTCGAGCGCTTTTCAATTTTCACAGCTGGACAGCTGGGCAGCTGGACTCCGCGGGCAGAGGAATGGAAGCTCATGATCAGGCATAGCCACAAAAAGGCGAACAATGTTTGTAATTTATTTCATTGTGCGATGATTAGCAGGCATTTCTTTAAAGATCGAAACGAGGCGGGAGCTGAAGTTGAAGTCGAAGTCGAAGTCGAAGCTGTAGCTGGAGCTGAAGACGTCGTGATTTTGTGCTCCACTTTCATTGTTTTGATTTGGAATTTGATTTTCATTATATATAGTTATAGATACATATATATATATGTGTGGTTATGGACTGGGCAGCCGGGCCGGGTCGAGCCGGCTTATTAGCTGATAGTTATGGCCGAACGAGTAGTTTATGGGCCTCAAGAGCTGACTTTTTATGGGCTGCCTCATCCGCTGCATTGTCCGTGGTGCTGCGCAGGTAGCTCGCACCAAATTGAAATTGAAAAACAAGAAGCAGCAGCAACAACAACAGCAACAACAGCAACAACAGCAACAACAACAACAACAATCTGCGGCTAAAAACCTGGCTGGTAGATGAGAAAAATCTGAGCATATTGTTATAATTGAGTTTTTGCCCACACGCTGCCACGCCCACAGCAACCGCAGCCCGTGTCGAGCACAGCAGATGCCGGGGTTGGCGCTGACACCAAATATCATAATAATGAACTCAAGTGCGTGTAGCCGAGCACAGTGCCCCGGCACAGGGGCTGGGGCAGGTGGCTAAGGGACAGTCGCTGGGTGACAACCCTCGGCGAGGGCGGGTGTGTGGCTGACTTTTAATTTACTTCAAATCCGTACTCAACTACATGGCCCCCGGGGGAGTTGTTGCTGTGGCAAGTGGCACGTCCACATAACACACACACACGCACACACACACACACACAGAAAGAGAGAGCGCGGCGCATACCTTGACGCGACTTTTGACTTTGGCCAACGGGTCGCCGCGACAGGCCCAACCACAAACAACCACCGGCGAGCGAGTCCTCTTGGCCTGCACACTAAACAGCAGCATTTTTGGGACAATAATGTCAAAGGACATCAACAACATAAATTTGGGCTATCTGTTTTAATAGAAGAATTTATAGCACCTATTTCAACAGAAATAGGCATCAGTCAAGAAATTCGAGGTTAATATTTGACATTTATAGGATATTTTTCTTATAAAAGGCTGCAAACCAAATGGGGAAATTTATTTAATGAACCGAACCAATGCTCAATCAGTAGGTCAATCAGTCAATCATTTATTCAGTCAATCAGATAATCAATATGATGGGCAGTCACTCGCTCAGCCAGTCAAATAACTGGCCCGTCAGTCAGTCAGGCAGTCCGTCAATCAGCCTATCAGTCATTGATTTAATCCGTCAGTCGCTTATCAATCAGCCAGCCAGTCAATCAGTCACTTAATCAGTCCGTCTGTCAGTTAGTCAATCAGTCAGCTAGCCAGTCATTCAACCAATGAGTCATTTATTCAAGCAGTTAGTCAATCGATCATTCAATCACTTAGTCAATGGGCCAATCAGTCACCAAATCAGTCAGCGAAGCAGTTAATCTGTCAATCAATAAGTCAATAAGTCAGTTAGTCAATAAGTCAGTCAATCAGACAGTCACTCATTAAGTCAGTCAGCCAATCAGTTCAACAATCAGGCAGTCTATCTGTTAGTCAGTCAGTCAATCAAGCAGCCAGTCGATCAATCTCTAAATAGCCAATGTTCAAAATCTCTTATATTTGTTTTGATTTAATGTTTTTAATAATATGTTGGACAGTGTAATAAGCCACCGAAGTTTTCATATTTGCCAACAATCACCGCTTTTTATTCACCCTCCCTCTCTCACCAATTGCATATTTCTATCGCGCTTATTCTCTTTCTCGCTCTCTCTCTCTCTCATTCGCTCTCTCGCTCGCTCTCTGTCGCCTTGTCTCTGGTTTGCTCTCTGCGCACATCATTAATTTGTTATACGGAGATTATCTATTTTTATTGTTATTAATGGCAAACAATTTATTAAGCTGCGAGAAGAAGGAATCACACATGCTGAACCATTCGGCCCAGGCTCGCCGGGAGGAACGGGCATCAGGATGGGCGGCCGGGGGTGTGGGTGGTGCGGAGGTGGATCGCAGTTTTAGTTCAAGTCATGTAAATCAACAAATTTCACTAAACTACGTGCGGGTGTTGTGCAGATGGATTGCTCATTATGTATGTGGGCGGAGGGAATAGTCTATGCGGGGCAGATAGAGTAAAAGCGAGGAAGTATGAGAGGAAGAGAGTGGGAGACTTCGACTTAGAACAAGGCAGATGGAAAGGCAGCAGCGAGGGGAACGTTGAAAGCAAGCGCTGTGCAAGGTGTTGACGTCCTGCAGTTTGTGCCACATTTTGCCTCCTCTGCTGCTGCTGCTGCTGCTGCTGCTGCTGCTGCTGCTGCTGCTGCTGCTGCTCTCGCTAGTGGTTGTGGTTGTGGTGCTATTGGTGGTGCCAGTCCGGATGCTCATTAGTATGCGTAGCGCCCACAAAGCTGTTTATTAGGGTCATTAGCGGCGCCTCTGAGCTCGGCCTTTGGCCGCATTGCCTGCAAACAGGAGCAGCAGCTCGCCGAAGCTGTCCGGAACTCTAACTGGAGCGCACTTAAATACTTCAGCCACAACATACACACACACACACAGAGGCACTTAGCAGGTGTTAGGTAATAGAAAACGGAGGAGGCTCCCAGCCGCTTAGTCTCGCAGGCTGCCTGCTTGTAGAGCGGAAGTCAAATGCTGTTTAGCGCAGGAAGAGCTCTCAGGCAAGGCCCCACAAGACAACTTCATCAGCTCTGAAAGCGCCAAAGGATCAGAACGAGTTTTAACCAAGTAAGTTAACAATAAGGTTGCAGTATTTCTAGCTATTGGTTCTTACGATACTTTTATCGATATTCAGAGTAGCTTTACTATCATCTCCAGCCCTGCAATGCCCTAACTCTCCTTTGAAGCTTTAACTTTTTGAGAATTGCAAGCAACGAATAAAGCAGAGCTTTCATGTTGAAAAGTTCCATATATAGCTATATTAAGAACTATATAAAATCTTCTCTGCGATAGACCCTTTCAATAATTTTTTATATATATAGTAATACCCCCTTGAACAATGCAATGCCTTACAGCAGCTTCTCCTATGCCATCTCCACCCACCCAACCGCCCAATACCCCTCTTTCTTTCGTTGACGCAACGACTTCGAAATGCGGAACAGCGAAACTCACTAAATACCCTGTCTATAGCTATATCTATATCTCTATCTACATACTTTACATACGTTTGCACCAAGCCAGTATACCCGCTGCCGCCCATTTTCAATGGGTTGAGGGTATTAAAATTGTCTAAAGACAAAATAAACAGCGCATAAATTTAATATTAAATAAGCATAACATAATAAATTCGATTCCAATAAATCCAATTAGTCATGGACAAATTATTATTGAAGGCGGCCGCTTGTCAGAAACCAAATCGAGAATCGAGAGCTGAGAATTTCCAAACCGAAACGCGACGCGACGCGCTGCGCCCCCGCAGCGACCATGCACCATCATGCCCCATGACTTGTTGTATATGCTGTATGTATATATATATATATATAAGTATAATATATATATTTTATGCATTGTTGGCATTTGCGTTGATAACGCGCGCAGCGGCAGACGCTGATAGCAGAGACCGGTGGCTAGGCCAGGGGCAGGGGCTGGGGCAGGGGCAGCGAAGTTGAAGTCGCAGCTGAAGAGCAGACAGGCATTGCCCCCCTTTGGGATTTGGTGGCATCGAAGGCTGGAGAGTGGGGGGAATTGCTGGCGAACTTTGAACTCAATGCAAATGAAAAATTGAAATGACATTCAATGAAATGAAATGTCTGTGAGGATCGCCTCGAATCTCGCCTGGGATCGCTGGGATCGTTTCGGTTGTGGCTCCTCTATCAGTTTTGTCCCGTCTCACATTTCCGTTATGTAGACAAACGAGATAATTGGCTGCTGGAATTTATGGCGCCGCTGCACAACGCTCCAGCTCCAATGACAAGTGGCAGATCCCCCCCTCCTTTCCTTCCTGCTGCCCCTTCTCGCCCCTTAACCTGTTCGCCCCGCTCCGGTCAGCTTCTTTTTGTTTGTGTGATTTATTTAATAAGCATCGGCGCGCGAGCACATAAAGAAATCGACATGTACATGAATTGCAAAACCCCTCACCCCACCCACCACTTGCCGCTCACCCCCCTGCTGTCTACGTCCATGTGCAGTGCATGACTGTAAAAATTTATTGGCCATCAGTCACAATTGCCAATGCGATGTGGCAACGAATTGTGGCAATATGTTGCACACGCGCCCCGATAAGCCCCTCCCAATCGGCTCTTAAAAAATATATAAAAAATGAAGAAGCGAAAAACCAACTCACACACAGATCTGGCAACGTTGCGACCGTCCAATGTCCATGGGCGTGCCACCGCCTCCCCCTTCCAGTCAAATGCGGCGCACTTGAAATTGTTCGACGTGCTTGCCACGTCGCATTTCAGTCATGCCACAGTACATGCCACAGTTATCTTTGCAGATCCTTCTCGTTGCTCGGCTCACTCGAATTCGAGTCTCCAGCTGTTAGGTTTGGCATCAACTGATAGAACTAGCTCGGCTATATTGAAATTCGGTAATACCAGAAAGAAAAGTTTGTTTAAATTAGTATTACTAGCTTATCTAAAACTTCTGGCATGATTCCTACGCTTGTCCCAAAGTTGAAGTTTTTAAGCAATTTGTATAGATATTACTTACATTTATGCTCTTGGGCTCATTTGATTTATACTCTTCTTCTTTGTGCTTCATTCGTAAACGTTTTACAGATTTTGTAGTTGTTAATGTATTTTCCCTTTGAAAACAACAAAATTGACGACTTTCTTTTATGCAAGTTTCATTTGAATAAATTTGGGTTTTTGTTCCATTCTTGTGATTCATTCGTAACCGTTTTACGATTTTAGTCGCAATTAAAACAACATATGTGAAGTTTTTATATGCGAGTTTTATGCTTTGAATAGATAGTGTGTTTTCTGTCCTTTTTGTGAATCATTTGTGAACGGCTTATCGATTTTGCCGCAGTTAATATATTTTCCCTTTGAATATAAGAAAAGTGAAGACTTTTCTTTATGACAGTTTAATTAGCTATAGAGTTCCATGCTTGCAATAGATTGACTTTCTATCTTTTCCTTGTGTAGATCATTCGTAAATGTTTTAAATTATGAGATTTTGCTTTAAGAAACGTATTATTATTTCCTACCAAGCTGCATTCATGAACATTTTACAGTAGATGAATATAAGCTCTCTTATGGACCATTTCATCAATTAAACCTATTTTTTGTTTGTTTATTGAAATACATGCAAAATAATTGCAGTATGTAAAAGCCAGATGCCACTTTGTCCAACATTTCTTATATTTACATACTTCACATTCTGTGATTCCATTGGCAACTGCGCGCTTTCGGTAACATATGAGTGGCAAAAAATATTGCTTGCCTATATAATAAGCTGGTCGGCTTGTTCGCTTCCTCTTTGTGCTTCGTTCGTAAACGTTTTACAAATGTATGTTGGTATGCGGACTAAGCGCCACAAAACTCTCCAGCCACAAGCCCAGCCACATTTAACTAATACCTAATAATAATATATAATAAATAATAATTAATAAAGAAAATTTATTGCAAATGTGATGTGAATATTTTGTGTAATGTTGTTGTTGTTGCTTTGGCGGAACACGTACAGGCCACATACTTCACATACTTCACATACTCAACATTCTCAAAATAGCATAAAATAGAATAGAATAAGCGAATAAAATGTCAGATTTGTTGATATTGGAATCAGTCTATAAAAAGCATAACTCTTACCCCGATCGGTTGCTTCTATATTTTTACCTGATTTTGATATATCCTGCATACTTATATCCAGCCAGGCTCTTCTATAGCGCATTCTGCCAGCCAGTTGTCCCCGTTGAACGTCTCTTTTATCTGTTGTTTTTCTGTGATTCAGTCAGCGCCAGCAAAATGAACATCATTTTTTTCGGTAACCGCTGGGAATGACTGAGTGCAGTGTCGGCATTGGGGCTATGGAGCATGGAGTTGGGGCCCGGGTTGGTTCTGAAATAATGGGGCTCAATGATATTAATACGTTCGCTCGTTATCAAATTGCGTTTGCATGCAGAATGGACAGAGAATGGACGGCTTTTTTCCGTTTACATTTCTCTTACTTTCTCTCCCCCCTCTCTCTCTCTCACGCTCTGGCTTTGGCTCTCTTTTACTGCTTCTTATTTGGCTGTAGGATGTTATTATTATTGTTATTTTTCTGCTTTGCTGGACACGGACATGGCAACGAGAGCCATATTTAAGCGTCGTACGTGAGGCTGTGATTTGTGGCGTTGCCTGTCTGAACGCCCCAAGTCCGCCCTGCCCCTCCCACTCCCACCTCCCACTCCCTAACAAAGGCGCCCAACTGTAAAAAGCCTAAACAATAAACACACAAACCAAAACAGATGTATTTAACGAAAGAGAGAGAGAGAGAGAGAGAGAAAGAGATATATAGAGAACGTGAGCGGATTTTTGTAGCAGCTCGGAAATGTCACAATTTGTGGGATGAGGGGAGGATGGGGAGGGGGGACGCGCGGAGACTCTAACGAAAAGGTGACAAAATTCGAATGCAAATAAAACGACGGCGACAAAAACTTTATTTAATTTAAAAGCTAAAAATATAAAATAAATTTTCCACATTTGACTTTTACAACGACAATTTGCCCGTTGACTGTCGTAAACCGACGCCAGATTTACCGCCCCCCCCCCCTTCACCACCTCGCTCCGGCAGCTGCTAAACCATTATTCTGCCTATGGCAACCTTTTTGCGACCCCTAAACACACACGCACACGAAATGGCGACCCCTAACCCAATAGGTGCAGATTGGCGGGGGAGACAAATAACAGTTGGGGCAAAAAAATCAACAAAGAAGACCTATCGACGGCACGCCGAACACCAAATACCCTGCTTGCGAAGGGATTGTATGTTAGGTGGTATGTAACATAGAAGTACGAAAGAGTATCTACGAGAAGCCGAAGAATAAATACCCTGCTTGGATACGCTTCTAGGCGAAAGGATTGCTCCTATAGGAGCTATATAACATAGAGGTCCGATTTATTCCGTAAGACTATCTGCGATAAGCAGATACTTTCCATACTTGTTCCAGTTTATAGTAGTTCGATTTATTACGATTGTGCAGGCATGTGAGCTTCAAAGTAAAGCATGTTATTCCTTCTCAAGGCATCTTGAGGAACCAAACAAAATATATGTTTATACGTAAACTAATTTTACTAAGCTGCTTCCCATAGAGCTATAGACTAGTCCGATACTGATCAGATTTTGCTTACATGTGGGCGGTTAAGTGAAGTGGTCCGAATGTCTTTAAAAACAAACAAAAATGCAAATGCAATAATCCAATTCCAAGCCGATCGTTTCTATAGCAGCTATATGGCCTAGTTATACAATGTTAAGAGTCAGGGGAAAACTTTTAAAGGCCAAGTTTGATGGGGAAATCGTGAAAGCAAAAACAATCTTAAATTTGAATGATCAGTTCTAGGCCAGCTTTATGATATAGTGTGCCGATCCGGCTGAAATACGACAAAGAGACGGATGCTTAAAGCCGAGAGGCACAGGCAGAAGGTTGGTTGAACAAGCATGGCTCTATCGGAGATTGATGCTGATCAGGAATATATACTATAAATTACTATATATAATCGGCGCTGTCTGCTGCGCAACAAAGGTGAGGTATCCGCTGTAAGGGTATGTTAATAAAAAAAAAAAGAAGGAAAGCAGAAAAATGGCGCAAACCGTAAACCGTAAACCGTAACCAAATACCGTACGCAAAGTTACGATAATCGTTTATTGAAATGCAAATTTTTTGCTGATTTTGCTGCTTTTAGAAGTCAATTTGAGTTGCTTTGCCCGTACACCCCCCAATACCCCTCCCCCCTCACCCCCACTCTTCTGGTGGGGGGCTTTTCGACTATGTGGCAACTTTTACACTTGTGTTATGATTGTCTTTTGCTTACGCCAACAATACAATAAAAGGTCATCTATTTAACATATGCATTTGCATATTTACAAGTTACACTCGCCCCCAAACCTGCCCCTCCCCCTACCCACACCTCTCCGGCACCCCTTTCGAAGAGTGATTGCGTTTAGAGAGGTGGGCTAAGTGAAGGGGTTCGAGCGAAGGTTCAAATGTGACTAAAATGTTTGCCCCTGTGATTACTTCTGGGCCATTGGGCAAATAGATGCATGATTAGGCGAAAATCAACTTCGATTTGCTGTTGCTCTGGATATGGCCCGAAAACTCCCTAGATATAGTTCTCCCCTCAAGATATAGTTCTGGCTCTACATATGTCTCCAGCGCGTGTCTAACATAATATCATTGTCTGTCCCTCTCTTTCTATCTCACATATCTCCTTTTATGCTTTTGTTAAGCTTAGAACTTAGATCAGTTTTAATTTAATCGAGTTACAATCATGAAAAGTTGTTTGCAAATTTTATTCTGGCAAAATATCGGCTAAATCAGGTCCGTCTTTTGAATATACACTTATGGACTCGTACGGCTCCCGACTTTTAATTGACAATCTAGAAATTACAATTTCAAATAAGGTAACAAAAACCAAGAAAAAAATAGACAAAGTTTTAATGTAATGTTTTAATTTAACAAATTGTGTCGAAAATCGAAAAGGCATTATTTTTGTATGAATGTGTGTATATTTGTATGTGTATACATGTATGTATGTATGTATGTAAGTATGTATGTATTAACGAGTGCATGTATGTGTTTATGTATTATGGTGTGTATGGCAATATGAAACAGAATAAACTTTTTTGTCGCTTTGCCACAAATTTAAATAAAACGAATTTCTACCAAGTGCTCTACTCCTCGATTCTCAAGAATTCAAGTAGGCTCTGCTGTTTTTCATGCTTAGCTAGCAGTGTAGTGTTTTTTTTTTTTTGTTTTTTTTTTTTGTTATTGTTGTTTATTTGTATTTTTTTTGTTTTTGTTGTTTTTTTGTATATATGTATGTATGTATGTATGTATGTATGTATGTATGTATGTATGTATGTATGTATGTATGTATGTATGTATGCATGTCTGTATGTATGTATGTATGTATGTACGTATGTATGTATGTATGTATGTATATATGTATGTATGTATGTATGTATGTATGTATGTATGTATGTATGTATGTATGTATGTATGTATGTATGTATGAATGTACGTACGTATGTATGTATGTATGTATGTATGTATGTATGTATGTATGTATGTATGTATGTATGTATGTATGTATGTATGTATGTATGTATGTCTGTATGTACGTATGTACGTATGTATGTATGTGTGTATGTATGTACGATGTATACATATGTGCATATATGGAGGTATCCGGACATGTAGTCATACATGTACGCATGCATGCATGCTTGCATATATGCAAAACAAACATGCATACATGTATGTACAAAGAGGCATATGTAAAATTAAAACTTGGGAAAATAAATTTGAACACGAAAAGTCAGGGTTAACGTGCATCTTCATCACATAAGGTAACTACAGTGAAAATTTCAGCTTCGGCTTGGGCTGGGTTGCGTTGATCACCAATCAGTCAGTCAGTTTTGACCAAGAAGAATGTTGTCAGATTTATAAGCCAAATTGATCTAGAGGCCAAGACATGAACAAAGAGCCCAACCTCATGAAAATCTGTTGAGTATTAACCGAGTTGTGGGGGTGGGAAATGTAGGCCGATGTCTATATAGGATAATAGCAAGAGATATAGAGATACATGTTCCATTTAAATATATCTATATCTGAAAACTTAGTATAAGTTTATTTTCATGGCTGGCTTTTCTTAACTCTCATGGTTTTTCTTCCTTTTTCAACGAATTGCTGCACTTTTATCCCAGTCGATCGATCAGAAATCAAAACTCTAAATCTCATTAATTTGACAAGCACTGCGCACACCACACACCAAGCACACACACACACACCACTCCATCACGCCGAAGGAGGGGTGCTGGGAGGGGGGTGGGTGGTATGAGCGTCTCGAATTTCCACCCATTCGCTGCTGGGAAAGATAAATATTTTCATAATACCAAAAGCGAGATGCACAGATACAGCTACAGATACAGATACTGATGCATAGATACAGATACATAGATAGTTACTAAATTAGAGCCACAAAAGATGGGAAAACGTTGTCAACCCCTCCCCTTAGCCAACGCCTCTGTGTGGCAGTAGCTGATGCAACTGTCAACTGTCAAATGTGGTGCAACAAGGGACGCCCGACTCCGAGTGCGACTCGGGATTCAAATTGTGGCACCAGATCTGGGGCGTTTGTTCAACTACATGAAAATCAAAACTAGATACGCTGATAAGATAAATAATTGGAATATGAAGCTGCCACCTCTGCCGGCGTTGCCCGCGCCGTCCAAAATAAATATATAAAAAAAAAAAATTGACACACGATGTGTGTGACGTAGCGCCAGGTGGGGAGGGGCAATCGGGCCAGGGGGTTGCTCCTGTGTGTGTGTGTGTGTGTGTGTGTGTGTGTGTTTAATCACAGCCAAATAATTAAATGTCCATTTCACAGGGCAGCGCGACGCATCGCCCCACCCCTGAACCCCTCGCACACCCTTCCGCCAGACACGTGTGCAACAAGGGGCATTAGAAATTAAGACTTCATTTAAGTGCTTATCGGCTAAAACAAATCAACGAAATGTGACAGCACACACACACACACACACACACACACACACACACACACACACACACACACACACACACAGGGAGAGTGCGCATTTTGATTTCAGGTAGCTTCCAAGTGAATCTCCCAGTGCGTTGCAGACATGTCTCCCGGCTTCTGACTCCTGACTCCTGACTCCTCTCTTCTGTCTGGCTGTCTACTCTCACCTGTCTCGCCTGGGCCCTATCTGCTGTCTGCTCCCGCTGCTACATTTATGAGTTGGCTAATAAAGTCATTATGTTAGCCAACACCCGGTCGCGACCTCCCACCCCCACTCCCCACCTGCACCCGCCAGCCATAGACCCTTTCCAGCCATCAAATGATAGCGAACACACGCTCTCTATTATTTCGGGACAGGACAATACCCTACAACAATTTGGCAGGGCATATGAGCACTTGTGAGAACAGCTACTCTGTTCAATATGCAAATAAATCCGAATTTTTAAATTTATACTATAAAACAACAGGTTCTGCTGGGGAGTTCCCGTTTAGGGGATACCCTGTACTATCACCCTGTACTATCATTATGAATATTATTATTATTATTATTATTATTATTATTATTATTATTATTATCATTATTATTATTATTATTATTATTATTATTATTATTATTATTAATATTATTATTATTATTATCATTATTATTATTGTCATTATTATTATTATTATTATTATAAATGTTTTAGTCAAGAAACAAACAAATTGAGAAAACTTTTTATATATATCCCTGATACCTTCTGTATTATATCTGTATGTTATGTTATATCGGCTTATTCTGCTATATCTATAATATGCTATGGCAAATGCATTTATGCAAATTGTAGCGGATTGATGCGGTCCGTTGAGCTGCACTATGTGCCCCAATGCCCCCCCCCCCGCTCCGCCCACACCTCTCCAGTCTGATGAATATGCCCAAAACTGTTTTTAATATCGAAACGCGTTCCCATTCGAATTGGAAATATCAAATAATACCGATTTGACAAATCAATCGGGGACAAATAATGTCATTATTCGGCATTACGACTACGAATGCCACTCAAAACGTGAGTGTGAGTGCGAGTGTGAGTGTATTTGATATTTGTTATTTGTTTTTGTAATTATTATTGTGGCATGTTCTGTCGTTTAGTTGTTGTTGTTGTTGTTCTTTTTTTATGGAGCTTTACTTTATTCATCAGCCAAACAGCAGAAGCCCCTCTTTCAGTTCCCGCTCTCGGCCCGCCGCCCACGCCCATGCAGACGGCCGCCCATGTAGTCAGTTATTAATTTCATTATTTGCTCAACGTTCGTTTTATTTATTCATAAATTTTATCAGCACAAATTAAAAACAAATTAGTCGACAGTAGGTAAATAATAATAAAGTGTAATAAAAATCACAGTGCATAGCCAGGCGCGGGAGGAGGGGCGCCGACTGACAGCAGGTGTGCTCATGATATGTGATTGGGATTGGGGTTGGGGGAAGGTTGGATTTGGGGCTGGGGTCGATATGGAGCCCAGCATTGATAAGAGCTCGCAACTTGATTTGTTCAACTCGAATGGCAAAACGATTACAAATTTGTATTCATTTTGTTTATTCACTTTCAATACATGTGAATATGTATGTGAATATATATGTATATATATGTTTATTCGTTTGCGTTTCGATTTTTATTATAATGACATTTTTATTGTTTTTAATGCGCTTTTAATAATAATTGATTTCTGATGTCGGCCTTTTGATAAACCAGCAAAAAAAGCAATAAAATATATATATATATACATTTAAATCAAATGAAGTACAACAAATGAACAAGTTACGGGCTTTGCGTAACCAAATACATAGATATCAAATAATTTGTCGTTCGACATCTAAATTGCAATGAATTTGTAGTTCATTTGATATCTATATATATATATATATATATGCATACATTAATAATCCCTAGTTACAAGCTTGAACTAAGAATAAAACACTTGATTCATGTCTTGGGCCAGTGCATTACGACTGCGCTTACTTGTTTCAAGCCTAAAATGCTTATTTCGAGTCTGAAAAAACTTGCTGTATTAAGTTTTTAAGCTAACAAAAAAAAGAGGCTTAGGCTGAGCCCAATTTGATCAATTCCCGATTAAGTCTTGAGACACTAGTTTCAAGTAAGTTAAAGCTTCAAAAAATTTCCTTTTTTGATTTAAGAAAACAACTTTATAGCTTCTAATTATGTTGTTATTGACTTATTGACTAGAGCCTAGAATTTGTATTGCTATTTGAAGAACTATTCAGAGCTTGACTGAACTGAAGCATGACTTAGGCTGGATTTAAGAGTTTTTGGCTTGATTTAGAATGTTTGCATGAAGCAAGCACAAAGAAGCTGGAATTGAGTTAGTTTCGGAGTACAAGAGCCTTTATATTGAAGCATAGTTTATATGGATTATATGTGGATCGAGTATTAAGTTAAGTATCTAACAACAAGGCCAACATATTAACTATTCTAGCTGGATTTATAGTGCGACAAAAGTAAGGTCTAAAAAATGATGAACTTCTTTGAGAAGTCACAAAAGTGAGCCTTAAGTTAATACAAATTGCATTGATTTAAGATTGACTGCCAGCAGAATATAGTATGTATAGCTCTATATATAGAAGTGACGGACTGAGTGATTGATTGACTGAGTGAGTGATTGATTGACTGACTGACAACCCAAACCATAAGAAATAGGAAGTTGAAAGTTTTTACTTTCTCGTGTAATGGAAACCAAACTTGATCGAAGTTTTGTCATGCTTAAAGAGTTCGACTCAAAATAAGCATTATATATACATATATATATATATATATATATATATATATATATATATATATATAAGCCCACGGCAAGTCCTTCGCAATTTGTTTGAGTAATATTTTTGATTTATTTTTAATTAGGTTTTATCAGTCGCCGCAATTTCAGCAGCCGCCGAATTATTAGCTAAATAAAAGAAGGAAAATGGAAAACGGGGGAATGGGAAAACGAAAATGAAAATGAAAATGCAAATCGTAATAAATGCGCGCCCAACTGGATATAACAATAAACATTATAATGTTCATGCGTAAATTAGTTCTATTATAATAAAACATATATATTAAGGGGGGGTGGGGCGACTGTCAAATTAGATTTGTGCCAGCCGGAGGGACGGACAGAGGGGGGGCTAGTCTGGCAAAACTTTTCCACAGAGACAGTCGAGCTAATAGAAAATCAAGCGCAAGAAAATGGCGCACGATAAGCAGCAGCTAATGTGACAGAAGAAGAAGAAGAGGAAGATAGAAAATAGCGGAACGAGTAAAGAAGCAGAAGTAGCAGTGGAAGAAGAAGACGCCCCGCAGCCAAATTAAATGAAAATTTGTTTGTGTGTGGAAAAATCAAGTGAAAATTAATTGAATTGAGTTGAGTGCGGCGGCCGCTGCCCGTTTATAGATTTTTGCTTGCCGATAAAAAAAAAAACAAAAACAAAAACAAAAACCACTGACAATGGCCCCAGAAGGAGAAGAAGAAGAAGAAGCAGCACAAGAAGCAGCAGCAGCAGCCGAAGAAGAAGAAGAAGCAGCAGCGACAGCAGCAGCAGCAGCAAAGTGCCGAACGTAATTGTGTGTCTGTGTGTGTGTGTGTGTGTGTGTGTGTGTGTGTGTATTTTCATTTTTGCCAATCACAAGTCTGAAAGGAGTTGGGAGGGGGGCACGAAGTAGCTGCAGCCCAGCAAATGGTCAGCGAGGGCGGCAAAATTTTACAGTGTCTTTGTGTGCGTGCCTCCGTGAGTGTGTCTGTGTGTGCATAATTCATTTCAAAAGACGCAAAAGTCGCAGCTGCGCAGTTGCAGCAAGCAGCAGGGAGTGGGGGTTGGCCTGCTCTATGGCCCAGCCTGCTGCATATTTAAGACATTATTACATTATAATCGCATAAAACAATCAATAAAATGTCCGTTGGCAGCGCCAACAGCAGCGACCCGTAACAGTTGGCAGCGCTGCTTTGCGCTCAAATTGCCCATAATCATAACGCTGTGTGGCTGGGCAAACCAACAAAATTTCCCACTATTCCTTGGCCACGCCTGTGTCAGTAGCGCTGTCTCGCTTTCGCACAGCGAATGTGGCGAGCATTTAGCTGGCTGGCAGGCCTGCTTGCACTTGGCGCGCACGACGAGACACGCTCACACGCACATACACGTACGCAAGCCACACACACAAATTCACTTTAAATCAATTTTTTTGGCGTTTTTCATTTCATTTTCACGATGTTGTCGTCGTCGTCGACGACTGTTGCGCCTCTCTCTTGCTCAGTTCGCCTGAGCGCTAGCGCTCTCTCACTTTAGCATGCGCGCACTGAGCCAGAAAAATACCATTATTGCGCTCTGCATGTAGCGCGTAGTGTGACTGTGTGTGTGTGTGTGTGTGCGAGTGTTTGTGGTGTGGAGTGGGCAGCATGGCGCGCGGAAGAGAGCGCAGCGCCTTGGCGTGTTTGTTAAGTGAAACCATTTTTCTTTTTATTGCAACGACGACGGCGACGGCAACGCTGGCAGCGCTGCTGCTGCGTTCGTTTTGTTATTTCTCGCTTTGGCGCACATAAATTTGAACGTTAATGATTTTTGCTTGCAGTCGCGCATGCGACCAGCAACAACAATAACAAAAGCTGGCCGCAAGTGTTGAAAAATGCTTATGCTGTTGTTGTTGTTGTTGTTCTTGCTGCTGCTGTTGTTTTGCAGGTGTCGCTTGCCATCTCACTTTTTAGCATGGACACAAACCCACCAATGCCAACCAAAGCTGCGACACTTTTTGCCGTTGTTGTTGTTGTTATAGTCACACACACACACGCACGCACGCACGCACACATATGTGTGCATGCAATTATTAAACAAATGCCACAAAACGAGCGTCGCCGTCGCCGTCGCCGTCGCCTGTTGTCAACGTCGTCTGCGGTCGCCGCTTTGCCATTTTCATTTAGACGTCAACTTTGAAGCGTCGTCGCGCGCCTCTTCTCTCTCTCTCTCTCTCTTGCTCTCTCTCTTGCTCTCTCTCTCTGACTTACTCGCTTCTGTTTGGTCGCTCGCTCGGCGCGTAAATCAGCGCCTCGGAGCTTTGAGTGTAATTTTAATTCGAATCAATTTGTTTGTCGCCGCCGCGGCCGGCGCACAGTGGGTCTCCATCGCTGCCATCGCCGGGTCTCTCTCTCTGCATTTTGCATTCCAAGACGAAGTTCGAGTCGCACATCCTTTTTGGCCGTTTCTGTTGTTGTTTTTGTTGCTGTGCCGTGCTTGGTTTGGTTAACGTGTAATGCAACAGTTGCGCCCCCCAGCCGGCCCACAGTTAGCAGCATTTGGCACAACCCTCGCTCCCACCCCCCACACATCAGCCCAACCCACCGTACCGTTCCGCGAATGGATCACCTGCTCAAGCAGCTGGCAGCTGCTGCGCAAGCGCACACACAAGCCCCGCTGATGGGCGGCTTGGCAGGCTTCGGTGCCGGCGTCCATCCAACCGCAACGCATCCACATGCCGCATCTGCGCTGCAGCTCTATGCGGCCGCAGCCGGCTGGGCGCCATATCTGGGCCTGAATCCGCTAAGCGGCGCCAGTTCCAGTTCCAGTTCCAGTTCCAGCTATCGCCATGGAGCGGCGCCTGGCGCCTCCGGCAACGCCTCCGTACACATGCTGCGTCACATGGCGCTGCTGCAGCGCGCCAATGCGGCAGCAGCGGCGGCCAATGCAGCGAGTAAGCTGCAGCAGCTTAGGGAGCAGCACGAGGACCAGCACGAAGAGTTGGAGGTGGAGGTGGAGGCACTGGAGCCAGCCTCACGTAAATTGCTGCAAACGGAGGCTCTTGAGGGTGAGTATTCAGACAATATTCAAGCTTATCTTCTGTTGCTTCTGCTTACATTCGTAAACGTTTCACTGGCTGCGCTGCTTAGCTTCAGCTCTATATCTATAAATCATCATTTCAATTTCTCTAGTTACACAATTATTCGGTAGCTAAATTAACTAAGCAAAGCTTACATATTAGTTGCTCTCTTGAATTCTTAAACGTTTCACTGGCTGCTTAATTTGCTAACCCTAGCTCAATTAAATGAATATAAATTTAAATTTATATTTGATTTATATCTTGAATCCTCAAACGTTTCACTGGCTGCTTAACTTAGGCATTAATCATATCGTAAATCATTTCTTAGGCCACTATTTTGCCATTTCCTTTGTTCACTTGTTCTGCTCTGTTATTCTTCTTTGTGCCGCATTCTTAAAGGCTACACTGGCAACGCACTCGCGAAGCCTTAAGCTTGTAGTTTTTTTTTTTACTCATTTTCTCTTTTATCCCTTTGCCATTGCATACGCAAGCGTTTTTCTGGCAGCTGGCAGCTAGAAAATAATTAAAACATTTTTTATAAGCAACTTAAGTGGGAATAGCGTGTAATTAGGTTTATTTTAAATCTATTTAATAATTAAATAATTTCCCAGCTCAGCTTGCTTTACGCAATGCTCAAAACCCAATTGCCTGCACCAATAGCAAGACAGCTAGCACACACACACACGCACACGCACGCACGCACAGAGCGACACACATGTATTTGTGTCTGGCCCGTATGCATAAGGCACAATATGTGGCCGACTCATTAATTTATAGCAAGCATTTTGGCAGCGACGTCGACTGCGACGCTTAACGGCACAAAATCGCAAAAGCACAAGCTAAAACAACAACAACAACAACAAGAGCAGCAGCAGCAGCAGCGCAAAACGGAATCCAGTTTTGTTGTTGGCGCCCCGGCGCGCACTTTATTCAATTTACCAATAAAATTTCAATCGCATTGCTCTTTTTAATCAATTCGCTGCGACACGCACAGCAGCAACAACAACAACAACAACAACAACAACAACAACTATGCATAATTTGTTTGTTGTTATGTTTTTTGATCAATTTTTAATCAACAACAAAATTTGTGGGCCGACGCTAGCGCCACGGCGCCTGCAGCGGCCATTTGTGACATTGTTGTTGTTGTTGCCCCCCCCCCCCCCCCCTCTCTCTCTCACTCTCTCTCTCTCGCTCATTTGCTACGTTTGCGTGCGCCTGACTGTGTGTGTGTGTGTGTGTGTGTGTGCGTGTCTGTGAGAGAGCTGCCGTTATTTTTGTTGCTTTTTGATTATGCGCGTAATTAAATTTGGCAAGCAATTTTGTGCCTTTTATTTTTGGCCATGCAAAAATAATTAGGCAACCGAACGGCACCAAGATTGTGAGCGAGAGAGAGAGAGAGAGAGAGAGAGAGAGGGCTGAATGCGAGAGAGAGACACATAGAGAGAGCGACAGCTCACGTTATGCATTGAACAATGCATGAAATTTCACGCTATTTGGCATGCCTGCACAATATTCAATGTGCCCAAAGTGCAAATGCCTAGAAGCAAGTGTGGCCAAACTTTGGCGGAGCATTGGAAGACAATTTGGCGATAAACAAAATTGTGCAGCTGTGTTAGGGATGATCTTATTAGAGAAGATAACTAACGATCTACAACTTTAACAGTTACACTCTCAAAGAAGAGACGAAGAGGAAGAAGTAGAAGAGCAGAAACAAGAGGAAGCAGAAAAGGGTTATTGTAGTCGCAAGCTGCGATCTATTGAAAGGAATCAAATTTGCTTTGAGCTCGTTTCCACTCTTTAACATTCGCCCTAATTTTGAAATTTTACAACACTAGCTGCTCACATCTGAAGCCCCAGAGCTGTTTCCTAAGGCTATTCAACCTCAACTATTTATGAATGTTCACCATTTTTGTGCAGCCAGCCATTCGGATTGTCCACCAATAAGGCTCTGGCTGTGCCTGGAAAGGGACTTCGGCTGAGAGCTCGCCCAGCAGCAGGAGCAATGCATAAGGCCAGCAGGTGTAGGGGGCGAAAACTGTCAGCACGGCAGGTGAACAGGCCAAGCAGAAAGTATGTTTCCATTTCCATTTGCTGCTCCCAATTTCAGCTATGCCAATTTCAGTTGCGAGTCTCGGCCCGTTTCGTCTCGAGTCCTGTCATTAAAGGCGACTGCGACTGCCCATTGTGTCCGGCGTCAACGCCCCCGCAAAACCGAACTATCTTCTATCTTCTACACATATATATATATATATGTATATATATGTATGTATTTTGGTTTTTTTGAGCCGCCTCTCAAATTGGGTAAACGCCCGAGCGGGCCAAGAAATTTGTAAAACAGTTCGTCTTTGGACGTGGACGGGAAATTAGCTGCCATTAGTCATTTTTATTGTTTTCGGTCGCGGACCCGAAACAGCGGCAGCAACAACAATAGCTGAGGAAAAACATGCTATGGCCCAAATTGGGCAACAAACAATTTGTGTTAACAATTTTTCCATTTGGCCCGCGGTCCGAAGTGAAATGTCTTAATTATTTTGGGAGCTAACCGCCTCCTGCCCCGCCAATTCGACTAACCGACAGCCCAGCAAACATACAATTTACGTTTACGACATTTTAATTAAGTTTCCCCCCGCCCGCCCCTACTTGGCTTTCCCTCAGACCTCTGCTGAACCCGCTGCCCCCGCTCGCTGCTCGCTTGTGGAAATTGAGCAAATTAATAAGAACGCCATTGGCACGCCCCGAAAACGCTTGAGCTGCTCGATTCCCAACGTGCCGGCTCCCAATCCCGGCCACTGCTGATCATCATCGGCCGTGATCATCAGTGATGAATGAATTGAGCTGATCTCCTACTGCTCATTAGCCTCGCCGACCGCGAGCGCGTCTGGTAATTGCCTTCATTTCTAAGGGGCCTACCTAGACCATAGATTAATTGTGTATGTACGCTGAAGTGGAGCTGCGAGTGAGTCAATTGGCTGATGCTCCTAGATGAAAACAAGCCTGGCATTTGATAGAACTCGCAACGAACACACGATACGCTTACAGTAGCTAATGCGCTGCGTTTACAGTTGTTCATTCTGCTTTGTGCGCCATCCTTAAACGTGTAGCTCCGTTTTCGTTGATTCCGCTTTGTGCGGCAAGAATGCGGCACCCTTTCTCACTTCCCTCGCGCAAACGTGCTATTTTTTTGCATTCCTCTTTGTGTCGCATTCGTAAATGTTGCACGGCACATATTGTGGTCTGCGGACTGTGCTCAGACCAGACAAAGCCGTACGGATTGCTTAGCTAGCCACACGTGCGGCAGGGTAATCGATAGAAGCCCAAAACCAAGACTGGAAGCCACGCGGAGCCATCAACATCAGCGGCTAATGCGCATTTGTGTGCGCCTCTGGTCTGGTTGGCTGGTCCGATTTCCACAGATTTTTCCCCATAATTAATAAGCCGCTCAGCAACAGACGTCGTCATTCGTCTCGCTGGCTAATTGGTCGCTCGTCAGTTTCGGAGCAACTCAGCCAGCCCGGCGCGAGACGCTCCAAATGAGCTTTTGACGAGCGTTTTGCCTCGGGAAATGATAATTATTTAAGTGACTCCCATTTAGCTGCGACCACTGCCAAAAATAACTGAAATGCTCGAGAAAAAACTAATATATGTATATACATATATACATATATATGTGTATATTCATGCATATTTGAGCCGAACAGCTGCAAAGTGGAGCCACTCGCCCTCGCTGCCAAGTTATTTGCATAATTTACGAGGGCGACAACCCTGGCTGGGCCCATAAATTCACCCAATTTGTGCTCGTTGGCCGCTAGCCAGCTGAAAATTTCACGAGTGCCCGGCCAAATGGAATCGCATTTTGGCAGCGAGCAACCTTCACGTTAACCCATCCCCCATACCCCATTCCCCATACCCTACCCTCGCTCCCAGCACAATACCCAACCCTTCTTTGAGCCGAACCCCCTCCTACGCCCAAGCCACCCACGTGGGCGTGTGGAGCTATTCAGCTAATAAAAATCAAAAGGCGTTTTGTTCGCTAAACTTAAATTGAAAACACTTCAGCAACAACAACAACAACAACAACAACAACAGCAACAAAAGGATAAACACTTCAAGGGGCGGATTTGGCTTAGGTAAAATAAAGCCCCAAAAGAGTAAAAAAAAACCCCCCACGCCTCTGGCTGTCTGTATATGTGTGTGTGTATGTGTGTGTTTGTGTGTGTGTGTGTGTGTGTGTTGCCGTTTAGCACAAAGATGGCGGCTGCAGATAATGAAATTTGCCGAAATAAAAAAAAAAAACAAGAAAGCGCGACTCTTCTTGGCAAGCCGCAGCTTAAATACCCTACTTTGAGTTTAATATCCTAAGGATATTTCCCCATATGATACGATACGATATGATATAATATAATATGATATATTATGATATGGGTATATGTTTGAGGCAGAGTTAAGCTCGTAATTGCTGAGTTTGGTTACGAAAAATAAACAAAAGTTCTTCACATCAAAAAGAACTATAAAGCTGTATATATTTATAATATATAACTGTATATATAATATCAGATTTTTCTTATTGTTAAGAAACATGATATACCTAAATGTAAACTTTTGTAAAGATGGCCCAGAAAAATAGTTTAGAAGCATTTTGTTTAGTAAGAATAACGAGAATTCTGTATAAAATTCTAATTTTTGTCGCATGGCTCGGAAAAAATAGTCCGATCAGGCTCAGTGCGATATATATCGGCTGCTACACATGAAAGACTTTATGTAATGTTAGAAGATTATAGGCATAAAAAGTGGGAGGGAGATTTATACTTATATATATATTTGTATATATTCATATATGCATACATATATATATATATATATATATATATATATATTTGTAAGCATCTTTATAATCCTTGGGCTCGATTGAATCACCTACTCCTGTGTTACACATTTCGTGACAAACTCAAAATACCCTTTATAATTGTATTAAAAATAACAACAAATGTTTTGGCGACCCGAGCAAGAGAGGGGGAGGGGTAGGGGGAGGGGGAGGTTGGGTGGTTTGCCATTGCATTTTTGTTAACTCGCTTTGCTGTTGTTGTTGTTGTTGTTGGCCATTTACAGTTTTGAGGCGTAATTTGCTGTTGTTGTTGTTGTTGTTGTTGTGTCTTATGCAGCCACGCCCCCCGAACGCCCCCCCTAAACAAATGGCCAATAAGTTGGCAGGCAAATTGGCCAGGCCATTTGAGATTAGCCGTTTAGGAGTGCCATTAAGCAGAAGGATTGCAAATGAATTCACTGGCTCTTACACACCCCCCACCCCCCATCACCCAGCCCCCCTCTCCCCGCTTCTCTTGGCAGCCTGTTTGTTGTCATTTTGCATTTTGGCTGCTTTTCGCTTTTCTTTTTTTTCATAATTTGTGAAGTGCACAGAAGTGGAAACTTGAATGCGAAGTGGCACTTCAGGCTGCCGAAGGGGCGCTTAGCTGGGCGGGTTAAGGGGGTAACGGGGTAAGGGGGTAAGGGGCTTACCATCTGACTTTTTGTTCAGCTTCTTCTTCTTCTGCCTCTTAACTTGCTGTCAAAGACTAATTCCAAATAGTTTCTTTATTATTTTATAATATTTTATTTTACTTTATTCCATTTCATTTAAATCATCTCAACTTTGAGGTCTTCTATTCAAGCTGTTGCTAGAGCTTTTAGCTAACTATCTTTAAGTTTATAGAGCTTCAATTAAGTTGAATATACCTGGATTCAGACTTTGGACCCGTCAGAATATACACTATATATATATATATCTAGACACTGCTCTCTTAAGAAATACTAGTATATCATATTTCTGTTCAAGGATGAATCGGTCAGACATATATATTTATATATTATATGCACTTCTCTATTAAGTCAGCAATACATATAAATTTTCTCCATTTTTATATATTATCTGATTCTTTCTTCTTTCTTTCTAAGTCGTTTGTCAGGAACGCTAGGAAAATAATGGGAAATGCTGAGCTTGGGCGAGATAATCTCCCTTACAGTAACACAATGTTATCGACCGATTCTTCCTATAACAGCTATATGATATAGAAGTGCAATTTGATTAATTTGTCAGATATGTCTGATAAAATAGTGGGATAAATGAAATGCGGAGCTTGTTTCAGATATGCCTCCTTTAAGTAACATCTTTAATCAACTGATTCTTCCTACAGAGCTTTATGTATAACAAGTCGATGCTGAAGAGTTTTACTTATATTTGAGATGCAGAGTGAAGTTTTCTTTCTTAAAGATATCTTCGAAAAAACAGAAACGTTTCGACCAATCGCATATCGTTTGAGACATTGCTATTCAGTTTTAAAAATATACGTCAAGGAATATATGTATTTTATTCATTTATTTATACACATATTAACATATTTAATGAAATATTTTCCAAGCTCAACAGAATAAGAAAAGACGTTTTATAATTACATGAAATAATTTGAGCACAAATGGTTTATTTACAGTCAAGTTTCAAAAACAAGTAACAAAATCACATAGCTCATATCTGATCAATAATGATTAAATACATATACACATACCTACATACATATATTTTTTGGGGATTACCCCTGATTGCAGCGAGCAGAAAATTCCTTCGGTTCGAACGAAAGCCCAGGCGGAAAAGAAAAGCCGCAGACACGTAGAGTTAAGCGTTTTACCACAAAAACCGAGGCCCCTTCCATTGGCCCAACCCCAACCCCATTCCCATCCCCTTCGCCAGCCAGCGTCAAATGTTTTGTCGTCCCTTTTCGTATAGCCGCACACACGTTTCGATTTTATGTTATCTCCATGGGGCTTACCAAGTGATACGCCCCGGCCCAGTTCACCCACAAGCGCTGCTCGGGCAACGACATGAAAATTATGTAAAACTTAAGTAAAAGATGAGCTCGTCAAGAATTATGACACCCAAGGGACGAAGATGTGTGCGAAGCGCAACAGTGAATAAAGCAAACAACAGCAACAACAATAACACACACACACACACAGAGAGAGAGCTACACTACTCGCCGTTGTTGTTGTTTAAACAACCCCAAAAGAGGCCATAAGCCATATAAATAGAAAGCAAGTGCGATTGCAAAAAGTTAGCAGCAAATTGAAATACCCTTTAAAAAAGCAGGCAATGGGTAAAATTAAAAGCAAATGTAACGAGTAAAGAGTAACCAGTGAAGAGTAACGAGTGCAGAGTAACGAGTAACTACTGGCAAGTAACGAGCAAAGTGACGAGTGAAAACTAGAAGAAATGACGTGGAACTAGTTAAAAATAATACATGAACAACTAACGACGAGTGACGAGTGGCGAGTGGCGAGTGGCGAATATTAAACTGAGCATAAATTGTAAATAGTGACGATTAATCATTGACCAAAGGGAATTGTATAAAAAAGCGTCATGCAGCGTAAAGCACATAAAATGTAAGAAGTAACAAGTGGAAAAAAAGTGACGAGTGACAACTAACGAGTAATGAGCGAGCAATGTACGAGCTACGAGAATAGTATAAAAACTAACCAAGTTACAAGGGAATAAAATGAGATACTCATCTCATTGAGTAACGAGAGAAAAGTGAGAGAAAGCTGGTAATGGGTAAAAAGTGCAAATCGATATGTGACGAGTAACTCGCGCCAATTAAGGGACTACAAAAAGAAATAAGTAACTTACAACGAGTGACGAGTAACGAGTATTTAGCCTTGACCTGCGATAAATACATAAGTAATTTATGTATTTAAAAAGTAGAGTTTAAAATATATAAAAAGTAACGAGTGAATAAAATGTGACGAGTAGTTTATAGGAAACAACGCGAGAGAGACGAGCATTGAATATTGCGATTCCATTATGCAAGCAGAGTAAAAAGCATATATATTTTGGATCTGTTCGTGTGTTAATTTCTTTTCCCTCGCTACTCGTTACGCGGACATACGTTAACCAACACTGCACAAGTACAACGAGCAGAGCATAATACCCCCCAAAAGAGAAGGAAAAACGAGCATAAAAAGGCAGAAATCAAATCTAAACTAAAACTACAACATGGGGCATTTAAGTGGCAGCCCCCACCACACACAGGCACGCACACACACGCACACACACACACACACACACGCACTCGCTGAACAAGCAGCGAGTTAAGCAGCCAAGCGTATCCCGTGTATCCACCCACTAGACTATGCCAGCTTGGCGCTCGTAAATGCCTCATGTGCGTTTATATTGAAACAGATTGCTCCGCCAGCCGTTGCCTCGACTCGTCGCCCCCCGAGCCCCGACGACCCCCCCTAGTGCCTAGTTGCCACACTCGTTGCTGTTGTTGTCGCTCGTCCTGTCTCTCGTGTTGTGTGTCCTTTGTGAAATTGTTGCGGTTTGCAATTTGCTGCAAATGACACTTGTTGTGAGCACCCGGGCAGCAGTTGCTTCTTCGCTGCCCCCTCAGCTCCCTGTCGCCTCTCGCCTGTCCCCTGTGCCATGTCATCTGTCGTGCGGCTCTGTGCACATCGTCCTGGTCTTAGGTGGCAGCCATGTTGGCCTCTTCTTCATGGCTGCCGCCGAATGCGTGCGTGCGTGCGTGCGAAGGCGACGCATCGACTGCGACGCGCATCAACCACCAAACGGCCAGCAGGCGGCACAACCAGCACACGCCCCCCCTCCCTCCCCCCCCCACCCCTCTTGCCCACTTCCAGCTGCCCGCATGCAGCCCGAGCAGCTGCCATTCGTCCCGTTCGTCCCGCACGACACTTTGGGGCTAATACAATTTATACACTTGGCTTGGCGTCGTTTCGGTTTGGCTCAGTGCCACGCCTGGCAATACGGTTATGGGGCGTCCGAGCTGGGATTTTGTGGCAGGATATGCTGCCGGTGGCGAGACGGGGGGAGGCGAGGCGGGGAGGAGGGAAGGCAAGGCGGGCCACGATTGTCAGCCAGTTTTACGGTTGGATCAATGTTTATGCCGTTACACACACACACACACACAATCACAGCGTGGCATTTATCCTTGTTACACGAACACACACACACACACGCCCCTCCTCCCCCTGCCAACAACAACAACAACAGGGCAAAGCGCCCCCCAAAAAGCTTTCTCGTTGGCTTTTGGCGACGTTTGTAAATTGGAAAATTCTTGCTGTGTGTGTGTGTGTTTGTGTGTGCGTGTGTGTGTGTTGGCTGGCTGGTAACTTGCTTTGTTGTTGTTGTTGTTGTTGTTGTTGTTGTTGTTGTTGTTGTTGTTGTTGTTGTTGTTGTAGCTACATATTTCTTGTATCCATCGCCTGGCGTTCCGCTCGTTGGGCCGCCCAACGCCCCGCGTCTTCGTCTCCATCTCCGTCTCCGTTTCCGTCTCTGTCGTTGTATCTAATAAACCTTAAATGAAGGCAATATTGTGGGGTTGTTTTGGGTTAATATTGAAACGATAAAATTGAATTGAGCCCTATGCCACAACAACAACAACAACAATGGCCCAGACGTCCCTGAAAGTTTTGCTGGGCTCGGTTTTTGGCAAACTTTTGTTGGATTTTTGTGAGTTGTAATGACACTTTTAGCTGACTTTGTAGCCATTTTGCTAGCTATCTCTATCACTATCAGTCGCTCCCTCTCTCTCTCTCTCTCTCTCTCTAGCTCTCTCTCGAGCTCTCTCTGTGCGTGTGTGTGTGTTTGCTTGTGATTTCCGTTTCCGTTGCCATTGAAAATGATTTTGTTGTTTGTTCTCGTGTGCGGTTTTTAATCAATTTTTGCCAAACATTTTTGCCATAACTTTCGCCTGTGTGTGTGTGTGTGTGTGTGTGTGTGGTTGCTCGTTACAAGCAAGCTTTTCCCTTGTACACATCAATATATTCCATATATATATGCGAAATTAAAAGTTTTACCACTTATCGATAAATTTATCGATTAATATGTTGCAGATGTATGCCTAAAGGGCACTTTTGCTAGTGAAGTAGCTCAAAGTTAGTTATCAAACGTAGTTATCGATAGCTTTTCGTTCAACTATCGATAACTGCTGCATAATCCGCTATCGATCGATTATCGTTTATCGTTTACTTACGTTATTTAAAAACTGCAAATTATATTAAATGAAAGGCAAAGCAATCAGTTATCGATATATTATATCCTATCGTTTTGGGCAACGTAGGTAGATATTTTCAATCAAATTGATGCAAAAGGAAAGAAGCTGAGATATGTATATGCATATCTATCTATCAAGTTATCTATTAATCTATAAATCTATCTGTATGACAATTCATCGATCTAACTATTTAGCCATAAATTAAACTATATATATATTTATCTATGTTAAGCTAATATTCCTTAATTAAAAAACTTGTGATTATTAGATTCACAAAAACTCTTTTGGAAGATCTGTTGGCAGAATGTCTTGCTTAGATTCCTCACAACGATTTCTGTATTTTTCGCGTCAATTGACATTAACTTGCCCAATATCTTTAGATAAACATCTAAATGAAACAAATGTGGTTAATATTTAATAGTATTATTTATTGTTTCTGCTTTAATACTACCCATACTACCTTGATAGGCCATCTTCATCCAGAGATAGAGCTTGGATTGATAGAAAGATATATATATATAGATAGATAGATAGATAGATAGATAGATAGATAGATAGATAGATAGATAGATAGATATATAGATAGTTAGATAGATAGATAGAAAGATAGACAGATAGATAGATAGAAAGATAGATAGATTCATAGATAAATAGATAGTTAAATAAATATATACTTTATATTTATTTTAATATATTCTCCAAGCTCTTCATATATTTTCCAAATTCGAAACAGTTTTATTTAAATTTGTATCTGCCCGTTCTACTGAAAATATTGATTTACCAAAATATTTTCATACGGAATTTGCGGGCCAAATTTCAGCTGCATCCAAAATTGGCAACAAGCAAATCTGGTTAACTAAATCCAATGATTGGGGCCAAAGCTTTTTATGCTTTGCAGATGAGTCTTTCACTTTGAATATAAATATTTTTGAACAAAAAGAATTAAACTTAAATTTCGGGCTGAAAGCCATGTTAGAGCCTTGGCAACACAGTAAGAATTTCAGTTTTTGAACTCTTGCGGATTGAGCTGCGCATTGATCATCAATCAGTCAATCAGTCAATCACTCAGTCAGTCAGTCAATCAGTCAATCAGTCAGTCAGTCAATCAGTCAGTAAGTCAGTCAATCAGTCAGTCAGTCAATCAGTCAATCAGTCAGTCAGTCAGTCAGTCAGTCAGTCAGTCAGTCAATCAATCAGTCAGTCAGTCAATCAGTCAGTAAGTCAGTCAATCAGTCAGTCAGTCAATCAGTCAATCAGTCAGTCAGTCAATCAGTCAATCATTCAGTCAGTCAATCAGTCAGTCAGTCAGTCAGTCAGTCAATCAGTCAGTCAGTCAGTCAATCAGTCAGTCAGTCAATCAGTCAGTCAGTCAATCAGTCTGGAGCTGGCATGTTTTTATTGATGGCATAGATAAGGGTATTTGGAATTGGATATTCTGCCCCATTTTGAGTTCCGCTCTAAACGCAATTTGAGCCTTGCAGTTGGCCCCTTGTTGCAACGGCTGTTGCTGCCCCTCGCAAATTTGCGTGTCTACAAAAGGTAATTCAAATGCCGACGGCATTTTATTGGCCAACAACACCAACAAACGCAACAACAACAACAACGAGGACAACAACAGCGCGTTGTTGTTGCGGCTGATACGTTTTTTTTTATTAATTGAAAAGTTAATTAAAGGTGATAAAAATTATACATGCCACCGATTTTCGCGCTGCAGGCGTTCGCCAGCAACAGCAACAGCAACAACAACAACAACAAGAATGGACAATGGACAAGGCAGATAAAAAAAAAACACGTTTCAATTACATGTACGCACACATATGTAACTGCTCCGCTCGCGAGCTGCTTGTGTGTGTGTGTGTGTGTACTAATTACATATGTATATGTAATGCCCAATTTGCGTACAGTCTATTAAAGCCTTTGATGCTGTTCTTATATGCACATGCAGTATATACATACATATGTACACACATATGCATGCATACACACACACACACACACGCAAAATGCGTAAATATATGCCGTAGCGCTTATAGATTCGAATATGCCTGCCCATTTTATCAATTTTAAATACAGGGCTCTGCTTTTACGCACAGCATTTACAACAAGTTGCCGTTTGCAGAGCTCGCGCTCTCGCTCTCTCTCTGTCTCTCTCTCCCGCTCGCTCGCTGGCCCGAGCAGAGGCGTCGCAGCCGCCGCTGACGTTGCCATAGTTTGTGCACTGAGCCAAGTGAAGAGAGCATTGGACATGGACAGCGAGAGCGGGAGTGTGCGGGGCGTGTGGGCGGCATACATATGTATGTGCAGGTGTGAGCGAGATAGAGCAAGTGCGCAGCATGGCAAGTTAATTAAATCCTCATGTATTAATCACGGCACCTACCATCACCGGCCTCCCCCTCGCGCTCGCCCGCGCCCGCGCCCTTCTTTGCCACCATGATGACGCTCTATTAATCGCCATCGCCGCAAACAAACTCGTTGGCCGTACGTCCTGGCGTCTGTCTCTCTACCTCTCTCTCTCTCTCTCGCTCTCTTGTCAGACGTCGGCGTCGCTGTCCGGCCGTCTCCGTTTCGAGTTTCCAGTTTCGAGTTGGAGCTGCAGTTCGAGTCTCAGTTTCAGTTTCAGTCTCTGCGCTTGCGTGATTCTGATGGCAAATTAATTCCTGGTAATTTGTTTTGATGTGATGTGCGACTTGAAATTGATTGAGATTGTGTTGTTGTTGCTGTTGTTGTTGTTGTTGTTGTTGCTGCTCTGGCTCGGGCCAATAACAGCAACAACAACAACAACAAAGACAGCTGAGAATTTATTAAAGCAGCAGCAGAAATCAATTTTTATGCTCAGCTTTATTTTTGCGCTTTGCTTTTTTGCTTTTTCGTTGTAGCTCTTCTTCTTCTTGCTGCTGTTGTTGTTGTTGTTGTTGTTGTTGTTGTTTTTGCTCATTTTTAGCACTTTTGTAGCCCTCTTCGCCTTCCTTATGCATAAATCATAAGCCATAGCCCAGACACACAAACACACATACACACACACACACACACACACATACATAACTTTCAATTAATAAACTATTGTTTATATTAATAGATTTGTTGTTGTTGTTGTTGTTGTTGTTGCTCTTCGCACGCTGCTCATAAATTTAATTTGTTTGCACAATTAATTTTAAGCCTCAATATAATAGAACGCAAATTCGACAAGAAGAATAATAAATAAATGAAAACAAAAATTCGATTTATTTTGAGCTCTGATTCCGCGAGTTGAGCTGCGGAACCAGTTCATTTGAACTTGTGCTCAGTCGCGTGGGCAATCTGTGGCATAGCTGAACTAGTTTCATGAGCGAACTATAGTTGGACAGATAAACCCAATCAGATAAACTTAGTCGGTTGTATGCCGACAAAAAAGGGAAAATACATTTAATCAGATTTGCAAATAAAACTAGCTGAACTAGTTCACTTGCCCCGTCGACTATTCGACTATGATTCGTTTCTTAAAGCTGAACTAGTTCATTTGTTTTGTTAGATTCAATTTTTATTCGTTTCTTAAAGCTCGACTAGACCATTAGTTCGTTTCCTTAAGCTCAACTAGTTCATTTATTCTACTTGATTCGATTTGGATAAGTTTCTTAAAGCTCAACTAGTTTATATGTTCCGTTTGATTCGATTTTGATTCGATTCTTAAAGCTCAATTAGTTCGCGTGTTGCTTTTGATTCGTTTCTTAAAGCTCGACTAGTTCGCGTGTTGCTTTTGATTCGTTTCTTAAAGCTCGACTAGTTCGCGTGTTGCTTTTGATTCGAATTTGATTGGTTTCCTTCGTTTGTTTTGTTAGATTCGTGTTTGATTCGTTTCTTAAGGCTAAGCTTGTTCATTTCTTAAAGCTTTCTTAAAGCTCAGCTGATTAATGTGTTTTGTGTCAGCTTATGGGTTCGCTGATTTGAGCTCGATTGCTTAAACTTCCAATCATGTCCATCCACCCACTTAAATTGCAATCATATTTAACTAAGCTCAGCTGGAACTTTGCATTGCACCTGCAGCTGTTTCTTCAGCTCGGGCAGAGATTGCAGCCGAGATACGAGGATGGGGCAGCTAGGCTCGCTCGCTCTCACACGCACACGCACACGGACCCAGGGTCCAGGGTTGCACGCCCACTCGAGGTGGACGTCGTTCGTAATCAAATTAAGTAAATTACAAGCTCTCAAATGTGCAAGACTCGTGTTTTACCTCGCTAATAACTGCCGAAAAGCAAAAGTTTCGGCCAGATACCAGTTGTAAGCCCCCAACTCCGCATACCTTAACCCCCCCCCTGCAGTCAACATTGTGGCAGCCTCGAACCTGAACAACTGCAAACTGATCGTGCGATCAGTGAAAGGAGGGAACCAACACGGACCACAGCGCAAAGCGCAGCCACAACTTAAGAACTCAATTTGAAGCTTTAGCTCGCACTCGGACTCTGTCTGGCCACAGCAGAGCTTTCTCTCTCGCTCTCGCTCTCTCGCGCTCGCCGTGCTGAGCATCTGTTGTGCGCTGGCTGATCTTTGCCGCGCTTCCTTTCTAAATTGATTTTGAAAACAAAATGATCGTAAATTTTGATCGCCTTTGCAGCCTCTGCAAATTACTGAGCTTTTGCTCCGAAACTGAAACCAGACCCGCCCTGATCATCAGTTGCTGTTGTTGTTGTTGTTGTTGTTGTTGTTGTTGTTGTGCCTTGGCTTTTATGGGCCTTGATTGAGTTGTCATATTTTATTACCGAAAATTTTAGACAACGCCACAACGACTTTGACTCGCAACCGCAGCGAAACGTTTCATTTGCCGTGGCGAATTGCGATCGTCGGCGTCGGCGTCGGCGACGTTGACGTCTGACACAGACGCTGGCTGCGACGCCGACTGCGACGATGTCGGCACATACGCTTAACACCTGTGTTCGCTCTTGCTTGCAGTCGCTCTATGTGTGTGTGTGTGTGTGTGTGTGTATGTGTGTGTATGCGCATGTGTGTGATATTCAGGTGATAATATGCCCGCCATTTTCGTAATGGAAAGTAATTATTGTTTGCGGCAACGAATTACAGTAATCGTCATAAAATGTTTCCCCATGACTGCCTACAGCAAACCAGGCGAGGGAACGCCAACAACCAGGCAACCAGGCCCAACACCAAGACCCAACAATCAGCGGCAGTAAACAGCAACAGCAAAAACAACAACAGCAGCAACAACAACAGCAGCAGCAACAACAACAACAACAACGAACAACAGCCGTTGTCCGTTGTGCCCTGCTATAATCAAGGGAAATAACATTTTCAAGCAGCGTTAAAACTAACATTAATTATGTCCGAAACGAACAAAACGATCAGCGAGAGCCGGAGAGGCAAAAAGCGAAGCCACTGGAAGGAAGGCAAAGGCAAAAGGAAAGCAAACCAAATTGGGCAAAACTTTCAAAGAGAGCCAGTGTGTGAGAGAGTGCGAAAGTGCGCGATTGCATATTGGGCAACGGTAAGGTGCAGTATTGTGTGTGTGTGCGAGAGAGAGAGAGAGAGAGCGGCGGCAGCGGGTGTCTGCGATTGATTGTTATTGTTGGCCGTTGGAACGCAGTGGCGCCCTCTAGCGCAAGATTCGAGCAGCGAATGCAGAGCGCAGGCCAAATGGCAGTAAAATGAAGAAATTGAAAAAAAGTCAATGTGCAGCAGCTGAAGATGGACAGCGGATGCAGCGGCAGCGGCAGCGCCGTACGCGAAACATTGCTCCAGAGTTACGCCCCAGACAGAGCAGTCGCAGGCGCAGGCGCAGCAGCGATGCAGCTGCAGGCGGGCAGCAACAATGTTGGAATTGAGGACTGGAACTGCGACTGGGATGTTGTGCAGTGGCAGCGACGCCAACGCCAACGCCAAGCCAGCCCAAGCCGAAACTAACGAGCGAGCGAGCGAGCGAGAGCGCAACAACAAGCCGATGAGGGAGCGAGCGAGCGAGCGACGTTAATAAGAAATTAATGTCTTGATCATTTTCGATCGTTATGTAAATCAATCAGGCAAATTATAGCTCAGGGGCTTGCCACAATAATTAGACCCTATTCGTAATGCAGCCGCAAAGGCCAGGGCGACCAACAGAGAGAGCGAGCAAGAGGTAAAGACTGAGAGAGAGAGCGAGTGCAAGAGAGAGCGCGAAAGAGCGGGAGCAGCAGCCAAGACAGCGTTAAAGGCCTCGATAGTCATGGCGTGCAGACGACGCAGACGCTGACGCGCCCCTCGAACGTAGGGCATAAGAAAATGCAAAAAAAAGAAGAGGAAACATTTTTGCTGGCATGCAACGCCTTGATGTCTTCTTCGGAGCTGAAGCTGGAGCCGACGTCTTCATTAAAACAACAAAACATTTATGCGCCGCTTTGCCATGTCGCTGCCCGCTGCCCGCTGTCCGCGTCGATCGCGGGCAGCGATCGTTCTTTGAGAGCTTTTCGTCAGAGCGGACCCGGGGCTGGGCTGGGCTCCAGCTCCAGCTCCAACTCTGGGAGCAACGTAACAAGATGCGTAAAAATTATTGATTTTCCTTGACTTGATTGTTGTTGGCTATCAAAATTTAATCATAACATGCAACACGAGACCAGCGAGAGGCAGAGACAGACAGGGGGGGGGGGGGGGGGGGTGGGGTGGAGTGGGGCTAAAGGATCGGCAACATGTTGGCAAGTTAACCACCTGAATTTTCAATTTTGCATCGCGCAGCAGCGGCAAGTAATTTGCTGCGTTGACGTGCCTGGCGTGGCAGATGAGCAATGACCCGGCACCCGGGCTGCCAGCAGTGGCAGCGCCAAGTGCTGGAGGGGGAGGGGGGGGGGGAGGAGGCTTGGGCTTGTGTGTGTGGCAGATTACATACGCGGCCGCTGCTCTTCGTGTCGATCAATTCATTTTAATGCAAACAACTCATATAAATTCATGTGCAACTTGGCAGCTGACGCGCCAGTTCGCCAGATCGCCAGATTGAGGTGAACACTCCCCTCCGCTACCCTTCCCTACCCTCACCTGTGTCAGTCCACTCGGGTCAGTCCACTCGGCTGTTGGGCCGCTGCCAATTACCGTCGTGGCAAGTGCAAAGAAATTCATTAATTTAAGTGCCACACATTTGTTGCCCACTGTGCGAGCGAGCACCCCTCCCCCTCTCCTCCCCCTCCTGCCCTACCTTACCCGCGTCTGCTTAGGGAATGGGTGTGTAAATGTATTGCAAATGTAATTGCAGCAACCGCTTAACCTGGCCAATTACATGCCAGCCAGAGCTGAGGAGGCATCAATTGTGCCTTAACCCTCGACCCAAGCCTTGTTCCTATTTAATCTTCAATTGAGGAACAAAATATTTAAGAAAAGTGAACAGCTCTGCAGAAATTACCCGGCGTTCTGCGTGTGAGAGTAGAAAACTGTCTTTTTATTTGCCAATAACAATTATTATATTATAATTTTAGTTTAAGAAACAAATATATGGTCCTCTCAGGGGTTCGAGCCATCGACTTCGTGCGCAATGGTCCGACGCTCAACTCCCATTGCGAATCATTGCGACTTTTTGTTGCCTGCCAAAAAAAAACGAAAGCATTATAGTTTATAAAATTGATTTATTATTTATTTGTTCAAGATAATTTGTTGTAAGTTAAAGACATATAATATTTGCATAGAAGGAGACATCTCCGATTTCATAAAGTTTATATATTATATATTCTAGATCAGGTCCATCTGTCCATCTATATGTCCGTCCGTCCGTCTGTCTGTCCGTCCGTCTGTTTATTATCCAACCTGGGCATGGGTTCGACTTTCTGCTGCAGGCAGTACATATATCGAATCGGGCCACTATATCGTATAGCTGATATAAGAACGATCTGTCAAAGAGTAGGCAGGTAGGAACTCAACAATTACGATCTTCACTATTCTCACATATCACAAATATATATTGTTGCTGAGTTTGAACCAGCGACACCTCGCTTGTTAGTTCGATGCCTCACATGGAGATCGTATTTTCAGCCCTTTCATTTAAGAATGGAATGAATATATATATATATATATATATATACTTAATATATGTATTTTTTTATATATATAGTTTAATAACAAATTGTATAAAATAATCTATAAATATTATAAATACCCAAAGTCTAGTTTCTTGAGAATAAATTTCTTATAGATGATAAATGTTTTGATAATATATGCAAATATAACTTTTGTAGGTCTTGCCCGAGTTTCGAGATGCCTTCTTATTGAGGCTCTCCGAAATTCCCACGTCTCAGATTCGCCGAGGGGTGGCCAGGGGGGAGGGGGAGGGGGGGTGCACGGGCTGGGCTTTTAGCGTGCGGTGTGCAAACAATTTAACACACTCCAAAGTTGCAGACGCAGCTCTGGACTCTTGAACAATTCATCAAAGTGAAAGAACAGCAACAACAACAACAACAACAACAACAACAAGAACAACAACAAGCAGCTAAACGACTTTGACAGGCAGTGAAAAGGGGCAGGGAAAGGGGTTACAACAAAAAACAAACCAAGGCAACAAAAAAAAAACAAGACAGGAGAAACAAATCGAATACCCTGCAAAAAAAAATAGGAGGGCGCGTGGCTGACTTAACGCCCTGTTTTGTAGTTGTTTATGTTTTTTTTTTTATTTTGATACAAGCAGCGCGGTGGGCTGAGGGAGAAGGGTGGGGGGTGCTGGCTATGCCGAGGGTCGCATAATTAGCAGCCCTAATGTGTGTGCTTGTATGTGTGTGCGTGTGTGCGTGTTTGTGTGTGTGACCTAACGTTATGTTTTTTCTGCCCCTCATTTTTTATAACCTGAACACATTATAAATGGGTGAAAAGGGTATATTGGTTTTGTGCAAGTGCATGTAACAGGCAGAAGGAAGCAACTCCGAGCCCATAGAGTATATATATTCTTGAACAGCATCAATAGCCGAGTCGATCTAACCATAGCCGTTCGTCTTGCTGTCCGTCGTCTATCCGTCCGTCCATCCGCTGATTCACGCGTCCAACCGTCCGTCCGTTTGTCCAACTTTCCGTCCGTCCATCCGTCCGTCTATCCGTCCGTCCATCCATTCATCTTGCCCTGCATCTATCCATCCGTCCGTCGTTCCGTCTCTCTGTTAGTTCGTTCCTCCGTCCATCTATCCGTCCGTTCATCCATATTAATGATTACGTCGATGTCGGAACCTCTTAAAGCTAGAAAGATTTTGAACGTAGTGCCCGGGCAGTACAAGTTCGTTTTCGATAATCGATAACTTGCTGCGTTTTCAAGCAATCGATAAAAATCGTTATAGAAATCCCGTTTTTTTTTTTAGCAAATCTCTTGCTTTGTAAGGGCTAGAGTCTGCAAATTAAATGAAGTAACTTTCATTTCATAGATCGAGCTTCATTTGGTTAGAAGAGGCTTCAGGGTATCGCCTAGTCGGGCACTTCCCACCAGAGCGCTCTCACTTGTTCTTACTGCGCCTCTGCGCCTCTATTTGACTTGCATTTTTTGTCAGTTTGTTCCAATTTTTTTGTCCGTTCAAAATGGAGAGAAAAAAATAATGCAAAAAGCAAATCAAATCATGTGACAAGCTTCTAATGAACCTCAAAAGGTGCCACGACCCGGTCCGAGGCGGCCTTTTGACAACCCCCACGTCAGACATTTGTGTGGCCTATAAATGCTAATGAGCCCAACGTTTATTCTACGTTTTTTTTCCATTTTCCATTTTATATTTTTTATTCGACTTTTCTTTTTTTTTGTGCATTTTACCCACGTTTTTTATTGTTGCTGTTGTTGCTAGTTAATTTTTTTTATAGATTTTTATGGTGATTTTTTGGGCAATTTTTTGTGGGTCGTTCGGCTGATTCTTGTGGGACCAAATTTACTGCTGCCACTGCTGCTGCTGCTGCCACTGCTACTGCTACTGCTGGCAGTAGTTCTGGCGCTGGTTCTGTAAGAGATTTGATTCGCCTTTTGCTTGGCCCCGAGGCGGGTAGTTTTGTCCGCTCAGCGTTATGGTCATGAGCCGTGTTTTATTTTTCTTTTCTCCCCGAGGGCCGCAGTTCAGGCCAATCGCCCCCTTGCTTCCTCTCTGTCTCTCTCCCCCCCTCTCTCTCTCTCACTCTCGCTGTCGCTGCATTTGGTTCCACTTGAGTTTGTTTGCTTAACGACCTTTGAAATTAGCCAAAACTAAGGGGCAATAGGCGTTAGATGGACCCAATGCAGCAGCCCGTAGATTAGACACTGTCCGCAGAGTCTGGCAACAACAAAAGCGACAATAACAATTTATACTATTTATATGCAAATTTGCAAGCGCCTCGCAACTGTGCACCATTTGTTGGCCTAATTAAAATTGGGCTACCCATTTTTAATTAGGCCAAAATACAAGGAACAACAAACAGATTTATATGTAGGCAGGTACGAGCGGCATAATGAGAGAGAGAGAGAGAGAGAGAGTGAGAGACAGAGAGAGAGATAGAGAGAGAGAGGAAAAGATAGAGTTCTGGAGTCTGGAGTTCTTGCTTGTCAGCCGAAACGCTTTGCTAATTCAATACCCTTTGCGGGTCTTACCATGCTTCGATATATCCTAGCAGCAAAGTCCTGGGAGAAAACAAAACACATTCGAGAACTAGCGAATATTTTAGTACGAGATTTAATACAGTACAGGCGAAAAAAATAGCAAGAACTACTAAGCTAAATGTTTGCGAGAGAACAGACGAGAGAGTGGGCCTATCTTCGGCAGGCCGAAGACCTAATACCCTTGCAGACATTTCCCTTTCGCAAATATGTGACTAAAGTGAAGCTCGTAAGTGCTACCTCAGCAAATATTCCAGTTCCTTTCATATAGAAGGCATTTTTATAATCGATAATTATCGGTTTTGTGGAAGTGGAAGGACTAACTACGGAAAGAAAGTACAAGCTCGTGCTGCGCCTCTACGAGCATATATATTTCAAATCTTACTTCTCCAGGTTTTGTAGTTCCCGAGTTACAGACGGGCAGGCGGACTTGGCCAAACGCAGCGCGTCCTGATTAAGGATATGAACGCCATTTGGAATCGGAGTTGCTTTCCAATTCGTACATCGATTTCCAAGCTCAACTTCGGTTCCTGAATGTTTTCCTCAAGACCTTAAGTCGCATAACCCTCTGCTGGGCAGCTCATTGATTATTTGGTGGCCGTCATAATTTCGGTGCTCGGCCTTATCAAATGCCTGTCCATTATCTGATTTAGTACCAGCCCCTTTTAACTTCGGCTCTGACACGCCCAGCCAGGCAGCGAGGCAGCGAGGCCAACGCGTCCACAGCTTCCTATCGATTATAGTTAATATATGAAGGCGCTTGGTCTGCAAATTAGGGGCACAGACCCCAAGCAAAACTATGCCACAGCTGAACGCGAGCGCGAGACACACAGAGAGAGAGAGAGAGAGAGAGAGAGAGAGAGAGAGGGAGAGGGGGAAAGTCAGAAAGTCAACAGAAACCATAATTCAGATAATTTTATTTATAACACCCTTGAGGAATTATATTTTATTTACTCTTTCAAGTGTGATGATGAGGCCGCTGAGCCAAGAGCCGAGATTCGTACGAATGGACAAGGACCTGTTACCCCCCTCCTCTCCTTTACCCCCCCGTGTGCGTGTTTTCTCTATGAAGTGTCTGGTCCATTGTTGTGTCAGTCGAGGGTTGGAACGGGCCGCGAAACACTCCTTCGTTTTGGTAGCAGATGTGTTTATAAATTGTTGAAATCTGTGTGCATTTTAACATATGAATATCACGTACCAGCGCCTCGAATCAGCTACTCAAGGGTGCGGACTGTGTGTTGAGCTCCTTGATTTCGGCTCATCATCAGCGTGGAGCTGCTGTTGCTGAAATCGAATCTTCACGTGACTGATGTGCATTTTATAGGCTTTTATTTAGCTGGGCCACCTTTTTGGTTACACCCCCCCTCCCGCCCTCCTCCAAGCGCCGCACAGTTCTAATTGGTTAGCCAGCAAATTTTGCAATTAAATTTCACTTAAAACTGCAACTAAACATTGGGCCTAGCCAGCTGTGGGTGGCTGGGTGGTTGGCTGGTTGGCTGGCTTTAGGCGCCCGAATCGGGTCTGCGCTGCATGTAATTTACTTCCGCAGCGGCGCTTTAAACATATCCGAGCCAGCAGGCATTGGCAACACCCACCACTTCCTAATTGTGAAAACCAATTTGCGCTGCTATAAATTAGAAAGACAAACGACGGCAACGACGGGCAACGACGGGCAACGACGGGCAACGGCATAGGGCAGGGCACCGACAACGTTGCCAATGCAATCTGCGCCCGAGCAGGGACGGGCGCCCGAGCAGGGACTGGGGCAAACAGACTTTGGCTGACTGGGGCCGCAAAGCTGTGGGCGTGGCATTGGGTTCCTGTTCCTGTGTGCGGTTAGCCGTTAGCATATCTTGGAAATTTACATAAATAGACTTTAATTGTTTGCAATTATAATACGAGCGGAGCGCAAGCAAAGCCCAACATGCACAGACGGGCAGACCCTAGTTGGCTACCAGTCCCCCTCCCCCCTCCCCAACCCCCTCACCCCTTCGAATACGACTGCCCCGCCCACGCGCTTGTCAGTTAATTATGCCCGCTTGTTGGCAGCAGGCTCCATTTGCAAAAGCGGCTAATGCCAACGACTTATCGACTTTTGCAGTCTCCTCGGCCTCCGTCTCCGCCTCGGCCTCGGCGTCAGCGTCAGCGTCCGCCCACGATGATGAGACGGCCAGCGAGAGCAGCGCCGCAGCCGCCGCCAATCGTCGACGCAGCCGCACCAATTTCAACACCTGGCAGCTGGAGGAGCTCGAGCGCGCCTTTCTCAGCAGCCACTATCCGGATGTGTATATGCGCGAGGCGCTGGCCATGCGTCTGGACCTGAAGGAGGGCCGCATAGCGGTAAGTCTCCATCCACTTAATAGATCAATTGATAATCGATAATCGATAACGTTAATGAGCAAAAAACAAAAGGCAGTTCTCAGCACATGAACAGCTTCGATCAATCAGCGATAGCATTCAATCGAGAGCACAGCCAAATATTGATTTCAGTGGCAATTACTGTATACCAATAACTTATCGATTACACATGCGCACTCGATTGATTTCGGATAAGAACATTTCATAATCGATCGTTTTGCCAGTTAGAGAGCTTTCGACATCTAATCGACAATATTGTACAATTGATAACTTAGTAATACTCTTGATTGATAGCACACAAGCACATTGGCGGTATCATTAGATATGTATTAGAAGGTATATGTAAAATAGATTTATAATTAATCGATAATATACATTCGATTGATACCATAAAAACATGACAAGCCATTTACATCAAGACGTCAACGATTTATCAATTCTTATACGAGCAAAGAGTCATCGATTTATTGAGAAAAAAATCGAATAGAGATGCGATCAGTTATTGATATCAGTCAGTAATCCTATTAAAGATAGTGTAATTTCTGTGCCACCAAAAGTTATCGATTTATCTCTTATTAATTAAAAGATTTGATAAATTATCATCAATTTACTTTAACACTATCTTTACTACAAGCAATAAGTATGCAAATACTGGTATTGTTATTGTTGCTGATATTGGTATTGGTATTGGTATTGTTATTGTTGCTGATATTGGTATTGGTATTGGTATTGGTATTGGTATTGGTATTGGTATTTGTATTGGTATTGGTATTGGTATTGGTATTGGTATTGGTATTGGTATTGGTATTGGTATTGGTATTGGTATTGGTATTGGTATTGGTATTGGTATTGCTCTTGCTCTTGCTCTTGCTCTTGCTCTTGCTCTTGCTCTTGCTATTGCTATTGGTATTGCTCTTGCTATTGCTATTGCTATTGCTATTGGTATTGCTATTGGTATTGGTATTAGTATTAGTTTTTGTATTAGTATTATTATTGTTATTGGTATTGGTATTGATATGGATATTCGTATAGGCATTGGCACTGGCATTGGTGTTGATGTTGGCATTCGTATTGGCATCGATATTCGTACAGGTATTGCTACTGATATTGGTATAGGTATTGGTAATGCCATCGGGCATCGAGCGAGTTGCGTGCTTGTTGTAAAACAATTTGAGGGCAACTGCAACTCAATTACTCAATAAAACCAATTACCTGACTATTTTTATTCATTACAATTCATTTTATTTCATTTCGAATTGCGTTTCGTGTCGCTCGCTGTTGCAATGTAATTTCAATTGCAACCAAGTTTTAGCCCCTTCCGATTGACGCTGGCGATGACGATGACGATGTCGATGACGACGATGACGAGGACGGGTTGCATGTCAGCCGTGTGATTATCGTCGTCGGTTTCTTTGGCTGAGACACTCGTCTACGCTTTAGCCAGAAATTGTTTCTTGACATGACATATCAATTTGTCAATGCGAACAAGACGAGACGATACGAGGTACTGCGACAGACAGACAGACAGCCGGAGAGACGGACAGCAGGACAGACGGACAGGTGAGCCAGCTGGCTGATGGGCGGTGCGATTCGGTTTGGTTTTGGTTCGGGTTGAGGTTTGAGGCGCTCGTTAAAGCGCAGGCAATGTGAGCATCGCATGCAGCTACTCAAAAACAATTTGCTGCACATTAAAAAATGCACAATGCATGCAAATGACTTTAAATTGAAGTGACACACTCGCACACACACACACACATACACACTCGCACTCGCAGTCGCACTCGTACTCTCCCGCCCACTCGAAATGCGTTCGCGTCGCGCTTGAGTCGCTCCTCAAACTGCCCCTCAATTAGGGACGCCATTTTGTTTACGACCCGCCGTCTAACCCCATGAATAACGAGTGCATATCGAAACTGAAACTGTGAATAGTCGCACACAGCGCTACGTCCATTATAACTAAATGATGATAACGATATTATAATAATAACAATATTCATTATTCAGCGAACGGTCTCTCATTATTTGTTAGTCAATTCTTAAAGGCATGCTTACGCCAATTGCCTGAAAACTGGTTCAAATATTAATAATGCAATAAATGATTTTCATATCATCCTGGCTAAAGTTAGCTGGGCAAAAGATAGCCTCGCGACAACATAACACTTTCTTTTGGCAATTTATAGAAAGCAATAAGAAAAACGAACAATTGCTGCGGCATTTGAGCTAGCGACCTCTCGCTTGCTGGTCAGACTCTTGAAATTGCGTTTGCTTAGCACAATTTTAAGCATGCATTGTCCTGAATGTTTTTCTGGCTAACTTTGACGAATGATTTCCGTACCTTTGGAGTTTGAATTTTCCGAATATTTCGTCTTGGAGTCAATCAGTCAATCAACAGTCAATCAGTCAGTCAGTTAAGGGGAAGATTGACTTGTTCCATTAAAAATTGTCAGAAATGAGATAAGTTAAAGCTGGGTTCACAGCTGTGCTTAGCCAGGTGCCACAGGATCAGGACAATAAGCTGAATTTATGTCCTATCTAAGCAAGCTAATCCCCCAGTTTCACAGCAATCTTCACCAGAATCGGATCTGTATATCAGTATATAGCTGTAATATCATTCGAGAACCAAGTTCTTGCTTGTTTCTTGTGGCTCTTCTCGTCTTGCAAGTGCTGCGATAATTCGATTCGATATGTCAATCGCTAACCCAAGTCTTAGACGAGGCTTTATTAAATATATTTAATACTGTGCACTTCCAGGTTTGGTTCCAGAATCGGCGGGCCAAGTGGCGCAAGAAGGAGCACACGAAGAAGGGACCGGGTCGGCCGGCGCACAATGCACAGCCGCAGAGCTGCAGCGGCGCTCCGATACCCTTGCCGGAGCTGCGTGCCAGGGAACGGTAAGTGGCCGGCATAGTTAACCAGTTGCGACCCAAAGTCTAAGTCTAAGCCCAAATCAATGACCAATCCCCACGAGCAGCGCACAGCGCAGCAAGCGCATGGCCAAGGCGATCGAGCGGCAGGCGCGCAAGCTGCGGCTCAAGGGACTCGACGTGAATGTGGAGCAGCTGCGCGCCGACTATCTGGCCGCGCACCGGAACGACATCGACCACGACCACGACCACGCCGAGCTGCAGCTGGACGAGCAGGATGAGCCGCCCATCGATGTGGTCGGAGTCTGCAGCGACAGCCTGGACAACTCGCAAAGCTTGACGAACCAAAGAAGCTGCCCAGACGACAGCTGCGATGGCAGCGCTGTGATAAAACTGGAGCCCCTGGAGCCACTGGAGCCAACTAATCTGCCCCCGCTGCCCGCAGAGCCGACGCAGCCGCCGCCGCCGCCGCTGGCGCAGCACAAGCCCCAGCACAATTCGTGCTTCAGCATCGAATCGCTGCTCGGCACATAACACCCATCCAGAAGCAATACAACAACTATACAAATTATTTATTTTTTTAATAATACATATTCTTTTTTTTTTTTTTTTTAATCTAGTAATACCCACTAAGTGTGCAGGGTATGCTCAAGTTGTGCAAATATATGTGAAAGGCCAAAACTGAACCCTTCCTGATTTTCAATTGTCAAGCTTGAATATTATTTATTCCCTTATTTTTTGAGGTAATTTTTTAAAGTGAGCTGATTCTAGCAGGATATTTCCTAGATAAAATTATGCAGGTTGGACAACTTTAGTCTTAGTTCAGTTCAATTTAATAAGATATATCGATTTTTGCGAGTAATTAATCGATACTTTTATCGATTTAGAGATGCCAATCTGTACGCATTTATTTAAAATTTTGTCACTTCTTTATTATTTATTAAAGGTCGACACAACGAGTCCATAAAAATATGATAATTTGAAGCCAAAAGCCTTATCAGAATTTGTATCCGGCCAGCTAAGCCCCTTTTCACAGCCAAGAAGCTAATTGTTAGTAGAGAAAATATTGTTTAGTAAAAATCAAAAATAATAGAAAAATGTATTAAAGAAAAGTGAACATATTTGTAATAGTATATAGAACATTAGGTTAATAGGGTAAAGAGATGGTGATGGGAAATCACCGAGCCGCTGGCAAAAATGTATATGCTCTCCGGCCAGCTTAACCCCTACTCATAGCTGGGAATGGTCAGAGAGTTCCCGAAGGGACTAGAGAAAGTTGAATGGAGAAAACATGTAACAATCTATTGTAATCTTCGCACAACACGCGAAAAGAAGAAAGTATAAGAATAAATGATGATAGTTCCTTTTAGGTCTGGAGGGAGTAGAAGAATCTATGTCGCCAACAATCAACTGAAGTTCCAAAACTGTGAACGATATCATTTTCTTCCGATTTATAATGCCCGTGAGCTTTAAAAATCCCAAATCTTTATATACTCTTTATACCCAAAATATAGATATATATAACATAGACTGCTCATATATTATAAACTAGGAATAATGATGCCAGATTCAGATGCCAAATTGATTGAATTGAAATGTGTGTATGTAATTACGTATGTGTGTGCATATGTGTGTGAATGTGTGTGTGTGTGTATGTATGTATGTATGTGCGTATATATAAATATATGTATGCATGTAAATTGTCTTCTATACCAATATCAGAACAATTTGTCTTATTGCGCGGCAAATTTAAATAAGAAAATATATTTATTAAAGCTGCCCTCCTCCTCGATTCTCAAAAATGTTAGTAAGGCTTGCAGGCTTCACGTATGAATTAGGCGCAGGCGGCTGCAACGTTGGAAGCCGGAGCAGGAAGCAGGAGGCGTAGGTATGAATGCAGGTATGTATGTAGGTATGTATGTAGGTATGTATGTAGGTATGTATGTAGGTATGTATGTAGGTATGTATGTAGGTATGTATGTAGGTATGTATGTAGGTATGTATGTAGGTATGTATGTATGTATGTATGTATGTATGTATGTATGTATGTATGTATGTATGTATGTATGTATGTATGTATGTATGTATGTATGTATGTAATGTATGTATGTATGTATGTATGTATGTATGTATGTATGTATGTATGTATGTATGTATGTATGTATGTATGTATGTATGTATGTATGTGTGTATGTATGTATGTGTGTATGTATGCATGTATGTATGTATGTATGTATGTATGTATTAACTCGTCATATACTCTTTACACTCTGTGATCGAATTTAAAAAGAGATAATTAATTTCTTAAAAATATGTGTGTGGGTAAGGATATATTCAAAGAAAAAGAAGTTAAACATAATTAAATGCCTTCACAAATTGGAAGATGGGCATAATAAAGAGGGATTAATTTGAGAAACTTCTGGCAGTATAGAGTTAAGAGCGAGAGGGAGATAGAGATAGAGAGAGATGAAGGAGGAAAGAGAGAGTGTGTACTTTCTAAAAACTCGAAAAAATCGCGATGAGGATAGTTTGGTATTCAGTTATATTGACATAAGAACCAACTACTTATTTATATTATATTCCGGTGAAAAATGCCAAATTGCATGTCTCTGACTTTTGACACCGAGTTGTTGCAAGCAAAAGGGGGACCGCAAAGCTTGCAGCGGCAACGGGAACGAAATGTGGCAGCTATAGTTGGATTTTTAGTGAATGCGCAAAGGCGCAAACAAATGCGAACGCGAATGCGAATTTGAGTATGCATTTTAATTTCCAGCAAAGTGCCCGGCGGCTGCGTGTGGTGAGCGTTGTGGCTGGGAGTGTGTGGTGGCAGCTCGGCGAGCGGCAGGCGCAACAGAAGGCGCAGCAGAAGGCGGAGCGGAGGCAGTGCATCCATCAAGTTCACACGCAGCACGCAATGGACCTGAGCCCCAAGCTGGATCACGGTTCGACCATGGGCAAAGCTTGGCTAAACTATCGAGCAAGCGATTCGATAAGTGTTCGAACAACTATCGATATCAATTACCGCTAAGTGCAATCGAAGCGACTTATCGATAAATGCAACTATGTTTGCTGCAAGAGAAAGTTTGCAGCTGTTGACATTAGAGGGCGCGATAAAAAGCTGAAGATTTCTTGGCAAAAGCTAAGCTAACGTGTGTTATCGATATATCGATAGCTTCGATTTGTAAGCAGTTCATGAAGATCTTGTTGCTAAACATAAATATTTGTTGCATATATCGATGTTGCTTTTAACTGAGATATGTTATCGAGTTTGTTATCGATAGCTATCGATATTTGTAAGGCAAATTTAGCTTGTTTTAACCGAGATTTGTTTGCTGAACAACAACTGATTAGCTGTTGATCGATAGTATCGATCGTTGAGAGTGAGCACCAGCTCTGGCGCGAGCAAGAACAAGAAGTGTCTGTCATTAATAATTAATGAGATTGAGGTTAAGGTGCTCGGGTACTCAGGTGTTAAGGGCCAGCAGGCAACATTGCACCACGTGCGTGGCGTGCAACAATGAATTGGATTTTCGCTGCGGCTCAAACGAATTTCGGCCATTGTGCGAGCCAACAACTGTATCTGAAAGATACTTTCTGCTGAACGCATCATCAGGCAGGCACCGTCAACCACCGTCTTGAGTGCCTCGACCTGCATAGCCGAGAGGCAATTTACGAAATGCAACGCGTCCGGAATCGGGACAAGAACGGTCACCGTTTGCGACTGCAACTGCGACTGCGAGTGCGAGTGCGAGTGCGAGTGGGACTGCGACTGGATACAGCCGGGGTCGGGGCCACAAATGTAATACACACATCAGGCAAATAAATTAGAAGGCAACTCCTTGTGGCAGAAGCGTCAGGAGCGTCGCGCCCCCTCCAGTTGGTTCGGTTGGTTCGTTCAAAATGGAGCCAGAGCAATGTCGGGAGAGTAATGCCGACAATCCGTCATGCAGGTGTGAATGATTCATTAATTTCTCGCCTTCATACGAATTTTCAGTTAACATGCAAGCGGAACCAAAACGAGCCGCCGCAAAAGAGTTACGCAGTCGGCAACTGCGGCAACAGCAGCGACGCATGCCTGCCAGCCTCAGTCCCAGTCCCAGTCGAAGTACCAGTCCCAGTCGAAGTCCCAGTCCCATTCGCAGTCGCAGTCCTTAGCATGAGAGTTCCCCAGTCTCAGTTCCAGCTTCAGCTTAACGTCTTCATTACGCACGGCCAACATTTCCGCTCTCCACTCCGTTTGCTGCCAGTTGCCAGTTGCCAGTTGCCAGTTGCCAATTTCGTTTTGCATTTTCAATTTTGTGGCATTTCCTTCGTCCAGGCTGCAACAGCGGGTGGGCATTACCCTACCTACCCCCTCTCCCACCTCCTATGCAACGGCGCGGCGTCCGTTAATTACCTGATGAGACCAAGGATCAAATGCCAATTGACACCTTGGGTTATTTATTTTTAATGCAATTGAATCAATTTAAAGCTTATTCAAAAATAATGTTATAATTCAACACTCATGAATACACTCATGAATACAATCATGAATGCACTCAAATGAAACAGTGGCATAATTTAATGAAGTATACACCCATGAATATACTCATGCATTCGAAAATAAATGAAAAACTGATGTGAGTGCAAGCCATGAATGCATTTGTGAATACAAATATGAATATAAGCAGCAGTCGGTTCAAATATGAATATAATTGTGCATGTATTAAATGAATGTATTCATGAATGTAATTTAATAATGTAATTTAAAAACACTTTTGAATCGTCACATACACTCATGAATATACTCATAAGTTAATATGCTCATTAGTTTTTAAAGCGTCTATCAACTACTCATGAATATACTCATGAATGCATGCAACCATAAACATGTAAGTGCACATTCACTCAATTGAATTTGCAATCATGAATACACTCATGAATGCACACCCATTAACACTCATTCGGTACCATGTAATTATGTTTGCATACACTCATTCATTCATATTCATTCCGTTTAACGGCATGCACTCATCTTATTCAATTGCCGGTTCTTTAACACTCATTGCGACGCATTTCGATTGCCCATTCGCCAGTTATTCACACTCATATTCACACATTTCGGCTGCCAATTTGCTGTTCACACGGATTCCGAAACTGAATCCCAAACCCAAATCCGATTCGACTTCAGCCTCAGCTCGTAAAATGCGCTGAATAATTTTTGGCTGCTGCTCGAGTGCCTCAGCCTCATCTTGTTGTTGTTGAGGCTTCAAACAACAACAATTCATATTTTTTATTACACCTACTTGGAGGCTTGAACCCGGCCCGAACAGCGGCTCGCAGCCAGTTCGAAGCAAAAATGAAGGCGTTAACCAACTTTAATACATTTATTTGGGCCACAAAAAAGCAAAATAAACAACGAAAAATGCGGCAAAAGAGGAGAGCACGACTTAAACATACCCTGTATGCCTGATTCGTATTGGCATTATTGGTCTAATAAGAATAAAATATTGTTTTAGCCAATATTCTTTAAATTAGCTTTAAATTCAACAAAAATTATTTATATTTATTTAAAAATTATTATTTGTTTCATTTATTTCCTTATATGCATACATAGAATTGTTTTTTGCATAGCGCAAGCTCTGCCAAGTGCCTGCTGTAAATATATGTCGTGTTAATCTACTTGCCGCCAGGTGGCGTCGGTGGTGTAATGGTCAGCATAGTTGCCTTCCAAGCAGTTGATCCGGGTTCGATTCCCGGCCGACGCACGTTCTATTTTAATGCAATTTTGTATTTTTCTTAAACAAAATAAATTTAATCAAATTTCGTGGATGCAATATGGCATATTGTGCCCTAATTAATAAAGTAAAAATAAAAAGTCAACTGAATTAACAACTGCGATTCAAACAAATATTAGCATATTATTTACATATGTCAAAATGCAATTAACTTTATTAAAATTTCATTAAAATAGATATGCGAATATTTTATTCGGTTTACTTTTAAAGGCCAGAAATTAGTAATAAATTTGACAATTATTTAACTTAAAATTAAATAAAAATCAAAATTCAATTTAAATAAATTTTAACAAGCGAAAAGTTATTTCAAATGAAAAAATGTTTAACATCAACTTAAAAGAAACTTAAAAATTAAAATTAAATTAAAAAAATATAATAATTAAAATTGTCAAATTTAATACAATTTATATATTTATTCAACTTTTAAAGGCCTTGTCAGGGACTAAGGCCAGATTTGATTATAAGATTTTATACATTATTATAAGGAATAGATAGATAGATATAAAGATAGATAGATAGATCTGCCATCAACAGACTTTGTTTCAAATGAAATCCAACTTAGAAATTTGAGCTTAAGTTAGTCGAATATTTTAGATAATTTGCATTTCAAGCATTTAGTATATAGTACATGCTTTTTAGAGGGTATTCAGATTCGGTCAGCTAGTCAAGCGACTGGCGCAGGACCCGGCGCAGGCGCAGGCGCAGTCGAGGTTGCCATATCTGTCCAAAGTAATAATTATGTTTCACGTTGTTATCCTAATTTACGTGCCGGGGCTGCCCAAGCCCAGGCCCAGCCACAGTACACAGTCCGTCTCCAGTTGTGGCTGTCTCTGACTCTGAGGCCTGACGACAACGGAGCTTGGACTGTGGCTCAGCTCAGCCTTCGCCTGGGCTTCTGGCCTGGCTGGGTTTCTGCCTGCCTGGATGGCCCCGGGCGCTGTGCAGCTCCACGTCGCACAGCGGCGCATTTCACTGGAAAAAGTATTAAGCACAAAGCGAGATACTGAAAATTGATTTCTCACCTTCGTGCACGTTATGAGCAGCCGGCTGTCCAGCTGTCCCCCTCTCCTTTCTCTCTTCCCTCTTCCTCGCTCTCTCTGGTCGCAGCCCGGCTTTATAATTAATTAATATATATCGCAGCCGCGACTCGTGAGCGAGTCGTGATCCGCACGCCCGCAACGCAAACTATTTCAATAAAACTGATGCCAACTGTAAGCCCGGCCCAGAACGCGCCTAGACAGTCTGTCTCCATGTCCATATGACACCTGAACAATGCCCGCCAACTGACCAACATCACCACAACCACCCACCCACCCCCCCCCCTGGTCCTTACCACCACCAACCCTGCTGCATAACTTTGCCAGCTAATCGTAAATAAAAATTTTATCTGTGAATTTATTGCATCATCGGGAAACTATTCAATTCTTCGCACAGACAAAGAGCCAGAGCGAGACAAAGAGAGAGTGAGGGGAGAGAGGGGGGGACAGTCCGGACATGCTGGGAAATGTACGTAGAGCCTCTGTCAAGCACCTGTTGCCCAATGGGAAATTTATTTGTCATTTCTTTAGCGGCCATTTGTCGTTGCTTTTAATTTGCTTTCAAAAATGCAGCTTAGCTTTTCATTTCGAATGCTTTTCTTTGGCCTCATGCTCTAACCTCGACTCGGTCACAGCACTTTCTTAGTCGATAGACCACAAATCACTTTCGAAAATATATATTACCATATAGATATATAGATATTTAAGCAATCTCAGCTGCGAGGAGCGCTTCAAGGTAACCCAATCCAAGTTTTCCCATCTATCCTAGATTGTCTTGAAGTCTTAAAGCATCCGTAATTAGATTTAGTATCTGTCTTATCTATTTCATTAAATATTTATCGGTTAATAACATTAAAAATTCGAAAATGATTAATAATGATAGTAACTATAATAGTATTAATATTGAACTATATTGTCATTAGATTCATATTCATCAGTGCGATATTCATTAGATAATATATTGTGTGCTTTTATAGATATATAAGTTGGATTCTTAGGGTTATGCTTCTATCGCACTTGACTTCTACAGATCTATAGAACAGATATATTTCGAATAAGCTTTAAGCTATATATGCCTCGAGCTTCGATTCTTGACCCTGACTTTCTTCTCTCTATGAGATGTTTAGATACGGGCAACAGTTGTAGCCAAATTGAAGTGTGCTTTGCGGCTAAGTTTGAACCATCAAAATGGTTCAAATTAAGGTTAATAACTTGGCTTCAAGTAAATTTGAACCGTTTCATCTCATAAACGGTTCGCAACTTTGCTGCATAGTGTATATAGTTATTTGTATATAAATTTCATTTATATTTTTTCTTAGCTTGTTTTATGTCGCTTTTGTTGACTGTCCCCGCTCCCCCCCCCCACCCTCTTCCTCCCCTTCTACCATCGTTTGGTTAACCAAAACGAGACATCTTTTAAAATGTGGATGGCATATAAAAATTTGTATTGATATGATTTTTATGGACTTCAAATCGATTTTTTTACGATCATTGCTCGGCTTTTATGCGCTCGCCGCTGCTTTATGTGACAGGCCGACGGCAGGGGGGGGGGGGGGGGGGGGGGGGGCGAGCACGCCGCGGGGGGAGCGCCAATTATGTAATTAGGTGTTAAGGCAAACAATATGCGTGGAGATTCAAATGTCTATAACGGAGCGAGCTGGCGATGTGTGCGAACCGTTAGCCGGGCATCGTTGGCCTTATCGCTGCGCTGGCATCGAGCGGCGGAAGGGGAAAGGGGTAAGGGGTACGGGGTTAGGGGGGGGGCGCGTCTCAAGAGCTTGGCCAAGAGCGCCATATGTTGGCCCGAAAAGTAAGAGAAGCGAACAAAATAAATAAATACGCAAAGCCAATATCCGGCCCAAAGTCTGCGCCACAAACTGATCAGGAGCTGGCGACGTCGCTGCCGCTGCCGCTGCCGCAGTCGCTGCCGCAGCCGGCCACCTGTTGCGTGCTTTTCTATGCGCGAGCAGCATTTTTGTTGTTTTTTTTTTAATTTAATGTCTTTATTTTGTATACCACTTTTTATTTGTGTTGCAATAACTTTTGCGGCAGGGTCAATGCTGCTGATTAATAAAGCGAGGCGGCGGCGGCGGCGGCGGCGGCGGCGGCAACAGCTGCTGTGGCAACAGCCTGGCCAATTTCTGGTTCTGTTTGTGCAACATGCGGCAACATATTGAAAAGTGTTCTTTTTGTTTTTTTTGGCTTTTACATTTAGTTTATTGATCATATTATCTAGAGCTTAGTTGCTATTTTAATTTATATACAAGCTACTCTGCCCCTCCCACAATCACCCCCGAACCCGCCCCCGCGTTGGCCCACCCGTGCGCTTGCCTCACGCCTTGCTGAGGGCATTGGCAAATGGCGCCGCATTGGCCGTGTGCAGCTGATGGTACTGGCAGGCGGTGCGACAGCCGCGGCTGCAGAAGATGCGATCCGCACACATGGATCTGGCCAGGCTCCATTCGGCGACGACCAGAACGCGGCAATAGTCGTGGCACATATAGCAATCCGGCCGGGCGTGGCACAGTGCCGGCGACACCGGCTGCACCAGCGTCTGCTGATAGCAGCGCTGGCGACACTGCCAGATGCGCACCTGTTGGGGCAGCGTCAGTCGCTCCCGGAGCACGTGGCCGGCGGCGGCGCCCAGCGCGAGCAGCAGAATGATGCAGGTGATGCAAATGGTGCGCGGTGCGGCGTTTGCTGAGCTTCTGGACGTGAACATGCTGGACTTGACTGGCTGACGTTGGCTTGGCTTCTAAATGTCTTTGGGCAGCATTCGGCCGGTTTTATGTTGCGTTCATTGAACAATTGATCGGAAAATCCCACCGTCTACCTGGCGACGGATGCTACCTGTGCACCCTAACGGGCGTTTAGGTAATTGACAACACATGTGCGCAATGCGGCCGACGAACCAGATTTTTATGAATGGCGCACAGCTCTGGAAAACCCTTGGAATTTCAGCTCATTGAAGCGGCGGCGGCGGCGGCTCGTTTTTATGGCCTGTTGGCTTAGGTCACATCACAGATTTGTCTGTTGCTTGTTTGGTGACAGTTTTTATTGTTGCGTAATGCTCTGCACTCCGCACACACAATCGGCTAATCCCATTCTGGGCCAATCATTAAAACGGTGCACGTGCCGTCATCTGTTGGTCGTTAAGCGGCCGCTTAGCTACAGAAATGAGCTGTAGATGCCGCTAGCCAAGCGCGTTTAGTATGACACATGTGTAGTAGCAGTTGGATTACAGCAGATGGAGCCAGTAGCGCACAGTTACTTACACTTTCCATTGCCTACTTTTGAGCGAACACAAATAATTAACATGTTCTCAGTGGGACTGTAGATGGCGCCACTTGAAAGACACTAGGCTGAGATACCCGCAAGAAATTTCAGATGATAAGCGTGGGTATTGCTGCTAATGATATTCTTACCAGGTTTTTAGGCAACGGATCCTAGATCCCAGCCCATCTTCTGTTGTTACAAATCAATCGCCTATCACTCGACTCGCTGTGTGATGGAGTTCCTTCTAATTCTTGTCAAACTAAGGCTAAATTTAGGAATCGATGATCCCTAACAGTTCAGAAAGCTCTATCGTTCCATAACCTGATCCGAGATATTCCAGAAATGCACGGTTCGTTTTCGTATTTTCCCCGACTTGTCCCATAAACAAATGAATATGTACAACGAAATTTGTCTAACTTTGGTTATAATTTTATTCATTAACTTAACTTGTTCTGCACACTTCTTCGTCCTGTTATCTGCTTCTCTTGTTTGATTTTATTTTAACTTTTACAATCTTCTGCCGTTGCCGCTGCTGCAGCAACAGTTGCGTTTTCGTTTTACATCAGTTTGTTTAAACATAGCTTGAGAAATTATGTATAATATGTATGTATTATTTATGTATATGCATACATATATATATGTATGTATTATATTAAACATGTAGTATAATTTATATAGCATAGCAATAAAAAAAAATTGGCGCAAAAAAAAAAGGTCTTTAAACAAAAATGTATCTTAATCTGACGAAAAAAAATTACACGACGACAACGGCGGCAGCTTCAACTTCTATGTGTGTGTGGGTGTGTGTGTGAGTGTGTGTCCATGTGCTGGGTGCAGGCTGTAGCTAATCTACATGCGACCTCAACCCTGACCGCTTGCCGCTTTTGTCGCGCCTGCTTCCGCCGGCTCCGCTCCAACCGCTCACTGTGGCTTCTGGTTCTTTGGTGCTTGCTGCTGCTGCTGCTGCTGATGCTGCTGCTGCTGCTGATGCTGCTGCTGCGTCTCATAGCGCTGACGCAGCGCTGTCAGGGCGCTCAGCAGCCGACTGTTGGCGGCGTCTAGCGCCGCGATCTGCTGGCCCTGCTCCTCGATGACGCGCTGCTTGTGGGACAGCGCCAGGGACATTTTAAGCTGCTCGCGGCGCAGCTCCTCCTCCATGGTGATGAGCCTGCAAAGGTTTTGCCTGATATTAGTTGGGGCTGGTGCGAGCGAGGGGACAACACACGGGCGTTGGGGCCCCACTCACCTGTCAATAATGCTGCGCATGGTCGACTCCGACTGCTGGCTCAGATTGTTGACGCCATTGCCACCGCCGCTGCCGCCGCCGGCGCAGCCTGGTCGCTGCAGCGCGAACAGCTCATCGCTGGAATCGCGCAGCTCGGCCTCGTCACGGTCCAGAGTGTGGCGCAGCGTGTCCAGCGTCTCCTGCAGCAACTGGATTTCGCCATTCTGATCGTAGCCCTTGCACAGGCCCGACGACTCCGAACCGCCGCCAGCGCCGCCGCTGTTATTGCTGCTGCGCAGCTGGCGACGTCGTTTGCCCTCCTGCAGCTGAGCGCAGTGACCTGGTCGTGAGGAAGGAAGACAGCACATTTAGGTAATTGCTTTGAAAGGCGTTTAAATATGAAGTTAACGGACTCTTTTTTCATGTTCATTGCAAATTTAACAGACACTTTACAATTCTATTTCGTTTCAGATGTTCGCCAAAGTCTGAAATGTACGTTATGTGCCTGGATAAACATTCTATCTACCTTGTAAACTTTGCCATGCACTTGATCTGCCTGGCAAAACATTGGAGTGCACCCTAACTACCTTGTCAAATTTGACATGCACTTTATGAGCCTGACTAAAAAATTTGCACAAACTTGGTTTGTCTGATCTCATTTCCTTACAAGAGATTGCCATGCATTTAATCTGCCTGGCACAAATCGCGTTAAACTAATCTGTCTGGCTACAATATAAATGGACCAGGACTTTATCTTCCTTGTAAAAATTGCAATGCGCTTAATTTGATTGATGAAAATAGCACATTTAACTTGCATGGCAAATAATTAGAAGGCACTTTGTTTTGGCTGTAATTCATCTGCATGACAATCGTTGACATGCGCCTTATCTAACTGGCATATAAAGTAAACCGCCAACTTTGAAGGTATTTTTGAACATCTGACTCAAAATCTAGATATTTTGTTGCGTAAAACAATCGATTTGACGAACTTATAGGCTGGGTAATATATTATCCATATGGACAAATTTTGCCATGAGCATGGCAAAACGTGCCTTTAACCAGATTTTTTTTTTTGGCTGTACTCACCTTCCGTGTCGGTGCTGCTGTCGGAAAGCGTTCGCGCCGAGTCCAGGCTGAGGCGTCGCTGGGCCACCGCCGTCGAGGAGGTGGCTGCGCTGCTGGCGCCGCCGCTGCTTGCGTATTGCTTGTGTTCCTGCTGCTGCTGCGGCAGCTGCTGCTGCTGATGTTGTTGTTGTTGTTGGTGCTGCTGCTGCTGCTGGTGGGGAAGGGGATGATGATGGTGATGATGCGGCTGCTGCTGTGGCTGCTGCTGGTGATGATGAGGCGCGGACATGGCATAGGCGACACCTATGCCGCTGGCGCTGCCGTAGACATCCTCGCGCTTGAGCGGACCACCGCCATTGAGCCGACCGTAGGCGTGCGGCTTGCCAGAATTGGAGTTGGAGGAGCTGCTGCCGCCGCTGAGGGAGCGCTGCGCCTCCAGCTTGTTGGCCACATTGGCGCCGGCAGCCGCTGCCGCGGCATAGCTATAATAGTTGTCCGCCGACAGCTGCTCGTCCGAGGAGCTCGGTGTCAGGGTGGCCGCATCCAAGGTGCCGCCGCTGTTCAGAAAGGCGGCGCGTGCCGCCACAAGACCAGCGCCCAGCGGCTTGACACGCCCGCCAAATGCGCCCGGCTGCGGCGTAGCCGGGCCACGCCCGGACGCATTGGGCATGCCGCCGCTGTTGTTGGTGCAGCTCTGCAGCTGGTACGAGGGATTCTTAAAGGCCAGCGGTGCGCTCATCTTAAGCGACAGCTGCTGCTGCTGCTGTTGCTGCTGTTGCGGCTGCTGCGGCTGGAGCTGGCTCTCCACGGGACTGGAGGACTGTGCGGGCGAGGGATTGGTGGAGATGCTCTGGTAGCCGGAGCTGCAGTGGCTGCTCTTGGCCGACAGCTGTTGCTTGTTGTGACCATGAGCCTGACCATGGCCATGTCCATGGGCATGGCCGTGGACATGGCTGCCAGTTGGTTGCGGTTCGATGATGACCTCCTGCTCCTCGGCGTACTTGAACAGATCGTCGAGATCCTCCAGATTCTTGGGCATGTTCGAGTTGGGATTGAGCGGCCCACGCGCATAATTGCTGTGGCCTGAGTGATCTGGTATGCCCAGATTTAGGTTCAGATTGTGACGATTAATGCGCTGGCCACGTGACCCAGCTCCGGCTCCAGCTCCGGCTGATGCGGCGGCGCTCGCTTTGAGCAGCGGCGTTGGTGATTTGCGCACGAAGGCGCTGCTGGTGTCCAGGCCAGAGATTTGTATGAATTCGCCGGGCATGTCGTCGTAGCTGCCGCTCTGATTGCTATTGTTGCAATTGTTGTTGTTGTTGTTGTTGTTGTTGCAGTTGTTGTTGTTGTTGCGCGGCAAGGTGCGCGCCCTTGAGCTGCCCGTAGAGCTGTCATAGTCGGCGGCATTGCCATTGTGATTGACCACATACTGATAGGTATGGCCCAGCCGATCCAAGCGCTCCATGGTGCTGGCGGCGCTCGTTTGCGGTGCCGGCGGGCAATGCGACTGGTGCTGGGCGGGATGCGGCTGCATCAGCAAGTTGCTGTTGCTGCCGTTCAGCGAGGAGGATGCCATCGAGCTCTGCGACTGGGCGTGCTGCAGCACAGGTGAGCTCATGTAGCCACCGGCATTTGCAATCGAGCTCTGTGAGTTTGACAGCAGCTGCTGCTGCTGCTGCTCCAATTGTTGCTGTTGCTGGAGACGCACATTCACCGTGGGATCATTGTAGCGGAATATGTTCTTCTCGAGCGCGCTGGGCGTGAGCACGCCACGCATAATGCCGCGCTCCGCGGGCAGCGGCTTGCTGACCACCGCATGCTGCGGCTGTGCCAGCTGCGCCTGCTGTTGCTGCTGCTGCAACTGTTGTTGCTGCTGCTGCTGCTGCGAGTGGCTGGAGCTGGTGGCGCCGACCATGCTGCAGCCGGCATCGGGCTGGCGATTCTCCTGGTTCTCGCTGGCAATGGAGTGCGTGGACATGACCGTCGGCAGGTAGCCGGAGGCGAGCGCAGGTCCGCCGGACAGCTCCTTGGCGCGGCTAATGTCGTCCAGTATGTGCTGCAGCGGATCCAGTTCGTGCTGGCGCGCCTCCGGCAGCTTGGCCAGACTCTCGCTGAGCAGGCTGTGCAATATGGACAGCTGTTTGCCCTGATCAATGTAACCGGCCCAGTCGAGAATGGAGTCGGGTGTCGCGTGCTCCGGACGCGTCGATATATACTCGAGGAATTGCTGCATGCGCGACGCCTCCTGCTCGAGGAAATCGTTGAGGAACTCCATAAAGTTTTCCTTGCCCTGGAAGCGTGTGAAATTGGCCAGCGTCTGGAGGGTCTTGGCCACCAGCGTCAGGTTGCGTGTGGCACGCACAGACGGCAGCTCGCTGGTAATGTTGAACAGGGACGGCGACAGGATCGCCGGGCAGAGGAAGCGCAGGAATATGCTCGCCGAGATCAGATTGTCGGCCATATCCTGGCGGCCCAGCTGCTGCAGTCGCTCCCGGAACGTGGCGAAGCAGGCGCGCAGCTGCGGCGGAAAGTGTTTATGCGATTCGTAAATGCATTGCCAGGCGCTGCGCACAGCGCCGCGCAATGCCGCCTGCTGGCGCTGCAGCGAGCCGGCCGAGGAGCCGCTCGTCTTGGTCGGATCGACCTCGCAGTCGCGCTCCGATTGTATCAGCTCGTTGATCGGCGCCGAGAGCGTATCCTGCAGATACTGCTCGCCCGTCAGCTTGAGGAAGGCCTCCATGCTCTTGGTGGCCAGCGAGTTGCCGCGAAAGGTCAACCTCTGATCGCCGACGCGCAGCAGATCGAGCGCAACAACGTCGGTGAGAAAGGCGCCGGCCAGGCCCTGGGCATGCATGAGCAGGACTAAAGCCTGGCCAATATCCTCCTTGGCCTTGACCCCGATCACCGGCTCGAGCGTTTCGCAGACGCGCTTATAGTTCTCCTTGAGGTAGGCCAGGAAGTTGCCATAGATGTTGATGGGCAGGATGTCGGTGCTCTGGAAGCGGCACTTGATGCGCAGCGTTGGCAGCAACTCCCGCTCCTTGTCCTTGCCCAGCGCGGTGCGGCCGAGACTGTCGCCGGCCTTGTCGCTCAGTATCGGATACCAGTCCTCGCAGATCAGCCGTGAGGTCACCTCGTGCACGGGTATTTTCACGGAGCCAACAAATTGGTATTTGTCGCGCTTCTTCTTCTTGTCGACCTCACGAAAAACATTGACGGTGATCACATTGATCTCGGGTATGTCCGGAAAATCAAAGTATTCGCCCCAGAACAACAGATCCGTTTGCAGCTTGACGCTCGTCCGGCCGTAGAGCGTCTTGTCCAGCTGCAGCTCGCAGAAGTATTTCTTTTTGGCGGGCAAGTTCTTTGCCTCGTACACCCATAGCTTCAGCGAGTTGTCTGTGCGGCGAGTGTGCTCCGCATTCGGTGCTATCGATTTGCGCAGCGAGTAGATCCAGAGATCTCGCTCCTGGCGTGAGCCGCACGAATAGTATCGCTCGCCACGCGGCCCGCCGCGCACCTGGAAACAGTGCCGGCGGCCCAGCACCGATTGGTGTACGGGCGCAACGCCCACAGCGCCGGTGCATGACAAATCTGCGGCGAGTAGAAAAAAAGTAGCGAGTAAGTTCAGCGAATGATGAATAAGTTACACAAGTATCAAGTAGGTTCAACAAGTAACGAGTTCAGCAGACCAGCAGGAGCAAAACTTAACGGATAATTTTAAGAAGTAACGAGTGAGCTCAACGAATGACGAGTAACGAGTTAATCTTGTCAGTAACGAGTAGTAACTAGCAAGCGAAAGGACTGACGAGTAAGTTAAAGTGAATTTGATGTTAAAAAATAGATCAAGCAGTTAATTAACGAGTTGTTTTAATTTAAGCCGAGTAAGCAACTGAATACATTTTTAAAACAAGTCAAATGAATGAATGTTCGTCTCAGGAGAAACGATAAACTTAATTGAGTCTTATAAGTAACGAGTAAGTTTGACTAGTAACGAGCGATTTACTCGTCAGTTACAAATAACTTTTGAGCAAAAACGCTCACTGATTAACGAGTAAATTGAATGTTTAAAATAACGAGTAAGTCGAACAAAGCAGAGCTCATTTCACGAAAACGAGTAGAAATGAGCATCAAATATGTTCGAAGAGTAACGAAAATGAACAACAAGTAAGTTTTATTACCAACGAGTGATTTACTTACAAACAACTAGTTAGTAGGAGTTGCCTAATAAACAAGTTAATGTAATGTGTAAACAATAAAACGAAGTTAACGATTAAGCAAATGAAAAAGAAATCGTTTCACGAGAAGTGCGTAAACGATTAAACGAGTAGTTAGTATAAGTTAGTTGGAAGAGTAACGAAAAAGTCTGAATGAGTTTATAACGTGTAACGAGTAACTAGTAAGAAGAGAGTACAACGAGTAACGATTAGGTAGATAGATCCTTTCTATAATAGGCCTCAAAAGATATGATACTTACCAATAGTGGACATGACTGCATGACTGGAGAGTAGACTCTCGTGGGAGCGCGAGCCGCGCAGTCCACCCGATCCGCGCTTGGTGCGCTCCAATTTGGTCACCGACTTTGTACGCTTGAGGGGATTTGATCTATAATCGAAAATCAAAGCTGTTTGAATCTGTTTGGGCGCTCAGTTCTTTGTGCACTCACCTCTTGGAGAAGAAATTGGTAAAGCGGGAGGCGGCATTGTGCTCCGGCTGATGCTGTTTACTGCCCAGAATGGGCGTTGTGGGCGCCGAACCGCGGCGACAGGCCTTCTCATATGAAGTATCTATACGAAAGCAAGAGGAAATGCTGATATTATTATATTATTAAAATTCTTAAATTTCAATATGGGCATATTTGTGACTTATATCAATATCGATTCCGATAAGCTATCGGTTTATCCGTTTATTTTTTGCTCCAATAAATCGACATAGTAATCGAAAACGGAAACAAGACAGTTAATCAAAGAAAAACATATTTTCGATTTGTTTTCAAATTCGATTATATGTCATCGATAAGTTATCGATATGTATCAATGTCCAGCATTATATGAATTAAGATCGTGACCAAATGACATTTTTCAGCTGACATTTATCAACTTATTTGCAGGCTTCTACGTGTTCATATATGCTTATAGGCACACTCCTAATTCCCTTATGGGGACTTGAGACTAATAACGATATCGATAACGATACTTTCTGGCTTTAATATATCGATGTGGTTTTGTATTCAAATTTGATTATATGATATCGATAAGTTATCGATATGTGTTAACTTATGGAACATTACATGAAGCAAAATCGGGACAAAATGGCATTTTACTGCTGACATTTATTAACTTATTCTAGGTTTCTATGGGTACATTAATGCACCTATCGATCGTGGGTTATCGATAGGTTTTACATATTTCATTAATCTGAAAACATGCATTTTATTGCACATAAAAATATGATATCAGCTTTTATTTCAGCAACTAATTGTTCAAGTATTTATATGGTTGTTGTTTTTTTTGGTTTATTCCCGATTAAATCATCAGCATTAAGAATGAAAAAAAAATAACAAACTTGTCTATAAACCTGTCTCCGAATCGTGCTGATTACTTTTAATTAAAATGACGTTTTTATTTTTTCATTTTGTGCAGTGTTCTTTTTTTTTTTTAATGAATTTTGGCATTTTTGTGTTAAAAAACTTTTGGATTTTCGTTTCGGGTATTACGTGTCTCTTGTATTTGGGATATTTGTATCCTAATCTGCGGCCACTTTGGCAGGAATCCGCTTGTGCTTTGTTTCAATTCGGTTGACGGCACAATTGAGCGCAGACAAGCCGAGAGACAGCGTGGAGGAGGAACCCGCATAGCGCAACCGGTTTGGCCGCCGAACAGAGGCCAAAAGGAGGACCAAGTGGCAGCAGCAGCTGCTGCTGTTGCATATCACCTGCCCCGGTGCTGCCACGCCCACTGCAAAAGGCTGACTGCGGCAACGGCGGCTGCTTGGTCAGGTACTCATTGTCCATGATTCATGATTCATCAAACTGCCCCGAAAAAGGTAAACGAGGCTTCTTTCGTTGTGGCTAGGGAAAAACTGGTTTAGCTGTTGGCCGCTCTTCTTCTTCTACTGCTGCTGCTTCTTCTTCTGCTTTATCTACGGCTTGTGGCCGCCCTCACAAAAGAAACTCAAGAGATGTAAAGACATGGAAACGACCTTGTCAGCCCACCCAGCTAGCCAAGCTGTTTGGGCCCTTTTCTGTCTGCCTCTGTGTGCGTGTGTGTGTGCGTGCGTGTGTGTGTGACTCATCAGGCAAAAGCAAACATCATTTTTGTGCGCTGACCGCGCTGCCCCAACATCTCCACCTTTGATTTATTCATTTTTGATGAGCTGCGCCTTTTGGGGGCAACTCTTCCGCAACGTTGATTCATTTCCAGTTGCCCAGAGATGTAAACACTGCGATTTGTCATCAAAAGGAAAGAAGCCCAACAGAAAACCACAACAGCAACAGTCACGACTGACAGATACCCTGTACGGTTCATTTAGCAACAGATCAAAAGTGAATACTCTCAAATAACTCATCGGTTTTTAGTGCGATTATTATATAACTTTTAAGGCAAAAAGATAACCCTCCAGTGGGTACATATCCGAAAAATCAAGGCTATAGCTCTTTGATTCCCCGAGCTCGATGCCTGTTTCTAGGCTCCATAACGCCTGCCTCTCATCTATATTCATGCAATGAAATACCCTCTATACAGCCTTTAACAATTACAGGGTATACACAAGTCTGAAAATTGTGTCATGTTTTTTTGTTGTGTTTGCCTTCTATTTATGAAAAGAATTTCTATACGAGATCAAAAAACCCGTTGAGAACATCTTCCACTCTTGGCCGGCGGCCCCAAATGGGCGCTGCCCACAAACAAATCACACAAAAGCCACACAATGAAGAGGAAGCAGGGCGAAGAAGACCACAAAGAAGAAGAAGAAGAAGAAGAAGAAGCAGAGGAGGAGGAGGAGGAGGCAGAAGAAGAGGCAGCTATAGCTCCACTTACAAAAATGGCGCAGATTATGATTATGATTTTTATAACGCACCCAACGCCCACACGCCACGCCCACAACACACAAGACCATGCCCAATGCCCATGTAAAGAGACGACCGACAGACACACACACACACACGGCACACCCCACAAAAGCGCACAAATGGTTATGTTTACAAGTGAGGTTGGCTTAATGAATACTTGAGAACGGCGCACAGCTTGATTATGATTGTAATAGATCCCAGCCCGAGCCAGAGGCGGGCATTGCGGCATAATTGCAAAGGAAGTGGCTGTTGCAAGTAGTTAATGCCGCATAGTTATCATTATTATCAGTAATTTCCATCCAAGCGACTCGTGCATGATGTCATCTAACGACAGACTAAGCGATGGAAAGACTCTAGAGCTTATTTAGCTTAAGCTTGAGTCTCTAAAGATGCAATAAAACAAATAGAATATGTTATGTTTGCACTGACTTAGAGCCTTTACATAACTAACGTTCTGTTACTAACATAAGTCTGTTATGTTAGTTTAACATACACACTCTAACATTTCTTTGTGCATTAATTTTCTCATACCTCATTTAAAGTTATTTAAATGTTTTATGACTTTGCTTAAATATTTCTGCAGACGCATCTATGTCAAGCCTTTCAGACTCTGTTACTAACATAAGTCTGTTATGTTAGTTTAACATACACACTGTCTATGTCAAGCCTTTAAAAAAGAGGCATAACAGGCTCTGTTACTAACCTAAGTCTGCTATGTTAGTTTAACATGCATGTTGTAGCATTTCGTTGACTGCATTAATTGTCTCATAGCTCATTTAAAGTTATTTAAATCTTTTATGGCTTTGCTTAAATGGTTTCCTAAGTTTCCGGGTGTCATAAGCTATTTTATTTACGTGCTTTAAATTTTCTTCATATTTAAATTTAACATATCACGACCTTTAAAGGTCTCTCTGTACTCTCACGTTCATTTTTTTTGGTTTATTTAATTTTCTGTTTTTCTAATCTTTTTTTTTTACTTTATCTGCAACATTAGACAATCTATAACATATATGTGTTCATATTTATAGATCATATCTCAGCAAACACTTGACATTTCCAATATCTCAATTGGAATTTATGGCAGTTCGTCTGGGTAAATGAAAAATGAAAATGAAAAATGACTTATGTATGCATTTGAGCTGTTTCTAAAGTGTAATCAAATAATAAACTTCGACTGTCTTATCAGCAGGGAACGGGCATTCTATTTATCGTTTCTCATGACAATTCTGAAATGCTGCTCAAATAAAACTGGGTTCAATAAACACATTTTCAATAAATATACAAAATGTATGCGAGGTCTGTCTTCTTGAGAGCGTTATCAAATAAATTATATATACATAGATTGAACCAAGTGTTAACGGAAGACGTGGCTTTCATTCAATTCCTAGACTTAGCCAAAGTTAACTAGGACGAACGCTTTCGTAAGTTGCCTGTATGCAAACACTTAACATTTTATGTTAGCATTAACATTTCTCGTTAACATTAACATGTGTATGTGAAAAGACTTTTAATCAAACCTACACACAACTGAAGTTGACCAAAACGCTTTTGTTAATCGTGTCGCCCGTTCGTAAACATTTAACATTTTATGTTAACATTAACATAAATATGTAAACATCATTGACTTTAGACTTTTAATCAAACCTACACAAAACTAAAGTTGACCAAAACGTTTTCGTTAATCTTGTCGGCCGTTCGTAAACATTTAACAGTTGTTTTTTCCCTCGACCCATAATATTTGCCAATTCTATTTTAGAGATCGCAATCAGTGCCACATATGGCAAGGGCCAGGGCCTATTACAGCAACACATAGAGTCGTGCCAGGGCAGGGCAGGGCAGGGGAGGGGGAGGACAAGACAATTTTGGTCAAAATAAATAAAGCTGAAGATGGCTCATCTTGAGTTGAGGAGGCAGCGACCTCCAGAGACAGAGAGAGAGAGATCTGTGATCCGAATACGTGTGTTTCGAATGCTGTCGGTGATTTCATCGACATTTGGAATGCGTTCCAAAACGGATTTCAATTCGTGTGAGGCCAGTTAGGGGTTACGGGTTAGGGGGCAGTGAAAGCGATCAAGAAGAGGGGGAGGAGGAACAAAAAAAGAAGTAAACAACGCATGGGAAATGGATTGGAAATCGAACACGTTAACGTATTATAAATAGGCGGGAGATTGGCTCCGGCTCGCCGATAAGGTCAACTCAATTAACGGCGCGTTAAACAAATGTATTTTCTATGCGATCTCACACGATCCGTCAGCTCGAGCTGATAAATGGTCGAAAGTGTACACAAGATACAGATAACAAATTATGTACATATATAGATGGGGCGGAGGGATGAACGGGATGGAAGGGGGATCCTCTAAAGCTGGCCATGGCAGATGCGTTTGCGTTGTGATCCAGGCCGATAAGAAGACAGGAAAACAGTCGGGAACCAATCAATAAATGTGTATGCATGTATGCATGTATGCATGTATGTATGTATGCATGTATGCATGTATGCATGTATGCATGTATGAGAAGTGCACAAATACAAACACACGCGCACACAGACAGGCACAATCATGTCTTAATATGCACGTGTGTGCCTGTGTGTGTGTGTGTTTGCATTACAAAACACATTTCCAACAAATGTTTGCTTATGTGTCTTTCTATCAGCATTTGCTGTGTTTGTGTGTGTGTGTTTGTGTGTGTGTGTTTGTGTGTGTGTGCGGCTTTATCGAGAATCGCTCAGCTGAGTCGCTGTTACAAAACCGTTTTCTCGTCTTATCAAATTTCAAATAAAATGCAACAACGCTCGACTGCTGTGTGTCCCTCTCCTATGCTGGCTCGCTCTCTCTCTCTCGCTCTCTGTCCCTTCTACTCGATCAGTCCACAAGAATGCAACTGCGCCATGTGTCCGCCTCTCTCTCTTTTGCTCTCTCTCTCTCTCTCTCTCTCTGTGCGTCCGTCTTCGAGCCTGTCTGGCACTCTGCATGTGTGCGAGCGCCGAAACAACAACAACTGCTAAACATGCACAAAAATATGCCAACAACAATTTGAAGTTTTTAAATAAAGCGTTTCGTTTGTTTCCAATGTGCGCTGGCTCTCTGCTGGCGCGCGCTCTCTCCCTCTCTCTCTCTCTCTGTTTTCTGCGTTCTCAGTTCCAAGTGCTAGTTCACAGTCTAAACTGGTTTTTCGGTGCGGGTGTCAGTGTGCGTCTGTGTGAATCATAACAAAAACAGCAAAAACAACAACAAGAAAACAGAAGAAACAACAAAAACAGCGGCGACAGGCGACGCGCAATGAAATTGAAATTGTAGCCAAATCCAACGAAAAAAAAAAGAAAGAAGAAGCAACAAATGCTGGACAAGAGACGGGACAATGGAATAAATGAATGAACCAAATACATACATAAGTACATGTTTATGCATGTGTGTGTGTGTGTGTGTGCATAGCATAAAATTGGATAAATCGCAGCTTCTATCGAGAGCAGAATTTTGAGCATAAATTATGCGTGCCACCCGAAGTCTTGTTTTGATTTGTATATTCTTATATTCATGCTTAAATTAAGCGTAAGCGTACTTTATTTAAGGCAAAAAGTTATGAATAGTTCTTTTGGCAGTTGCGTCTTTTAGCTCCGACAAAGTTCAAATGAACTACTAAACTTGTTCAGCTGTTCATGAACGAAAAAGTTCTAAGTTCACTTTTGACTTGTTGAGGACAGGCAAGACGTTGCCAATTATTGCCACACTTTTGTATCATAATATGTAATACATATATTGAATAATCAAAATAATTACAGTTTTTTTTAGGTACATACTGAAAACATGAAAACGAAACGTTTAAGCTCAACTGAATAACTGAAATAAATGAATAGTTCATGATCGACTCCATAATTGAACGACTGAACTAAATGATCGATTCAGTTCACGACCCGAAAATGAACGAGTTCTCAGTCAGGTTTCATCACAGGAAGGCAACTATCGATAGCATTTATCGTTGTTTCAGTTATGTTTAGTTATCGATATTATTCAAATTATTATTATTCACACGAAAATATATGTACTATGTACTTGTGTGAAGTGCTGATGATTTTGGTCTGTCTGTCAATTTTTTACACGATTCTTAAAATACAAATACAAATCATAAATAAGCGCCATTCAAACGTGATTGTATAACAATTTCAAAGTAATAAACATAATCAACATAATTGATATGGAATTTGTTCATGCTAAAATGATCAAGTCATTATGTACACACACACACACACACACACACATATGTATGTGTATGTGTGTGTGTGGAGGAAACACAATTGTACTTTATATATCATTTTTTTTTCTGCTGTCAGCCAGTTGACGCCCATTGTGCGACGCTTCGCTGCCTTCTCAGGGCCAACGCCATCAAAATGGGCAACAATTGAGCTAAACAATTGGGCTACTACACACACACACACACACACACATAGACACACATAGGCACACATACGCGTACATTCCGAAAAAGAAACGACGCACAATCGAACAACAACAACAACAAACGAGAGAAAATGCTGGCCAAGTGTAAAAAAATGAGTAGCTAAGGTACATAAATGCCAAAGAACAGGAAGGCTTAAGAAAAATGTGTAGGGATGAGCGTGGGGCCAGCGAGAGGAGAGGAGGGGAATGTGTGTAAAGTACATCGATAATCAAACAAACGCACACACACACACATACAAAAACTGTGAATTGAAAGCCTGAGAGCATGGAATAACTCATTGGACGACGGAGGTGGGGGTGCGGAGTGCGGGGGTAACGGTAACGTATCGAAATCGTGTTCTCTTATCTTATCATTGCTTTGTCTTTCTACTTCGCAGAAACGCAGCCGCGATCAGTGCGCACGATCGAAGGGCAGCGAGGGGAGGGTATTAAATGGAGACACGACAAAGTAGACGATCCTGACCGTGAGACGCATACAAAAAAAAAAAACAGAAGGGCAAAAAATAGGAAACAATTACAACGTGGTGGGGGAGGGAGGGGGAGGGGGGGTATCGATTGATCAAGGGTTCAGAATATTAACAGTAACAGGAAGTGAGAGACCAACGAGCCGTGACGTACGTGTTTAACTGCACTAGAAACAGGGGGTTAAAGAATGAGAGAGTAAGGGAGAGCGAGCGAGAGAGAGGCAGAGAGCGAGAGAGAAGAAAGCTACTGCCTTTATGCAACAAAATGTTTCAGTTAGCGTTCGGGATATCTTGTAAGAAATAAACAAACAAAATTTGTTAACATGTTTTATGTTGATCGGGAAAATGTTTCAAAGTAATAACTAACTGTTCGACCTATTCGTAATAGTTGATCAAGAATATATATACTCTACGTTTCTGCTTACTAAAACTGTTACAAACTCTATTAAAGAATTAATATACCCAAAAACAACAATATTTCATACAAAAACTGTAAATTTGACGGATCGTATGACCGTAAGGTACCGTATATGGGATTTACGAAAGAGAATTTATACACTGGAATATGCGAGCTATTGGAATATGAGTATTGGAATATGTGCACTCTACTTCCCATATGGAAAAGTGGAAGAAAACAACAAACTGCTTCTTCATTGGAAGAACATCGAGTCCTTGCGAAATTCAAATTAGGCAGCTGTTCCACAAAATATATGTATGCATATGCCATGGACAGGCTAAGACAGGGTATACAGCATGTCACCTACCAGAATGATGTCCCGCATCATCGTCCGCTGCCGTTGCATTGCTCTGCTGCTCCGACACTGATGTGGAGGCGCCTGCTGCTTCGGCTGCCTCTGCTGCTGCGACGCCGACGGCAGTCGTTGTTGTGGTCGTGTGTAAGGTGAGATCCTTCAGCATGAAGCGCTCGCAGATGAGCTCCTCGCAGTGGTCGGTCTGGAAGTAGGCGCTCAGCTCGTCCAGGCCCAGCGGGCAGACGTCGTAGCTGACGTAGAAGTGCTTGCCCCAGCTGCCGGTCGTGTCGCTGGCGCAGCTGTTCGACGCCGACAGCGCAGTGCCCGACGGCATGCCGTGCGGCAGCATCACCAGCGACTGATGCGCTGCTGCTGCCGACGCCGCAGCCCCTCCGCCGATCGTTTTCAGCAGCGAATTGCTGCGCGACAATTTCGTCGAGTGCGCGCGGCGAATAAAGCTCAGCGATTTCTTTGGCGGCGATGTGATCGTCGCTGCTGGGGGCGGATGCGGGGGCGTGGCATCCGCAGTTAACTTGGGCGTCGATTTCAGGAGAAACAAATTCTTGGGCGGAAAACTGTGCGTTAGAATGGAGGCAGCCGAGGCGCTGCTCTGCAGTTTGTAACTGGAACCGGAACCGGAACCAGAACCAGCAATGGAACCGGAGCCGCCGGCGCAGTTGTTGCTGACGTCCAAATGGCTGGCGCTGCTGCCGCCAAACAGCTGACGTTGCGGCAGCTGCTGCTTGTTGTTGTTGCTGTAGTAGTGCGCCGTATCGTCCAGCGTGGCCGCCTCGCGCAGTGCAACTGACGGCGATAGGTTCTGCGGCAGCGTTTTCGCCTTAGCACGTAACGTGATCAGCGTTGTTGTTGTTTTTGTTGTTGTTGTTGCTGCTACTGCCGCTGCTGACGTCGTTGCCAGACCGCGCTCCACACTGGGCAGCGGCACAGCCAAAATGTTTGTACGCGAACGCGACTTCATTAGCTTAATGGGCGTTGAGGTGTTTGTCTGCATGCGGCTTATCTCTGAGTCATCGTCGTCGACGGCAGCGGCGGCGGCGGCGACGGAGGCGTCATCGTCGACGGCAGCTGACGATTGACGCGAGTGTGCGGGTGAGAGCGAGAGCGCCTGCTGTTTGGGCGGCGTTGCCATCACAATGTCGTTATCTTCATTGAAGTGTGTGCGTGGCGCACACCTGGCGCCATCTGGCGGCATATTAGGAAAAGGCTCAACGACAATGCCGCTGCTATCGTCAGCGCCGCTGCCGCTACCGCTGCCATTGAGGCTGATCACATTGAGCACAATGCCATAGCGTTTGAGCTTTGACGCTGGCGTTGACGTCGATGTCGATGTTGACGTTGACGTTGATGTCGCCGTAGCCGCTGTCGCAACCTTAAGCAATTGCTGGCGCTGGCGTTGCTGCTGCAGCTGATCCTCATCATCAGAGTCCGAGTACTGCGCAGCAACGTCGCTGCCGCTAATGCTCCAATTGAAGCCGCAAGGCGGCGACATTTTGCTCCCGCTGCTGCTGCTGCCGTTAGATTTGCGCTCAACTTTTTTAACTGTATTGCCCTTTTTCCAGCTGTTGCTGCTCAAACTGGAGCTGCTGCCGCCGTGCGGCGCTAAATGGCGTTGCTGCTGCGGCTGCTGCACAACGTTGTCGTCGTCCTCGATGACCAACGGCACGTAGAAGGTGGAGCGGCGACGCTGTGTCTTCTCCTCCTGCGTTGGCGTCGCTGCGGCACCACTGTCGCTGCTCTCGGCGCTGTTTCTAGTCGTTGTTGTTGTGCTGCTGGCGTCGCTATGCGCCTGCAACATTTTGCGCGTTTCTTTTAATTGTTATTCCTGCTGCTGTTGCGCTCAGGCGCCGCGCACAACATCGCTCTCTCTCTCAAACACACACACAGGCACGCACGCGCGCGCACGACTGGACGAAGAGAGCGCAGTGTGCAGGTATTTCTATGTGTGTGTGAGTCTGTGTGAGAGACTCTTTTTCTGTTTCTGTATGCTTGTCCGTTTGTTGTGGCTTCTTTGCCTGCTGCTGCTGCTCTGCTGCTGCAATTTGCTGACAAGCAATTTTTTCTTTTTTGTTGTTGCTGTATTTCTTTATGCTTTTTTGCTCGGTTTCGTTTGTTGTTGTCGTTGTTGTTGTTGTTGCTGATGCTTGTGTCGCTTGGCTTATAAAAATTATGCGCTCAAGTGCATTTCCGCGTTTGCGACCGAACGTTTTATATTATTTTTTCTGCTTTTCTGTTTTTTCACGCGTCGTTGTCGCCATTTGTTGTTGTTGTTGTTTGCCGTTGTTTTATCGCGGCTTCGCATCACATTCGCTGCGTTTTGTTGCATGCAACACAGCATTTAATGACTTGTTGTACGAAATGCACACGCACTTTTGATTTGTTTTAAATATCAACAAATATTTCATATATATCAAAACAAACAGTTCAAAACAATCACAATTAAAATAACATTAAAAAAAAACACCATTTACGCACGCACAAAGTGAAAGAGAGAAACGGTGCTAAAGTAACGCGACACTCGGAAGATGAGGATACATTGTATATGGAAAACTAAACCACAAACGCAACAAAAACAAAAATAAAGACAAGACAGAAAAACGCATTGGAAGGCGTCTGCGTTGTTTTCGTCTTCCCGCTTCGCTACCACTCGCTGACGCGCCTTTCTCACAACTGACGCTGCCGCCGCCGACGCAGCCGTTGCTACAGCGGCGGCGACATGGTCACGATAAAAATGCGAGAGAGCGATTGGCGAGAGAGTGAGAGAACGATCGACGCTGTTTGCTTCAAAACAGGGCTGGAAGGTAACACAACCAATTGGGAGTTGTTTATGTTTATATTTGTTTAAAGTGAATTTTTATTTATTATCTCATAAAACGGGGCATATAATTATGGCAAATATTGCAAATTATACGATCGGCGATTTGCACTCAATAATTTGAACAATTTAAGTTTGAATTTTAGTTGAAAATTTACATTTAAAGGTCGCAGCCCTGTTCTATTCAAGAGAGCACGCCACAGTGTAGCCAAGCGACGCTGCCAAATAGAAACAGTGCTACCCATGCGCGTTGACAAAGCCACCGAATCGACAATACAAGTCGGCAGCGTGAGCGAGATGGCGCGACAAAGTGCAAGGAGCGTGAGAGAGCGAGTCAAGACTCAGTCATGCGAACACACAAATGCACTGCAATTGAGAATATGCCCAAACATACCAACACATAAACACTTTAATGCATGAATATATAAATAAATATGTATATAGTAAGCGCATGTACATAACATAAATTGGTCAACAAAGCTGTCAAAGCACATCTTTATTAATAATAAAAAGTCTCGCTTCAAAAGTGTTATCAACAGACTGTGAAGGAGTTTGATTATAATGTTTACACATACACCTATATAACGTACATATATTTAAAATATATTTATATGCATATATGTATGTACATTTGTCTCACATTTATAAGCAAAACTGTCACAGCTAATTGATTTTCTCAAGTCTTTTGTGATAATTGTTAATAACACACACAAGAAGTGAGACGAACTTCGCCCCCCGCGGACTTTTTTCTATTGTATTAACAAGTTTCGATCGTATCGTTAGATTTTGCATGCATGTTTGTACGTGTCCGTGACAAGTCGCATACAAAACAGGCAAAGACATGCACAAACATGTTTTTTTTCTTTTTTGCCGATGCGCATGTACCAAATCGTATCTGCATACCTGCATGCCGTACCAAAGCACAAATTGTATGTATTTATCAAGGGTAAACAATATGCCCGATTGTCTTAGGCGCAGCGCAGTGTATTGTAAGAAATTGAATTGAAAGCAAAACAACGGCAACAGCAGCAACCGGAGAGAGTACAAGTGGAGGAAGAATGTAAGTGGAGAAGTAGATGCCGAAACAAGACGCAGGCATAAGCCAAGCGCGGCATAAGGGCGTGAGTGGCAATGTGACTCGTAATTGATCTAATTGAGCGCAGGTACACACACACACACACGCACACTTGAATATTTTTTATGTGCTTGTGTGTGTGTGTGTGTGGGACACAAGGCGATACTTGGGCAAACAGGCAGCGCATAATAAGCAAATTAGAGGCGTACATTTCCAGCCCCTCTCCATCCCTCTCACACACGGGCACACACACACACAGGCACTCACTCACTATCTCGCTCAGCAGCAGTTGGCTGCTTAACGGAAGTGCGTGACTTTTCTGTTTTACGTGTTTTTGCCCTTCTCTTCTCTTTCATCCTCAGCACCTTTTGCGGAACTGTGCGACTTATTTATGAAGCTTGAAACAAGCCATTTCCAGTTTTGTTTCCATTTGCATTTCCATTTGCGTATGTCAGCGGCACACTGAACTGTTAATGCGGGCCTAACTAATATTACGGTTTCTACACCCTCTCTCCCCCGCCAAACCACCTACAATAACGACCTCACGCGTAGCCTCAGCGTATGCTATGCTAATGTGTTACACAAGCGCTGCAAAGTATGCAACAGCAATTGCGGCTTCAACTTTTGAGCTGGCAATGCGTCGCGCTTAGAGATGGGCGCGTGTCAACATTTTTAATCGATATCCAAGCACGATCGCAACTTCGTGCTAAAACGGGTTCAAAATGTGTTCGCATTTTGCTGTCAATCGGTGAAACTGCAAAGTAATCGAAAGTAGCCACACTCGATAGTTTCGATAATTCGATAAATATAACTATTCAAGTTCTTTAGAGCTTTGTGTGACACATATATATCAAGCATTATTATACAAAACTATCGCTAAAAGAAATCGAAAAATAGAAATATTTATGCAAATTATTTTTGGTATTTTCTAAATACTAAGAAAACTAGTCTTAAATACGTTTAACCAGATTTCGGAAGGCAAAGAAAACCTAATACTTTGTTATCTCTAGTATTCTTGCAATTCATAATGCTTTCCATAGAACATAATCCAGCTGTAATCCCAAGTTGAATACACATTTCCGTCTAACATATTTCGCTCTATTAACTCGTGCTTTAAAATAGATTATTATGATCTAAGGGAACTAGGCAATAGTTGGATATACGGTCTAGTATTTACTGTACACATAGCTTTTTGATAAATCGATAGATTCTAGTTCCGAGCTGTCTATGATTTAGGCTGATTGACTAAATCAGCGTATAGCTCTATGAGTCCCCCTTTAACAAGCATTTCCCAACAAAGAAATTGTTTACCTTCGTTCAATGACGTATCGTTTAGCGCCGTATCAAAGTGTATTCGAGGCAGTGTCTTCGATTTGTACTCACCTGCAAAGAAAAGGTGGAGAGAGAGGGAGAGAGAGAGAGAGAATGAAGGTTAGGCAATTGTGTATAGAGTATTATCAATAGTGCGTGTCTAGATAATGGGCATTATTTAATGCCAGTTACAGTTAGTTCTCAAGTGAACCGAAACGCAAAACCAAGCGACGTCCAACAATAAAGCGACCCATTTACATGGTTTGACCTTTTGCTCGGCTGCAAATTGCATGGCGATGTCAAGTTGTTATGAATTCATTTCAATTAATGCAAAATATGAATAGCCAACGGCAACAACAGCATTGACAACAACTTTAACAACAACATTGACAGCAACAACAACAAAATGCGCCAATTCAGCGCCGAGCGCAATTTATGTGCATACAGAAATGTGTCGTCAAATGACAAAGACTTCGCTTCGTTCAGATAAAGATACAGATACAGTAACAGATACAGATACAGATACAGATACAGATACAGATACATTTACACAAAAGATACGCGCATTCAGTAGCAGCAGCTGTCAAAGCAGCTACGACCCACCGGGGGCAAGGGGTGCGCCACGTGTGTGAATGCCCATTGAAATGGCCTTCGCTTAGAAAGTCGTCGTCTCCATGACCATTCCACACATCCCCCCCCCCCCCTTTCCCTCCCCCACCCCTCTGGAGTTGCTTCCAATTGAGGGCAGACCCTGCTGACGTAGCGATCAGACGGATAGAAAGCAATTGTACGCGTTGCTCGACCAGCAGATACTCTGTTTACAAAGTAAACATAACCTAAAATCAATTAATACTCACATCCTGTTTAGAATTTACGGGTATGGAAAAGCTTGAAACTGTTTTAGCTAACTATTAACAAGCATTAGAAAGCTGGAAACACTTTCAGCTAAGTATTTTCAGGCATTGGAAGGCTTAAACACTTCCAGCGAACTATTAAGCGGCATTGGAAAGCTGGAAACGTTTCCAGCCAAGCATTTACAGGCATTGGAAGGCATGAAAAACATCCAGCTAAGTATTTACAGGCCTAGGCTGGAAAGGCACTGCTCTAACTTGTTGATTTGTTGATAACAAACTAAGTAACTAAGATTAAATATCGAAATTTTTCACAAAAAACCACCTCCGAAAATGATTTTAATCTTTCTGGCGATTCCTTTGGAACATCCCTGCCAAATAATGTCTGATATATGAATTATATACCATTTTCGACTCGTGCGGATCATGACTAAAGATTAAAGAGCTTAGATATTGATGTATCAAGAAGTAGATTTGTACGATATATTGAACGATAAGTTGACAGCATTAAGTCATACTTGCTTTCGGATCAGACATATATAGAATTCTTCTTTATTCCAGACATATAGATTCACAAATTAGACGGTTTGGGTTGATCTCAATTAAAGCAGGGTATCATATGAGATGCCTACCGAACAAATACTCTTTCTATCGACTTGTTTTACAGGGTATACGTAATGTGTAGAAGCACAAGGAAGCGCTGGCTATAAACGACTTGCACATCAAATTAAACCCATGTTGTACTCGCAGATAGTCCGTTTGGAAGTTGAGAATCATTGAATGATTCAACCAATTGTGCATTCCCATTGACTGCACTCGCTTCCACAGAATATTACACACTCTACATGTGTGTGTGTGTGTGTGTGTGTGTGTGTGTGTGATAATGTTTCTTCAGTTGTCTTGAATTGCATTTCAATGGAAACTCAACTCATTCGATTTCATTTCGTTCCGTATCATTTCAGTACCTTTGTCTAATTGTTGTTTAATGTTCGGCTGGTAACCTTTTACGTCTAGCGGTTTGCCTGTACAGGTAACGCATACTAGTGCCATGCGGATTACGTATTATGTTCTTGCCACACAATGTTGCATGGTCAGCGGCAGCAGTTACCGTTAGCTAAGATCGATTAACGCTGCGGCAGACAGCATCAGCATTATGATTTCGCCAGCCAATTCGCCGCCAATTCGCCCCAATTACTACGTGCGACGTTCTTCTTTCCATTCGCTCTCGCATCTTCATTCGCACTTATTCGCCAACTGTAAATCGAGTGCGCTGCCCCCTCCCCACTAATGACATCAAAGCAAATCAGCCAAACCCCCCCCCCCCCCCCCCCCCCCCCCCCTCCACGCGCCTTACCCTCCTGTTTCAGCAGCTGGTGATGTCATTGGCATCATGCGGAGTGCGTATCATCAAATGTGATACATTAACGTATCCAATTTGTCGAGTTGTAGTTCACATTCTCTCGTTCTCATTAGCATGCTGCTTCTTCTTCCCATTTTTTATGGTCTATTTTGTCCCAGAGTGGGAATATTTTTCGATATATTTCGATAAGAAAGTCCGAGCGCATTACTATATCTGTGCAAATAACTGTGAAAGTCTATAAGGGATTACGTTTTTTTCGCTTTACAGTTAATCGCATATCCATCAGAGTTATAGCCTATAATCTCCAAGTGGAAACAATTGAGGCTGCTTTTCCTTTCAAAATCTTTAGATTTTCTTGTTTGAATATTAACTATTCGAATATTCGGAATTGTTTTTAGCATTAAATGGTATTTTGGGTGTTTTTCGAAATATTCACCCACAATTGTGAAAAATTGATGGAATCAAGCTTATACACATTTTAAAAGAGCTTTATGAAAACTCAATTGAAATGTGTTTCACGCATTTGAAAATAATTCACTCTCTTAGGTGAAAAATGTATCTTTTCTTTAAAAAACACTATTTAAATCTTATGAGTAGCTCGGAAAATGCGTTGAGAAGGCGTACAGAAGGCACTATTCTCGTGAAATTGATTTTGCTGTTTCATCGTTTGCGAAAAATCCACGCTAGTGAGTGAAAATGCGCGTTGATTTAATGCAGAGAACTTTGAGTAGGAATATTTATCAGGAAAATACTGGATAGTACATATACATTCGATTGGAACTCCCATAAAGGTATATACATATATACGTATATATACTTTTATATAGTCCATAATCAGCACATATAGGTACATGCATACATATTCTGCATTTCCCTATTGATTCCCATTTCATTTCAATTTCCTTAAAGATATATATATTTCTATATAGTCTACAATCTTTTATGGAGTTCTCCATTCACCCGTTCCCCTTGCAAACAATAACAAGGATTACTTACTCCTGCCGGCTGCTTCGAGCGCCGCTGCTGTTGCTGCTGCAGGCAGAGCGCCGCTGCCGCTGCACAGTTGCAGCTGATCCTGTTGTTGCTGTTGCTGCTGCTGCTGCTGCAGCAATTGTAGCTGCTGCAGCTCGCAGTGCACCTCGTGTATGGGCGGCGTTGGCGCTTCGTCGCGTTCGCCGCGCAAACAGGAGGCGAGGCCACGCCCACGCGGCATAGTGCTGCGCCGCAGCGGCTGATCCATGGCAACAGCACGGCACTGCGCCGGCGTCGACTGCAGCTGAGACTGCGCTGTCGGCGTGCGCGGCATTGAGTGCATCTTGCGCTGCGCTTCCAGCTGTAGCTGTTGTTCTTGCTGCTGCTGCTGCTGCTGTTGCAGTCGCTGCTTGCTGCGCTGCTGCTGTTGCTGCTGCGGCGCCGACGTCGACGTCTGCAGCTGCGCGTCGTCGTTGACAGTGCGCAGTGCACCGCAGTTCATGCTCGACTTGTAATTTTATTATTGTTGTTGTTTATTTTGTTATATTTGGTTTTTTGTTTTTTTTTTTTTCAGAATGTGTTTTGTTCTTTTCAGATATTTTGCTTGGTATTTGGTATTTTTTTGGTATGTGAATTTTTTGTTTTAGTTGCCTTTTGTTTGCGTATTTGGTTTGTGTTGCGTTTTGTTAGTCTCTTTGCCTTAGCCCTGGCATGATTTTCACCCACTTGCTCTGTAAATCATAGCGAAACACTCGTTGCATTAGTCGTTGTGGGCGAGTAGCAAGTGACGAGTCAATGCTACAGAACGACTTATTATAACGAATATAGTTCTTAAGGGGTAAGTTTGGGAGTAGCGAGTAGAGAGTAACTAACAACGAGTAGCGAGTAACGAGTAGCGACCAACGAATAGAAGTAACGATTAGCGACCAACGAAAAGCGAGTAACGAGTAACGACCAACGAGTATCGAGCAAATAGTGTAACGCGAACAATTACAGTAATCACAATTGTTGTTTTTGCTAATAAGAGCGAGTAACGAAACAAAGGCGCGACCAATCGAACCGCCGAGTGGCTAACTGACTGGCTGACTAACTAACTTGGCAAACTGCTGTCGCCCCGACACGCCGGCAGCGGCGCCAACGTCGGCGGTTACGCTTGCCTGCGTCGACAATTAAGATTTATGGTCATGGCGTGCTGGTTGCCCTAAGGTTTTGACCCTGACTGTCCCCGACCCAGTACCGGGCCCTACCAACCCCTTGTGCCCACAGCCCACCTTATGCCATATGCCCTCAGTCAAGACACGCTGCCTTTTTCTGTGTGCCTTGCAAATTGTTAACTAATTTTAGTTTTTGTTTGCCTTTTTAGAGCTTCTATTATTATTGTTTCTTTTCATAATTTTTTTTTCGCGCTTGCACACGCGCGACTGCACAGCGTCTGCGTCTCGGCGTAGGCGACGGACTTCTACAAACAAAATGTTATCGTCATCGTCGTCAGCCCAAAAATTTTCCTTTTAACTTGTACAATTTTACGCTCGTTGGCTGCTGCCGTGAACGAGCCGACTTGGAACGGAATGGTAATGAAATGAAATGTTCCATGCCATGCGTGAACGCCGCGGCGCAAGCTGAATTAGCAGGTTATCGATAATTTTCATTTGCTTCTCAAGTGTATTTAACTAAAAACAATCTTTGTGTGAGTGAGAATTGGTAGAGTTTAAAGCCGGACTTTGCTTAACTATGGAAGATCTTATAGACTTTGATAAGAATCGTTTCGATAAGTTATCGATCATTTTGAAAAATTCTTATGATTCTTAATAATCGAGAGCGAGTGCTTATCGATAAATATATTCAAAGTCATTTCATCGATACATAAACTTGCCAGCTTCTAATATCCCAACTGTTGCCTGTTATCGATGAATAAGATATGCACATGAGTCAATCGAGATTGAAATCGATAAATGTAATCGAATGCCTAGTGACACAAATGTGCGATAGGTCGATAGTTTGGTTATCGATAAAGTAAAGTTTTGTTTAAGAAATCATCGAAAGTAGATTTACGTCAACAGCTCAAGAGCTCAAGGCTTGTGTTTATCGATAACAAGGCTGTTAATAATTGTAATCGACAATATCGATAACAATACTGCGCATTATTGTTAACGATAATTATGATATGGATGCCTCATTTAAACTGTAATTTAATTCGAATGCTTTCACGCATAAAATTATGCGCAGAAATTTAAATTCTAGGCCGACTTTTCTTCAACGCTTTTCCATTAGTTTTACTCAGCTCTGCGGGCTGAGCCATTGTTGTTGTTGTGTGTGTGTGTGTGTGTGTGTGTGTGCGAGTGTGTTGTGGTTAAATGAATTTTCCTTTTTGGTCGCGTTACGTTGCCGAGTTGCGTGCGTTTTGCCATGAACACTTTTCCATAATCATTTTACTCCGCGCCTTCCATCTTCTAGCCGAGCTGCGTGAGCCCAAAAAGAAAACAGCTAGCATGAGGTCGCTCTATATAGATGTCTAGGCACACACACACACACACGTATTAAAATATATATGTATATGTGTGCATAGTTATGGTTATAGTTATGGCGATAAACATAAATTTCGCCGTCTCGGCCGTCTTACTTTCTCCGCAGAGACAAGAGACAAGAGACGTAGCCGCAGCTGTTCTCAGCGCTGCTGTCGCATGGGCGCAGCGAAGCGTGACGTCGGCGTCGACGTTGTCGTCGCACCTGTAAGCGCTGCACACACACACACACACATGGACACAGGACTTTCGGATGTATGTGCGGAACGGAAGTGCGAGCCAATGGCCAGAAATGGTCAGAATTTGATATACGTGCGCATATGGTCATGGGATCGAACAAACATATGACTGCGGACTGGAGTGTGTGTGTCGTGTGTGTGTGTGTGTGTGTGTGTGTGTGTGTATCTGTGTCTGGTGTGTGTGAAAAGAAGCAAGAACAAAGCGCCGCAGCGGATGCGCCAAATAAAGCAACCAAGCGATGCGACGATACGGCAATCATTGCATTCAGCTGCAGCCAACTTAATGCTGATTAATGCAACAATATGGCAACACACGGCAGACAGGCCGCAACAACAACAACAAAAAAAACCAGCAGAAGATTGCCTGCAGCAAGCCGAAGCACAACTACCCTAACAAGACGGACGTTGGATATGTCGCTATAAAAGGAGATAATCTAGCCAGGATCGAAGGCGAAGATATGTCGCTATAAAAGGATATGTCGTTTCTTTCCCTAATGGATATATATAATACATTATAGCATACCGAATGTTAGCAGCAGAGTAAGGCTTATCGTATATGAGCTTCATTAAAATTCCTGGCAAAAACTAATCTTCAAGCGATGCTACCTATACTAACTAAAGGATATAGTTATTAGTTGTGATATAGTTAAAGCTATACGATGTAGTAAGACTCCAAAACTCGTACAATAGATCGAAAAACAAGTTATGCAGACAAGCAATTTATTTCAGATCGAGAACTATATGCAGCTTAATGCTATAGTACATCGAAAGCCAGACGAACGGGGACAAAGTTTAGCTGCAAACAGATCTGGCTATATAGATCTGCTAAATGGGGTATATATAATAATATAATATATACTAAACAGTGCACACTAAGTGACAAAACTGTAATACCCTCTCCCTAGCAAGGGTATAAAATGTGGGGTACAGGGAGTTCGCATGGTTTTTTTTTTGTTTTTTGCGAGCGTGGGCCGCGCTGCAATGAATAATTTGGCAGCGCTGCATTTTTGCACGTCGCTGCGAAGCGTCGACGCTGACGTCAACGTCAACGTCAACGTCAACGTCGCCGGGAAATGGCAGCAGCAACCTTTGGTTGGAGGCCCTCATAAATAACGCCACAAGGGCAGCTCGTAAAGTTTTCGCAAATTGCATTTCTAAAGTTTCCATTAAAACTAGCTGCACTTAACAAAGACCTTGGCCAGATCAAATATATATATATATAGATATAGATATAAGAATGTATATAGATATATACAGATCAAAAAGGAACAACAACAACAATTTGGGTAAGAGTAGATTTTATGCTTAAGAACAGATCCTAAAGAACGACAAAGCTCAGAAAAATCCCAACCCAAACATGAACTTGATTTTCCACATCTTTTAAGCTCAAAGCTTGAACTTTGTTTCATCAAATTTCTTTCAAATGTCAATTCTATAGTTAACTTTAAATTTTTTAAGTTGAAATCAACCAAAAAAAAAAAAAAATTACTTTCATGGATTCCACAAACCGATTTCATGAGCTTTTTGAAAATTTCTCATTTAGAAAACAGAAAGAAAAAAACAGATTTTCGGATTTCAGTTTTGGCTATGATAAATACTTCTCGAAGAGTTCTTTATTAACACATATTTATCATAATAATTTACTCAAAATTATTAACTGAACTTATGAGTTAGTTAAACAACAAAAAAGTGAGTGGATAATAATTTGTTTGAGGTCGTTTTTTATAACCTTGCAGAGAGTATTATAAGCTTGTCGTGAAATGTGTGTAGACGGAGATGTCTCCGATCCCATAGAGTATATATATATTCTAGATCAGCATGAACAGACGAGTTGATGTCTATATATGTCAAAACCGGCCAGATTGACCAACTCATATGGCTACCACAAAGACGATCGAACGAGAAGCAGGTTCTTGTATGGAAAAGTCTTTTGTCTATCAAGTTATATGGACCAAAAGTTTCAGCTCGTATATATGCATCGTATCTTATCAAAATCGGAACACTATATCGTATAGCAGCGATAGAAAAGAATTCGATAGTAGTTTAGTTATTTCGTTTTCCAAGATATTTAATAGAACTCGACATTTACGAGCTTCACAACACTCGCATATCTGCAAAGCCTGCAAGGGTATCAAATATTCGACGTGCCGAAGATATCCTGACTAGTTTTTAATACCTTTTTTAAATTACAAAAGTAAAGATATTAAAAAGTCTAATTGCTAGTTGAAAGCACTTAACAATAGCTAAAGCCCATTCACAATCGCAAGTGCCTCATTAGAGTAAATAAGCTTTTCCAGTCATAATTCAAATGAAAGATTTACTATATAGCTATAAGAACAAGCACAGAAACTCTCGTGATTATCAAGCAAGTCACGGATGAACATTTTGAAGCCGACAATTATCAAACAGTTTTTACAGCTCTCGAAAATATTTAAACAATTATCGCAAAAAAAATAGCCAAACAGTTGATCAGCGTTTCGACAATTACATTGATCAAATTGCAATTGCAATTTGGTAAAGAAAGTGATTTTGGAGTGTGGCTGAATAATTTGTTGTGGTTTCTTGAGCGTTGCCACCTTTTGGCAGTGCATAGACGAGGTGGCAACACGTGAACGAAGTGAAAGCAGAGATCGATTTGCAATTTAAGAGTTGAAGCGCACAATTAAAATCTTTGCATTTTTGAACAATTACATCAGAGTGGCAACATTGTGTAGCGTTGCCACTTTTTGTACAAATTCATTGACGAAGTTTTTACAAAATAGGAACTTCTTCAGTTAATTAAAAGATGATGCCAATTGTATTACGTTTCAGTAAAATGGCAACATTGGGGGCGAGCTTGCAAAGAGTTGCCACCTATTATATAAACTAAATATTGGTCTGGCAACACTAAACGAACTTAACTTGAGATTGTCGATCGCGTTTATCTAGTCACATCAAGAATACATTTAATATTATTTCAATTTCAGTTTCAATTTCTTGAACGTTTCCTAAGTGTTGCCACATTGTTCTAAGCCGCATTTAATTGGGCAGCACTAAAGCGAAAGAGTTTTATTTCTGATTCAACTTGCGGTTATCTTATGTACACTAAATGAGTTCGAAAGCAAGAAAGGTGGCAACTCTGCGCAAGCTTTTAGAGACCATTCTTGCTGCTGCTAAGGTCTATCGATTATTTAATCGATTAATAGGAATTATGATTGTGGGCAAATTGAAAAGTCCTTGAAAAGGGAAATTATGTATCGATATTTTATCGATAAATACAGTCTTAACATATTATAATTGTTGGCATATTAAAATGACTTTTGAAATGAGAATCGAAGCAGAAAGCTGTTCAATCAAAGCTTTTTTACAGCCAAAATTATATACCCAAAAAAAGTATCGCTATTTTATCGAAAAATGTTGCTTACAGAAACGATAACTTTATACAAATTGAAAAGTCTTTTGGCAACGAATAAAAACAGAGCGTAGATCAGTCTTCAGCATTGTCCAGAAAGTCGATCTCAGATCATAAAGTTCCGTTTTATGGGTGTCAAACTCTTGGAAATTTTTTGAATGGAGCGTCCCTCGCAGAGGCCTTGCCACAGTCATTGGCATTTGGATATTGCCGCTTTCTTTGCTGTGGACGTGGGAAAATTTGCCGCATTGTCGCATAGAACAAAAGACGTTGCAGTCGCTGTCGCAGTCGCTGTCCGCGTCGCAGCCAGCGTCAGCAGCGGGCCAAACGCAGTCGGCCATATGATGAAGCGTTATGCAAGCCCAGTCACAGGGGCCGACGCCGCTTGCAATTGTGGGTCTGGAGCTTTGAGCTCGTAGCCCAAAGAGACCCCGAGACCGAGAGAGGTCGTTGGCATTGCGGCAGATTGTTTGGTAGATTGGCAGATTGACGGACTGACGGATTGGCAGATTGCTGGAGTTGCGAGATCAGAGAGGGTGAGACTTCCATTATGTACACATGTATATATATATATATTATGGGCCAGTTTATTTGCACGGCTCGGGTAATTGACTTTAGCCGGTGATGATCATCAAAATGGACCACGTTGATTGCGGCGATAATTGCGACATACATAAAGCCCAGTCGAGAGACACGTAGACGCAGGAATGGAGAATGAATTGAATAAAAGAGCGAGTGAGAGAAAGAGAGAGAGAGAGAGGGAAGCAGAGACAGCGCAAGTGAGAGTGACTGAGCGACTAGCACATACTCAGCAATTCCTATCTTCTATTATTAAAATTTGTGGCTCTCAAAAAGCTGTCTTTCAAAATCGATACTTATCGATAAGCTATCGATATTTTATGCCCAAAGCTAATAGACTTATAATACATATAGCATCTATAGTTCACTGAGATATGCTCCAAAAAACGTATTATTAAAATTTGTGGCTCTCAAAAAGCTGTCTTTCAAAATCGATACTTATCGATAAGCTATCGATATTTTATGCCCAAAGCTAATAGACTTATAATACATATAGCATCTATAGTTCACTGAGATATGCTCCAAAAAACGTACTTAATAAAAAATAAGACCTCTGTGACGTCTCTCAAAAATCGATGTTTAAAAATCGATACCTATCGATAAGTTATCGAAGTGCCTAATGCTAATAGACTTAAATGCGTACAAGGTATAAAAGAAGACAGAGGCAAGTACAGCTGAGGGTGGGTGTAGAACAAGAGAGAGAGAGAGAGAGATGGGGAGTGTGGGAGCTAGAGTGAGAGGGATAGATAGATAGAGGGCAGGACCGGTGCTGCCGGGCGGCAGATAGACATAAACGTGTTGCCTTTTGTGTGATTCATTCAGAACAATGCAAAGGCAGACAAACAGACTGTCAGACTGTCAGACAGACAGACGACAATCAACGCAAACTGAGAAGCTAAGCAGCTCCAGGGGGGAGGGCAGAGCTGGGGGGGCTGGGCATATTATTGTTGTTGTGGTCGTTGATCGCTCGTTGGCCACAGTCAAATTAAATTAACAACAACAAAATTAACAACAACCAGTCAAGACGGCAAATGACACAAAAAAAAAAAAAAAAAAAAAAAAACAAAGAAGAAAAAAAAAGTGAAAATTGTTGTTTATTGTAGTTCGTCCGGTCCGTAATTTTCGAGACGGATATTTGCGGTTCTTTTTCGGGGACAGCCCATTTATAGAGAGACGGGGAGACCAGACTGTGAAATTCTTCAATTGTCTTGACTCTCAGCAAGCCACATGAATTTCAATAGGCTTAAGCCAAAAAAATTATACCAAATAGCTTGCTTAGCTCTCGGTACGCCGGGGACGACGAGCGGAATGAACGAAACGTTTTCAAAATATGGCTCGAAGTTCGACGCTTTTATGTAGCCAAAGATCCCGTTTAATAGGTAAACAAATTACAAATGAGAAACAAAAAAAAAAACAAGTTCAACGATTTGCAAGCAGACTGCAAATTGGGTTTGAACCATGCTGGTTCAAACCAGCTATTCAAATTTTATTATCTAGCTGAAGCGAAGCTTGAAATAGACTGTAACCAAAGATACACAAGCTGCTTCTCTCTTTTTATTGCCCGCTCTCTCTCTCTCTCTCTTTCTCTCTTTTTTGCTCTCTTTGCTTCTCTCCCTCTTGCTCTTCATCTCTTTAACATTATCAGTGTAAATCTTGCTTTTCCTCTCTCTCTATCTGTCTCTTTTTATTGCTAGCTCTATCTCTCTCTCTCTCCCTTTTCTGTGCCCCTTTTACTCTTACTCTCTTTTTCTCTCTCTCCCTCTCTCTCTCTCCTCATTTTTCTTGCTCTCTCGCTGCCTGCCTCTCTTTCTCAACTCTGCCTCCCTCTCCTTATCTACCTTACTGTCACACACCCTCTCTTTCTTTCCCTCTCTCTCTCTCTCTCTCTCTCTCTCGTACTCTCTCTTGCGCTTTCTCTCTTTCGTGCTTCTCCTCACACAGATATATATATCATATAAAGCCACAAAAACGAACGATCGTTCATTTTAATATTCTGCACTTTAATATATTTAATATAGTCTGCGGTATTTCAGCTTAAGTCCGAAACTTTCCTTTGCCAATAATTTGATGTGGTTAACACTGTGTTGTGTCTGGGCAGCTTGTCCATTGTCTTCTTAGCCACACGAAGCGTACAAAGCACCCAATTATCTATGCCCCTTTGCCCGGTTTATTATCAGAAAAGACGGAAAATTGTGGCTGCCACTGGAAATGGGACCGGGACTGGGACTGGAGTTGGGACTGGAGTTGGAGCCACACTCAACACTTGGCAAACGCAACATTTCACACGCTGCAGCGGGGGTAAGGGGTAAGGGTTGCGGAGGGGTGTGTAGGGGGAGGGGGGGGGTGGGGTGGGTTAGACTTTGTATCCAAGATAGGTTTGTTGAGTTTAGTTTAATTAGCTTCAGCCTTCACTTTGATGGGGCTGTCGCAAGTAGCGCTGACTAGTTGGCAGAGCGAATGGAGAGAGAGACGGGGCGCAGTGCCAAGGGGTAAGGGGCAGGGGGGCGGCGCTCATTTAGCGGACTCTTTCATGGCAGGCAACAACTGCAGCCACGCCCCGCCGAGCAGGCCGCCCACTTTGGCTCGTTATTCGTGTCAACATGTGTTGCATATTATGTAAATTATATTTTGCAGGGCCACAGCTGAGGAGGGGGAAGGGGGTGAGGGGGTATGGGGTATGGGGTTAGCAAGAGAGCGGGTTAGAGGGGAGCCCCAAAGACTTTGGGCCCAAGTAGCGCCCAACGGGGCCTCAAAGATGTTGAAATGGGCACATAAAGCAATTTAACTGTTTAATGCGGCCCTCCCCCCTCTCCCCCCCTCTCCGCTGCCTGCCTTAAAAGGGGGCGGCGGGCTGTGTGAACTTGTTGTTGTTGTTTTTGTTGTTTTTGTTAGTTGCCCAGTTTTTGGTTGTTTACGCGATTATTTTCCATAGTTTTTTCTTGTTCGTTTTCTTTTTTCTTTTTCTTTTTTTTCGCTAAATTTATCTGATTTCCCAGCATTGGAAAGAAGGCGCGGCAAAGGCAAAGGCATTTTTATTTTTGGAAATGATTTCAAACGCATCTCAAGGTGTGATAAACATTCGTGTAAACAAATCAAATCAACAAATACTGAAACTAACTGCGATGTCTCTCGCCCAACCGCCCAACCGCCCCCTCCTTATCCCCATTCAATATTTGTGGCAAGTACCAGCGAGTCGTTCGGATTTGTAATATAAACACAATTGAAGAAAACTGTGAACATGTTTACAGTGGCAGCTGCTGTTCGAGGGACGCAATTCGGTTGCTCGATATGGCCAATATATCTTGTCAAATCGATCTGACAGATCGAAAAGAGACCTTCGACAGGTTCAGAAAAGCTAGCGTAAAAATTACGATATCTGCAGCAAGCCGAAGAATGAATACTCTAGTGGCGCCTTGTCCTTTGCAGTTATGTGAGAATAGCGAAGCTTCCTTTGATGAAAACATCCCAGAAGATTTTGCCATAAAAGAAACTACTTTTCGATCGATTGTTCCTATGGGAGCTATATAATATGTTGGTTCGATGCTGACAAGAATTTGCATACATGAAAGGACCAAAGTGAAACTTATAAATGCCGCGCTTGTAGAGTATCTAGATATTTTGAAAAACAAAAGATTTTTCCATACAAAAAAGCTACTTTTTGACCGATTGTTTCTATGTCTATATGATATAGTTAGCCGATCCGTCGGGTTCCAATATATGTACCTTGAAGAAGATAGCTTTAAAACTGAGCGACTTGTTCGCATAGAAACTGGCAGACGGACGGAAAGACCAAGGCACTTGGCTTTATCAACTGTTCTGTTGTTGCTGATCTAGAATATATATAATTAACGGGTTCGGAGATGTCTCCTTTTATGCATTACACATTCCATGACAAAGTTATATTATCCTCTACAAGGTTATACAAAAATAAATACTGTATTAATATTTACTTTCCTTTTAGATACAAAATTCTTAAGGCTCAAAATTACAAATACTAAAATATTAGAATAAATTTGATTTGCAGCTTCGAACCGGTTCGGTTCATGAGCGGTTGGGCTGCCAATGTCCTGCCTTTGAAACCGGTTCGTAGAACTTGTGTCTTGGACGGAATCGGTTCATTAATTAGCTTGTGTTTACGGCGGATTCGGTTCAAAGAGCTGGAGTTTCGAATGGAGTCGGTTCAGAAAACGAGTTCGGAATCGGTTCGTAAAGCTGGTGTTTGCTTCAACTGGTTCGGTTCGTGGAATATATATATTTAAAAACGCATTCGAACCGGTTTTTCATATATATTAATATTAGATGAACCACAAATGCAAATAATACCAAACGAGTTAATGGGAAAAAATTAATTTCTCCAACGTTTTCTCAAGCTAAACATTTCTTGGCTGTCCAATAGTCACACAATTTTCGTGTTTGAATGCAAAACTTTGAATTCTCGACGGTTTTTTAGTTAATTTTCCAAATGCATTTCAATAACAGATCCTAAAGTATCTTCGCACTTTGCGCGCAATCCTTGGACTAAGTCTGATTAAAAATAGACATGAAACAGTCGTAAATAATCGCACAAGTGTATATGCTATGCAGATATATATATATGTATATATGTATAAGCTGTATACATATGTGTGTGTGTGTGTGTGTCTATTATATAATTGGCTAGCTCAAATTGGAAGTGGAAACAATTGCCATATGTAGATCGAGTGCTCGACGGGACCACAAGACGCTCGGCGCTGCCAATGATGATGATGATTGAAATGACGATGATGATGATGATGATTGGAATGATGATGACGATGACGACATCGCGCAGTTTTTGTGCAAAGTGCGAACAGGCAATTTACATGCACACAGACACAAAAATACAAGCGAAACGAACTCATGGATACAGATACAAGCCGAGTGACTGACAGATATATATGACATATGAATTACTGAATGCGACGCTGTTAATTGTTGTCGTTGTTGTTGTTGTTGTTGTTTTGGTTATGCCTCAAATAGTTCAATTGAACAGCCAGCAAACAACTTCAAAGTAACGGATACAACTGCGAAATTCGCATTAAAACAACTTTGAGATACATTTGTATCTACAGAAGCGCAACGCTGGCAATGCACCTGCCCAGATGCCCAGACGCTATCAGTTGCATTGCAGCTTCAAGCTGCTGTAGGTGGCTGTAGGGGCGGGGAGAGAAGTGGCTGAGCGGGGGAGGGGGTGAGGAGCTAAGGGGTTTGACTAGACAGAAGCGAAGGTTGTGTCGCGCATTGCGAATGCATTTTAATTTGCTCGACTTGAAACTATTTGCGCATAAGCTAAACGGCCGGAGCGAGAGGGAGAGAGACAGTGAGAAAGAGAGAGAGAGAGAGAGAGGGAGAGAGAGAGAGAGAGAGAGAGAGAGAGAGAGAGAGAGAGAGAGAGAGAGATACATAGAGAGATATAGAGATTAAGAGAGAAACAGTGACGGACAAAAGAGAGAGAGAGAAGGAAAAGAAGACAGACGTATTCAGAGAGCGTGGAGGGAGACATATTCAGAGAGCGTGGAGGGAGGCGGAGAGTGAAAGAGACGCACAACTATGACAATTGCGGCGCGACAAAAAACGCTGCCAAAACGCGGCTTTTTTCTTGCTTTACTTTTTTTTTTTGGTTGTCAATTTCACCCACAACCCGCGACAAATGGACAGACAGAGACAAACAACAATAACAACAACGAGACAATGGCATTCATCATCATCAGACAATGGCAACTCCCAGCCAACAGCGCCCCTCTGCCCCACCGCACCACCCGAAACCCCCCACAAACCACACCACACGCCGCACGCAAACAGCTAACAAAGGGAGCGCCCATTGTTTCTATTGGCGTTTGCTTTTCATTTTAAAAGTCCAGAGAAACAACAATAACGAAAAAATAGTGCGATTGTAGATACCCTATAATACGCGTGTGGGCCATAGCCGACTATTTGCTGTCGCTTGAAATCTGCAAGAAATTTATATATAAATATTATATATTTTAATGATGCTTCCTTCTACACCGATATATTCTATATGCATATATTCTTGATCAGGCCGAGATCTAGAGATTTGACATTTGAGATATGTATAAAAAATCGTTTCATTTTACAAGATAGATACATCAAATAAGATATGTAGGTTCTCCAAAATTGTACGGAGATATTACGTTATTTGCAGTAAAAGTAGAAAACAATGAATACCCCTTAAATCGTTGAAACTATGCAAGTCCTGTACATCGCAAGTGTGAGAGAGAGGAAGAGAGACCGAAACATATATGGCATTCAATAATGCAATTCTTGTAGCGAGAGAGAGAGAGAGAGCAGAAGGAATATGCTTTTCAATATAGTATAAAATTAATGGATGCCCTGTAATAATTCACTTCAAAGTATAGCAAGAGAGAGAGAGAGAAATAGAGAAAAAAGTTCATGAGAAAAAGAGCGAAGAAGAATTGGCTATCAATAGAAAATTAAACTAAAAAAATACCCTGTATTAAGTAGAAACAGAGAAAGAGAGAGAGAGAGAGAGAGAGAGAGAGAGAGAGAGAGAAAGAGAGAAAGAGAGAGAGAGAAACAAAGGCATCGATTCCAATATAATATGAGCTCAAAGAATACCCTGTAAGATGGAGAAACTACTCAAATGTTATATAGCGCGCGATAAGAGATAGATAGAGAGAGAGAGAGGGAGAGAGAGAGAGAGAGAGAGAACGAAAGGGATATGGTTTTCAATATTGAGTGAAATCAATGAATACCCTGTAATTAGTAGAAACAATGTCAGAAAGAGAGAGAGAGAGAGAGAGAGGGCTGATCAGATATTGCTTTCAATATAATTGTAGATGAAGTAAAGCGAGGGAGAGAGAGAGAGAGAGAGAGACAGAGCAAAAAAGCGGAAGAGCTTTAATTTAGAGTATTACGAAATGTCGCCTAGCTAAAACATTTAATTTGACTGTAATTTCGCTGCGGTTGCAATTGTTGCGATTGTTGTTATTGTTGTTATTGTTGTTATTATTGTTATCGAGACAATCTCGCAGCTCCCATGCTGGTTAGCGTTGGGCAGGGGAAGAGAGTGCCGGTGGAGGGGAGGGGAGGGGGAGGGGGGTCGACTGTCTATGGCCCGCATGGAGCTGGCGGCGAGGTGCGGCAAGGTGTTGCACTAGTGCATTTGATTAATGCATTTAAAAAACACACGTATTTTCAATTATTTCTACAACTAACAAAAGAGAGAGAAAAGAAAGTTTTGACTGCAGCAAAAACAACAACAACAACAACAGCATCAACAACAACAACAACAACAACAAGTGTGCATAAAATGCGTATTTATGCAGGCTTTTTGTGTATTTCTTTTATATTTAGATTTTCAGCAACATTTGCTGCTGTTGTTGTTGCTGTTGTTGTTGTTGTTGTTGTTGTTGTTATAAATAAAATGTGGGTCATGTGCATCAAATTAATTAATTGGTGTCAATTGGCGGCATTTGCAGCGCGCGTTTCTTTAAGCTTTTCGCTTTGAATGCTGACCCACCCCCCCTCCCCCCTCCCCCCTCTCACTCACTCTCTCTCTCTTTTGCCAGCTCTTTTCTTTCGATTTCTTTTTTTTTCGGCTGCTAACTTGGCCAAATGCGGCTGACATAGTTGGCCATTACGGTTGCTATTCTGATTTCCACATGCCCCTCCCCCCCCCCCCCCCCCCCCCCCCCCCCCCCCCCCCCCCCCCCTTCCCCCTGCCCAGCCTAGACACTTCTGCTGCCCACGCTCTACACAGAACATGTCACATAAGCTAATCCGGATGCGCCTATAGCCGTAAACGCTTTAAGACAACAACAACAACGAGTAGGGGACTTTGGCTTTCCGGCCTGCGCCACGCCTTAATTCCCATGCCCCCTTTTGCCGCCTCAGCGATTGGTGTCAAGCGCTCATTTCCCTAATTTAGTTAACAATTTTCTTTTGCACTTATTATTATTATTATTATATTGTTGTTGTTTTTTGTTTTGTGTTTCATTTTGTGCCGTTTGCCTTTTACACTTGACGTTTTAGAAAACGCGCCCGAAACGCGCTCGAAACGCGCCGCGTGCGTTTGTGGGCGTTTATTTTCTTCTTTTTTGATACGTTTTCGAATTTTCTTTGTAGAATAATATTTTGTTCCGTTTGCTTTTGCTAAATTTATAGCCCAGTTGAGGTTGCAGATGATGATCTATGTGTGCGTGTGTGTGTGTGTGTGTGTGTGTGTGTGTGTGTTGTAGTTGTTGCCCAGTTTGTACGGGCAATTTTTGCGTTTAGTTTTTGGGCCGTGCGTCGTACGTTTATTTGTGTTCTTCTTCTTCTTCTTCTTCTTGCTCTTCTTCTTCGCCTTGTTGTTGTTGTTTTGTGTGTTTGTTTGTTGTTTGCATTCTATTTTTAGAGCATTTTCATTTCGAATTCGCAACGCGTAGTTTTACAACACACACAATTTTGTTGGGTGTTTTTTTTCCCACATTTTTTTTTTGTATTTTTCGCCCAGCAATTTTTCATTCACGCGCGGCAACATTAAATTTCAACAACAACAAAAAACTTGTAAGAATTTGTGTTTTATCGAAATTCATTTCAGCTTGTCAAAAACAAAAAAAAAAACAAATGTGCGTTTTTTTTCTGCGAAACACAAACAAAAACACGAACAAAAAAAAAATTAATAAATATAGAAAAAACAACAACAGCAGCCGACGCTCAGCTGTGAATCGAGCGCAACGGTTAAAATTCAAATACAAAAAAAAAAAAAAAACAACAACAAACTGTCCAAACACAACGCACCGAAGCGAGAGCTGACGACGAACCCAACCGCCTGCGCCGGAAGCTTAAAGTGGACTGAAACGAATCGAACCGAACCGAAACGCAGCAGCAGCAGCGGCGACAGCGGCAGCGGCAGCGCCAAAGCTGGCCATAAGACAGGCACAGTGGGCCGCAGCTGAAGAAAAAGCTGCCAGCACGCATTCAAGTCGGAGTTGATGCACGCACTCAATGGATAAGTTCTTATGTGAATTGGTTAGAATTCTAAAAAAAAAACATTTTAAAGACCTTAAGACCTTGAAGAGCGCAAAAACATGTATGTAAATTGCTAAAAGTAAATCTTTCGCTTAATTGTAAAAAATTTAATATATAAATATATATACATATATAATATATAATGATAGCTCAATAGAGCACAATCGTTTGTAAATCAGTCGTATGTAAATTTGGGTGAATGGGAATTGAATAATATTTAATCAACTGTAGCAACACATTTGTTACACTGTGCATGGTCTTGCAATGAAATGAAACGCAACGGAAATGAGACACTCTCTGAACGTCTCTCTCTCGCTCTCGCTCTCTCCCTCGCTCGCTCGCTCTGTGTTCTCGGTTCATCGATGGAACAGTTTGGCAGCCGAAACGAAGTTGCAAGCGGCGAGAAGCACGAAGCGTTGCAAGTGTTCGCCGTTGTTGTTGTTGTTGCTGTTGCAGCGCTTTGTTTACATTTGCAGCCAGTGCTAGAAGAGGAAGCAGCAGCAGCTGTGTAAGAAGAAGAGGCAGCAGCAAGTTGAGCTAATCGCAGATTTTTAATTACATTTTAGTTTTGGTGTCGAGCAGCGACGCCTGCGCAGTCTCCGCTTCAGCGGCTATTTAGCTTTCAATTGGCCAAGCAGCAGCCTTGATACGCAGCCATTAACAACATTAACAACAACATAAACATAAGAAAAGCAGCAGCAACAACAACAACAACAACAATAGATGAGTGTGTGAATGAATGGGTGCACACCCAAGGCTTAACAAGGAAAACATTGTAAGCGACAATGGCAACACTGGACAGACAAAAAAAAAAAAAAAAAACAACGACAACAAAAACGATAACGATTACGATAAACAACTATTGAGGTTAAGACAAGCCAGCCCAAAAAAAAAACTAACTTCGATTTCGGAAATTATGTTGAGAAATAAAATGTTGTTTCTTTTTTTTGGGTTTTTGCTAAAGATACTTTTGCCCAAATACTTAAAAAACTTATACTTTTATAGGTTATGTGTTCATTGCAAATTTGTGCACTTTTTTAGGCCATATTTTCAGCAAGCCGACGTTTAAATACTCTAGTAGACCTATTTCCAAACTGTTTTAAATACGAAGTTTGAATACTCTAGTTGACCTATTTCAATAGTTCGGAAATAGTAGTACTTTTTTATAGACATATATATCTTTTATGGCATACTTAAAAACTCTAGTAGATACAGGTCTAACAACCGATATTAATGAAATTTGTAAATGTCAGTTTTTACAGATATAGAAGATATTTAAAAATAAAAGCAATTTTCGCGCCTGAATTTAATTTTAGACCGATCGTTCAAATAGCAGCTATATAATATAGGTTGTCGATTCGGCTGACTGTACGGCATATGTGTTGGGAGCATCAAAGTCGGGTATACATATATGCGTGAGTAAATAGGACATGGCCAGAATCTACTTAGATTTTAATACTGATCAAGAGTATATAGATAATGATGAGATCGGAAATGTCATATTTTGGTACTTGTTATACCAAATGTCAAAATACCCACTTTTCTACAGAACTTATTTGTCAGCTGTGAGTTGCGGCGAGGGTATCTTCTAGTCGAGCACACGTCTAACATTTGTTTCCATTACAAATACAAATATGCAAATATGTTTACCGAATGTTTCACATACCAAGCATTCCGTTTGGCAACATATACAAAAACATTTCAGGCACATTATAAATCCGACGCGAATATCAATTTATTTTAAGCATTTACTAGCGGGCTTATAGAACAAATAGTATATATTTATTTATATACATCTATTTATTATATTTACTATATAAGCACACGAGTGAATTCTCAAAATAATATTTATTTTGTAGATAATTCTAATTGGTTTTCATGTCATGTTTGTTAGCAACAATTTTGTCGCCTGTACGCTGGACTGCGCTCTACGGCAACAATGCTGCTCAATCGCGCGTGTATTGTCATTAACATGATCGCCATTGTTGTCGGGTGGACGCTCTTCCGTTAGTCTGCTCAGCTCTCTGAGCTAACCTCCAGCCAACAGTGCTCCCACACCCGCCGCAGACCTCCTGCTCCTTCGCCTTCCAGTCTGCCTGTTGCTATTGTGCCCAATGCGCTGGCATGCGTGACGATGCGGCAAACAAATTTCCTGAGTGCGCACGCACACACACACAGCAGGCAGCAGAAAGTGTGAGAGAGAGAGAGAGAGAGAGAGAGAGAGAGCGAAAGAGTGGGAGAGCAGCGCTGGCTTTCGATATGTTCGGCAGCAGCAGAGCCCCAACAACAACAACTGCAATTACCGAATGCGTCTCAGTCGACGCGAGGCGTCACTCAGTGCAATTAAAGCGCCGCTTGATCGCAGCAGAGAGGCAGCAAAATGGAGGAGGTCAAGCGATATGGTCACACTTAACACTTTATAAATACTCCCCCACCCACACAAAAACGCACTTACCTAGATCATTGTAGAGCGTTGTGTTTAGCGCAATATCGTTGAGTCCGTTCATTCCATTGCCGAGGCACGTGTCGGAGTCGTTCTCGTTCTCCTCGGCCAGCGTGGGCGGCCCGTCCCACAGAGCTTTGGCGGGGCGACGGGCGCGATCCAGGCGCACGCGCGGTATATCCTCATAGCACACATCGCCAAGCTGCAGAAAGGCATCAGAGAAAGAGAGTTAGTTAAATAAAGAGAGAGAGAGAGAGAATGGGCTCAGTAAACAAATGAAAAAAAAAAAAAAAGAAAGAGTAAATAGCAGCTTCTCGCTTGTTGGTTGTTTGAGCATTACCCACCTCCAGCTCCTTTTTGGGTGTAGCCGGAAATATCTACAAGTTAGTAGCATTTTTTAGTATGATCCATATTAGTGGGTGCAAGAATGTGGAGGAAATAGAGATATAAGACAAAAGCACAGAATACATATATAGAAAATAAGCGTTGGAGAAGAATGTAATACGATATGGGCAAATGCGATAGAAATATGCTATTCGTTCGTATTCGTTACTTTCTACATGCTACTCGTAAGATCTTTATTAAAAGTTGCTACTCGCAAAGCACTTTTTAGAGTAAGTTTAGCGCGTCTCGTTACCAGCTACTTGTTAATCGTCATTCGTTGCATGCTACTCTCCACTCGTTACTTTCCACTTGCTACTCGTTAGTCCCCAATTACAAGTAGTTACTTGCTGTATCGGTTACCGCGTTATTTGCGTCTGTTGATTGTCACTCGTTGCATGCTAATCACTACTCGCCACTCGTTACTTTGCACTTGCTACTCGTTAGTTCTCAGCTAAAATTAATCTCGCATTTCTTGCTACTTGTCACTCACAACTCGCGACTCGCTACTCGTTGTCAGCACACAATATTCGTTTCTAGCAATTTGTTACTCGCCACTCGTTACTTACCGAAATCTCTTCGCTGCAGTAGGCAGTAAATGTTTGATCATCCTGCTGCAGCACACAATACAGCGGACCCCATGGTAGTGTTTTGATCAGGCGTGTCAGTTCACCCTCCGTTTCTGTAATCAAAGAGGGAAGACATTTAGATACATTAAATATTATAAGAGATAAACGAGGGAGATGAGAAGCACATGCTAAAGTTAGTTAGTTTTGGAATAAAAGGGTACAACCTAGCAGTCGCCAAAATTTAGTCAGCATATTAAAAACTGCTTGTGCTGACCGACTTATCGATTGACTAATTGATTGATCGACTGATTGATTGGATAATTTAAGTCTACATTAGTCCATACATACCAAAAATTCCAAGCTCTTTTTCAAACTTAGGTCTAGGTTTTATATTTGTAGCCTAGCGCCACCTAACGGCCAGCGACGACATCGCATTGGCACTTGCTAAGTGCGAATTTTGTTGCCTGCTTTCAGGCGGCGCCCAATATTACAATATACAGTGCGCGCGCATCAATTTGAAAAGGCGAACAGAAAAAAGCACCAAAAAATACCAAAAGCAAGCAGAACCAAGTGCCCGTGTGCCTCCTCTCCCCGCGCGCATGCAGACAATCAACACACTGTCTGTTACGCTGCCGCTGCACGCATGCGTGTTGCTAATAAGACAGCGGGACTACAAGCAAGAAGAATAAAATTATGAATGCAACTGCAACTGCAACTGCGTCAAATGCCGTTTGGCTGTTGCTGTGTGGAAAATTGTAGAAAATTGAAGCAGGAGAAGAAGAAAGGCAAGCAATGCGCAACCAACTTGAACTAAGTAACTGCTTATCCCACTCTCCCTACCCGGCTAGACCCTGCTCCAACATTTGCCTAGCCCGCATCTGATTCAATAATTCAATCCCATTCGTCTGCCTCGACTCAACAGCCCGCCACCTCCCCCCCATGAACCATGTTGCGTGGCCCCGCAAAATTCACAAAGTTCGTTTCACTTCGTTTCTTCTACGTTCTTGACGGCGCGCGTCGACGTCGGCGTCAGCGTCAGCGTCGACGTCAGCGTCAACGTATGCGATAACAATGTGAAGCGCAGCAACAGCAAAAACAACAAGATAAATAATAAAAATGAAAAAAGAAAACTGTTTTAATTTGTTGAAGTGGGAGAGAGAGAGAGAGAGGGGGGGGGGGCGAACAGCGAAAGAGAGTGTGAGGGAGGCGCAGGCGGAGGCTGTGAAGACGCGACGACCTAACGCGACCCAAAAAAAAAAAAAAAGGAAAAGAGAAGCAGAAGACAACATAAAAAGTCAAAACAGCATATGAATGAGAAACGTTTCTTTAAGGCTTGCCGACGAGTAAATACCCTGCAGAATATTGGACAGCAAAAGAAATAAATAAAAACAAAGCTTTGGGCTGATTTGTTGCCTACTTCACGAAATTGAATATATATAAAAAAAAATAAAAAAACATGATATATCTAGAGGAAAAAACGTTGTTTTCTATTTTGTAACAGAATATATCTGGTACAATATATGTTGTATTATATTTGGACATTTGTTTTCGTTTTTTTTTTTGCCAATTTGAATACAGAATTTTGAAAAGCCTACAAAAATCAGTTTTCTTTTTTGAGTATATTTTTTTTAGTGCATTTTAGTTTATAACTAAATGTTTCTATGGCATATGGCTATATTTTGTTGAAGTCCATGACAAAATATAAGGAACCTTATAAGCCGAACATATAAAAGATATATTTTCGACCAATAGTTGTTAAGTTCTTCAATCTGTATAATATGTATCTAGGCACAGTTTCAACAAGATTACTTTAAAAATGCGACAGTTTGCCTAGACAGGTGGTTGGATGGTTCGTTAAGAGGTGCATACCCATATCGACACGACGAAAATAGAGCAGCAAATGCATTTATATATAATATGTATACAATATTGAGGAATTTGATCAAAAAATCTTAAAAAAGGAGAGTTTATTTTCCGATCGATGCTTTCTATATAATATACTGATCCGATGTAGAAAAGAGTATGCTTCCTCTATGCGTAACACGTTTGATGACAAAATTCGAATGCCCTTCGCAAGGGTATCTCAAAGAAAACTTAAGCCAAACTTGGGTTAAAGCGTGGGGCAAGTACTTAATATAAAGACAAGAGCTTGCTCGAGGGGGCAGTGTTAAGGTGGTGGGGTAAGCATCGGGAGGAGGGGCAGGGGGAGGGAGCTCTATCATTTTCACAGACTAAAAACGAGGCACATTTTTTTTTTAGCTGCGGCGCCCGTCTGCGCATTTAACATAAATATTGTGTGTAATTGTTAAGACCACAGCCGCGGCTGACGTTGACGTTGACGTCGACTGCGACTGCGACGGCAGCGTTGCTCAGCAACTTTGCGTTAATTTTGAAACGTTCGTTTGCTCGTTGTTGTTGTTTTTTTTTTTTTTTTTGCATAAGAATTTCTCGCTTGCCGAGTTCAATGCACTTTGGTCAAAGCCAGCCGAGAGCTTTGCACTGGGCTCTGTCAAGGGCGGCGCGGCGCGGCGTTGAGCACTGAGGCGTGGCATTGGGGCGGACCACCTGTGTGCCAGACAACAGCTGTTTGTTACGTAACCGCCGGCAACTTTAGCGTTTCGATCAATTATCGTATCGATTGGACCCTCACTGGCGCATTGGCGCATTTTGCAACACTGTCCGGTTAATCGCATACGCTGATAATTGCACTTCATGAGAATTTCAATAATTTATGAAATATCATGCACCGCAATGAAGCTAAACAATGGTTCTCAGGTGTTTCCGGAGAGCGTTGAGGGGGAGGGGAGGGGGGGGGGGGGGTATATGCCCTGTAGAACGCAGCGGGAAATATCAACAAGCTATGCATGCAACTAGATCTTTAACAGGGTTACCAGATTTCTAAATAATGCATGTATAAATATGTCTCTGCGTTTTCTCATATCGCATTTGTTTAGGAAAAGCACTTTGACGTAATTCAAAGATCAATTTGTAAATGTTATGAGTTTTCTGATTCACATACGTTGTAAGTATCAAATGTATTTATTTATTGTTGCAGCATATTTTGTAAATAATATTTTTGTTTGCCCAGCTGTTTTGAAGATTCTTTGGACTTTGTCATCGGGCATTACAGAGTACGCTTATCAAAAATATGAATATTTTTATTATTTTATTGATATTAATATTTATTAATTTTATTATTATTAATGATATTATTATTGTTACCATCATTACCAGAATCATTAGCATTGGCATTAGCATTGGCATTCGCTTTAGCATTGGCATTCGCTTTAGCATTAGCATTAGCACTAGCGTTATCATTAGCATTATTATTAGCATTTGCATTAGCATTAGCGTTATTATTAGCGTTATCATAAGCATTAGCATTAGCATTGGCATTCGCTTTAGCATTAGCATTAGCATTAGCACTAGCGTTATTATTAGCGTTATCATTAGCATTAGCATTAGCATTAACATTATCATTAGCATTAGCATTAGCATTAGCATTAGCATTGGCATTAGCGTTATTATTAGCGTTATCATTAGCATTAGCATTAGCATTGTTATTGTCATTGCTAATATCATTATTATTATTATTATTTTTTATTAATCTAGCATTAGTATTTATTTAAGATTCTAACTCATTTTTTTGCTGGCATCCTTGCCTGGGTATTGAACCCGAATTCTCGTAGTGCACTTGCCTGAACATTTATTTCTAGCATTACTATACAATTGATGCACTTGATTTGTATTTGTCTTTTTATTGTTGCATATTATTTATAGAACTTGGTACTCTGCTTTATTTGCATATGCTTGCTTCTATAATTAACAACAAATATTTCCAACAAATTCTTTTTGAATCTCACATGAGTTCAAGCTGTAAACTGAACTTGCATTTAACCAGCAATATATTTAAACAATAAACGATATGAGACAACTGTTCACAGCGGAAGTTGAACTTGCATTGTGACAGTTTTAGTCTGTGGTTAAGTTAAATCACAACTTGGTTAATTTTAACTAGGCAAGTTGAACTTATCCGAAGCATTCTCAATTATAAACAATATACCTAATCTTAGAAATATAGAAGTATAGAGTATACAAATATTATTGTATTTTCTTTGTTTTCTAGCTGAGTTTGTTTTAAGCATATTAAATAACTGTTAGACGAGTCAATGTTATATTTATGTGCCTTGCAATACGAGAGGAGGTCTGCTTGAATACCCCTTGAAAGTCGGTTGAAATGAGTTATACTAGTTTTGTGCACATGCCCATAACGTATATATATATATATATATATTATTGATTCCTGATCGAGCCGAGAGTTGTCTTAGTAATATTTTTCTGCCTGTCTGTGAAAACTCTTGGATATCAATTCCCAATCTCTCGGATATAGTTAAATTAATAAAAGAGAAAAGAAAGAAACTAGAGAAGAGAAGGAATGAAAGACAAAGAAAAATAAATTAAATACAAATAAAAATATGAATTGAAATTCAAAATATATATTCGATAAGAAGTCTCCAAGCATATAGTTAAACAATTTTAACTAGATAAGAAAAATACATTTAATAAATGCCCAAAGCAGCCGAAGGAATTAAAAACAAATGTAGAAAAAATAAGAAAAACAAAAAAAAAAACCAAAAAAAGAGGAAAAACAAAAACAAAAACTTCGCCAATTAAAAGTAATTTAAAATAATTTATGCGATGCGTCATTAATGCTTTAGTGTGTGTGTGTGTGTGTGTGTGTGTGTGTGTGTGTGTGTGTGTGTGTGTGTGTGTGTGTGTGTGTGTGTGTGTGTGTGTGTGTGTGTGTGTGTGGGAGGGTGTGGCAGCACGTACATGTGTTGCGGTTAAATTGGGAGTGAGAAGTGGGCAGTGGGGAGGGGGGAGGGGGCGACAGACGTTTCAGTTCTAGTGACGATCGACGCGCCAAGTTTGTTGGCCCCCCCCCCCTCCCCCTCCCCCGCCCACGCCCACGCCCCCGACCCTGCTTGCAGCTAAGCTGTTTTCACTCGCCCTGTCGCAGCAAAACCAAAATCGAAACCAAGAACAAGAAAAACATACATAAGTCAAAAAGAGCTATGCTTGGCTGGCCGACTACTGCATACCCTTGCAAAAGTGTTGAGCCAAGAATTGGTCAATTTTTACAAGCAACGAAGTTCGTTTGAGCGAGAGAGTAAGAAGATCTTTGGCAGACCGAATATTGAATACCCTTGTGCGAATTGTAAAGCATTAAGACTGAGAGACTAGTTCGCACAGAAACAGACAGACAGACGGACGGACAAACAGGCATGGCTTTAACTTTGTTGATGCGAATCTGTGATGGGATATACATATATTCCTTACGATATCGGGGCTGTCTCCTTCTATGCTTTAAACATATCAAGAAGAAGAAAATTATGATAGCCTTTACAGGGTTTAAATTTTAACCGACTCTTGCCAAAGAATTATAGAAATTCGATATTATAAAGAAAATCTTAGTAAGAGCAGTTCTGACAAGAACTTAGTTCTTTAACAATATAACAATCGATCGCTCACATTGTTTCTACACAATCGATAAATATCGATTTACAGATAAAGTTTTTTTGATAATATTGTGGAGCTAAGAAGAGCCAGACACAACATATTGAGTAAGTAGTTTGTCGGATTGAGACTATTTCATGCCCTTCCTGATTCCCAGCCCAAATAGCCTTCGACTTTGGTAGCCTGTGTGCGTTGTGGCTGAATGTAGAAGCAGAGGTGCGCAGGTTACCAATCCAGACAAAATATATAAACTATTTAGTCGCAATATCAAGCCATTCTATAAACATCTTTTCGCCTTTTCTTATGTGTTACACGCTTCGGGACAAACTTAAAATGCCCATCGGCAAGGGCATGAGCATGGGAATAGAGTTATTTTAAAAATGGCGCATATTAAACACCCAGCAGGAACATATGACATTCCAAATTTAGGTGTAAAGCTGTGAGTGCGTGTGTTTTTATGTATAACCCATCTGATTGACCGCTTGCAGCAAATATATGTCGAATGTCAGCCGATCAAGTTATACGCTGACGGAGAATTACATATATACATATATATATATAGATGTAGATATATACATATGTATATGTGCTGATCTATATATAATGCCTGCGTGAGTAGCACACGTGCATAAATTGTGATACCCGCCGCTGAGCTAGGGCATTCGAAATGTGTTTTAGTTTTTGTCGTGGCAGGCGCCAACATGAGAAGCAACAACAACAACAACAACACGCAGGGCGACAACAATGGAAGCTGAGACGCGGCATCAGCTACTTCCGCATAGGCAAGCAGCTGCTGCTCCAGACATTGCCCCAAACAGAGGCAACTCCACCCCCCCCCCCCCCTCCTCCCCACCTCACGGACTATGTGTGTGGGTGCAACTGATGGAGACTGACAGACGAACAACAAACGCATCAGGTCTTGGGGGAGCGACGGCGGGGGTGGGGCGAAAGTTTATAGATGGTTGCGTTTTTTTCATCTCTTTATTTTTTATACCCTGAACCCATTAAAATTGGGTATAAGGGTATAATGTATTTGTGCAAAATCCAAATGTATGTAACAGACAGAAGGAAGCATCTTTTTTTAATGAATGCCATATGATAGTAGGGATCCGTACGCGTTCAAAAAGGTATAACATATTAAAATAAGATTATATTTACCCGAGATATTACAAAAAAACGTCAAACAAGTTGAGATATTCGAACCTACCCCGATTTTGGAAAAAAACGTGATGTAACCCCTTGCTTTTTTGTCGATTTTGGTCAAATTTTAGATTTTCATATTTTTGATGCCAATCGATAGTACTGATCCTTACGAGCTCAAAATGGTATAAAATTCCAAAATCTGACATTATTTGGCCGAGATATGCCAAAAAATCATCAAAAAAGGTTGATTTTGAAAACGAATCGGTTTTTTATCAATCACTTTTTCTTACCCATCGATTTTGAATTTCTTTGAATGCCAATTTATGGTAGGGATCCCTACGAATTCAAAAAGGTATAATATTTCAAAATCCGACAATATTTACCCGAGATATTCGAAAAAAATCATCGAAAAAGTTTTGATTTTTGAACCGACCCCGAATTTGAAAAAAAACGTGATGTAAGGTTATGTCGTTTGGAACGCCATATCTCCGCCTGGAGTTATGTCGTTTTGGAACGTCATATCTCCCGCGGAGCTATGCCGTTTTGGAACGTCATATCTCCGCGCGGAGTTATGTCGTTTCAAAACGACCTTTTCGATTTTCATATTTTTGATGCCAATCGATAGTACTGATCCTTACGAGCTCAAAATGGTATAAAATTCCAAAATCTGACATTATTTGGCCGAGATATGCCAAAAAATCATCAAAAAAGGTTGATTTTGAAAACGAATCGGTTTTTGGTCAATCATTTTTTCTTACCCATCGATTTTGAATTTCTTTGAATGCCAATTTATGGTAGGGATCCCTACGAATTCAAAAAGGTATAATATTTCAAAATCCGACAATATTTACCCGAGATATTCGAAAAAAATCATCGAAAAAGTTTTGATTTTTGAACCGACCCCGAATTTGAAAAAAAAAAACGTGATGTAAGGTTATGTCGTTTGGAACGTCATATCTCCGCCTGGAGTTATGTCGTTTGGAACGTCATATCTCCCGCGGAGTTATGTCGTTTTGGAACGTCATATCTCCCGCGGAGTTATGCCGTTTTGGAACGTCATATCTCCGCGCGGAGTTATGTCGTTTCAAAACGACCTTTTCGATTTTCATATTTTTGATGCCAATCGATAGTACTGATCCTTACGAGCTCAAAATGGTATAAAATTCCAAAATCTGACATTATTTGGCCGAGATATGCCAAAAAATCATCAAAAAAGGTTGATTTTGAAAACGAATCGGTTTTTGGTCAATCATTTTTTCTTACCCATCGATTTTGAATTTCTTTGAATACCAATTTATGGTAGGGATCCCTACGAATTCAAAAAGGTATAATATTTCAAAATCCGACAATATTTACCTGAGATATTCGAAAAAAATCATCGAAAAAGTTTTGATTTTTGAACCGACCCCGAATTTGAAAAAAAACGTGATGTAAGGTTATGTCGTTTGGAACGTCATATCTCCGCCTGGAGTTATGTCGTTTTGGAACGTCATATCTCCCGCGGAGTTATGCCGTTTTGGAACGTCATATCTCCGCGCGGAGTTATGTCGTTTCAAAACGACCTTTTCGATTTTCATATTTTTGATGCTAATCGATAGTACTGATCCTTACGAGCTCAAAATGGTATAAAATTCCAAAATCTGACATTATTTGGCCGAGATATGCCAAAAAATCATCAAAAAAGGTTGATTTTGAAAACGAATCGGTTTTTGGTCAATCATTTTTTCTTACCCATCGATTTTGAATTTCTTTGAATGCCAATTTATGGTAGGGATCCCAACGAATTCAAAAAGGTATAATATTTCAAAATCCGACAATATTTACCCGAGATATTCGAAAAAAATCATCGAAAAAGTTTTGATTTTTAAACCGACCCCGAATTTGAAAAAAAACGTGATGTAACCCCTTGCTTTTTTTTCGATTTTGGTCAAATTTTAGATTTTCATATTTTTGATGCCAATCGATAGTACTGATCCTTACGAGCTCAAAATGGTATAAAATTCCAAAATCTGACATTATTTGGCCGAGATATGCCAAAAAATCATCAAAAAAGGTTGATTTTGAAAACAAATCGGTTTTTGGTCAATCATTTTTTCTTACCCATCGATTTTGAATTTCTTTGAATGCCAATTTATGGTAAGGATCCCTACGAATTCAAAAAGGTATAATATTTCAAAATCCGACAATATTTACCCGAGATATTCGAAAAAAATCATCGAAAAAGTTTTGATTTTTAAACCGACCCCGAATTTGAAAAAAAAACGTGATGTAACCCCTTGCTTTTTTTCGATTTTGGTCAAATTTTAGATTTTCATATTTTTGATGCCAATCGATAGTACTGATCCTTACGAGCTCAAAATGGTATAAAATTCCAAAATCTGACATTATTTGGCCGAGATATGCCAAAAAATCATCAAAAAAGGTTGATTTTGAAAACAAATCGGTTTTTGGTCAATCATTTTTTCTTACCCATCGATTTTGAATTTCTTTGAATGCCAATTTATGGTAGGGATCCCTACGAATTCAAAAAGGTATAATATTTCAAAATCCGACAAGATTTACCCGAGATATTCGAAAAAAATCATCGAAAAAGTTTTGATTTTTGAACCGACCCCGAATTTGAAAAAAAACGTGATGTAACCCCTTGCTTTTTTGTCGATTTTGGTCAAATTTTAGATTTTCATATTTTTGATGCCAATCGATAGTACTGATCCTTACGAGCTCAAAATGGTATAAAATTCCAAAATCTGACATTATTTGGCCGACATATGCCAAAAAATCATCAAAAAAGGTTGATTTTGAAAACGAATCCGAGATATGCCAAAAAATCATCAAAAAAGGTTGATTTTGAAAACGAATCGGTTTTGGGTTAATCATTTTTTCTTACCCATCGATTTTGAATTTCTTTGAATGCCAATTTATGGTAGGGATCCCTACGAATTCAAAAAGGTATAATATTTCAAAATCCGACAATATTTACCCGAGATATTCGAAAAAAATCATCGAAAAAGTTTTGATTTTTAAACCGACCCCGAATTTGAAAAAAAAACGTGATGTAACTAACCCCTTGCTTTTTTTTCGATTTTGGTCAAATTTTAGATTTTCATATTTTTGATGCCAATCGATAGTACTGATCCTTACGAGCTCAAAATGGTATAAAATTCCAAAATCTGACATTATTTGGCCGACATATGCCAAAAAATCATCAAAAAAGGTTGATTTTGAAAACGAATCCGAGATATGCCAAAAAATCATCAAAAAAGGTTGATTTTGAAAACAAATCGGTTTTTGGTCAATCATTTTTTCTTACCCATCGATTTTGAATTTCTTTGAATGCCAATTTATGGTAAGGATCCCTACGAATTCAAAAAGGTATAATATTTCAAAATCCGACAATATTTACCCGAGATATTCGAAAAAAATCATCGAAAAAGTTTTGATTTTTAAACCGACCCCGAATTTGAAAAAAAAACGTGATGTAACCCCTTGCTTTTTTTTCGATTTTGGTCCAATTTTAGATTTTCATATTTTTGATGCCAATCGATAGTACTGATCCTTACGAGCTCAAAATGGTATAAAATTCCAAAATCTGACATTATTTGGCCGACATATGCCAAAAAATCATCAAAAAAGGTTGATTTTGAAAACGAATCCGAGATATGCCAAAAAATCATCAAAAAAGGTTGATTTTGAAAACAAATCGGTTTTTGGTCAATCATTTTTTCTTACCCATCGATTTTGAATTTCTTTGAATGCCAATTTATGGTAGGGATCCCTACGAATTCAAAAAGGTATAATATTTCAAAATCCGACAAGATTTACCCGAGATATTCGAAAAAAATCATCGAAAAAGTTTTGATTTTTGAACCGACCCCGAATTTGAAAAAAAACGTGATGTAAGGTTATGTCGTTTGGAACGTCATATCTCCGCCTGGAGTTATGTCGTTTTGGAACGTCATATCTCCCGCGGAGTTATGCCGTTTTGGAACGTCATATCTCCGCGCGGAGTTATGTCGTTTCAAAACGACCTTTTCGATTTTCATATTTTTGATGCTAATCGATAGTACTGATCCTTACGAGCTCAAAATGGTATAAAATTCCAAAATCTGACATTATTTGGCCGAGATATGCCAAAAAATCATCAAAAAAGGTTGATTTTGAAAACGAATCGGTTTTTGGTCAATCATTTTTTCTTACCCATCGATTTTGAATTTCTTTGAATGCCAATTTATGGTAGGGATCCCAACGAATTCAAAAAGGTATAATATTTCAAAATCCGACAATATTTACCCGAGATATTCGAAAAAAATCATCGAAAAAGTTTTGATTTTTGAACCGACCCCGAATTTGAAAAAAAAAAACGTGATGTAAGGTTATGTCGTTTGGAACGTCATATCTCCGCCTGGAGTTATGTCGTTTGGAACGTCATATCTCCCGCGGAGTTATGTCGTTTTGGAACGTCATATCTCCCGCGGAGTTATGCCGTTTTGGAACGTCATATCTCCGCGCGGAGTTATGTCGTTTCAAAACGACCTTTTCGATTTTCATATTTTTGATGCCAATCGATAGTACTGATCCTTACGAGCTCAAAATGGTATAAAATTCCAAAATCTGACATTATTTGGCCGAGATATGCCAAAAAATCATCAAAAAAGGTTGATTTTGAAAACGAATCGGTTTTTGGTCAATCATTTTTTCTTACCCATCGATTTTGAATTTCTTTGAATACCAATTTATGGTAGGGATCCCTACGAATTCAAAAAGGTATAATATTTCAAAATCCGACAATATTTACCTGAGATATTCGAAAAAAATCATCGAAAAAGTTTTGATTTTTGAACCGACCCCGAATTTGAAAAAAAACGTGATGTAAGGTTATGTCGTTTGGAACGTCATATCTCCGCCTGGAGTTATGTCGTTTTGGAACGTCATATCTCCCGCGGAGTTATGCCGTTTTGGAACGTCATATCTCCGCGCGGAGTTATGTCGTTTCAAAACGACCTTTTCGATTTTCATATTTTTGATGCTAATCGATAGTACTGATCCTTACGAGCTCAAAATGGTATAAAATTCCAAAATCTGACATTATTTGGCCGAGATATGCCAAAAAATCATCAAAAAAGGTTGATTTTGAAAACAAATCGGTTTTTGGTCAATCATTTTTTCTTACCCATCGATTTTGAATTTCTTTGAATGCCAATTTATGGTAAGGATCCCTACGAATTCAAAAAGGTATAATATTTCAAAATCCGACAATATTTACCCGAGATATTCGAAAAAAATCATCGAAAAAGTTTTGATTTTTAAACCGACCCCGAATTTGAAAAAAAAACGTGATGTAACCCCTTGCTTTTTTTTCGATTTTGGTCAAATTTTAGATTTTCATATTTTTGATGCCAATCGATAGTACTGATCCTTACGAGCTCAAAATGGTATAAAATTCCAAAATCTGACATTATTTGGCCGAGATATGCCAAAAAATCATCAAAAAAGGTTGATTTTGAAAACAAATCGGTTTTTGGTCAATCATTTTTTCTTACCCATCGATTTTGAATTTCTTTGAATGCCAATTTATGGTAGGGATCCCTACGAATTCAAAAAGGTATAATATTTCAAAATCCGACAAGATTTACCCGAGATATTCGAAAAAAATCATCGAAAAAGTTTTGATTTTTAAACCGACCCCGAATTTGAAAAAAAAACGTGATGTAACCCCTTGCTTTTTTTTCGATTTTGGTCAAATTTTAGATTTTCATATTTTTGATGCCAATCGATAGTACTGATCCTTACGAGCTCAAAATGGTATAAAATTCCAAAATCTGACATTATTTGGCCGAGATATGCCAAAAAATCATCAAAAAAGGTTGATTTTGAAAACAAATCGGTTTTTGGTCAATCATTTTTTCTTACCCATCGATTTTGAATTTCTTTGAATGCCAATTTATGGTAGGGATCCCTACGAATTCAAAAAGGTATAATATTTCAAAATCCGACAAGATTTACCCGAGATATTCGAAAAAAATCATCGAAAAAGTTTTGATTTTTAAACCGACCCCGAATTTGAAAAAAAAACGTGATGTAACCCCTTGCTTTTTTTTCGATTTTGGTCAAATTTTAGATTTTCATATTTTTGATGCCAATCGATAGTACTGATCCTTACGAGCTCAAAATGGTATAAAATTCCAAAATCTGACATTATTTGGCCGAGATATGCCAAAAAATCATCAAAAAAGGTTGATTTTGAAAACGAATCGGTTTTTGGTCAATCATTTTTTCTTACCCATCGATTTTGAATTTCTTTGAATGCCAATTTATGGCAGGGATCCCTACGAATTCAAAAAGGTATAATATTTCAAAATCCGACAATATTTACCCGAGATATTCGAAAAAAATCATCGAAAAAGTTTTGATTTTTGAACCGACCCCGAATTTGAAAAAAAAAACGTGATGTAAGGTTATGTCGTTTGGAACGTCATATCTCCGCCTGGAGTTATGTCGTTTTGGAACGTCATATCTCCCGCGGAGTTATGCCGTTTTGGAACGTCATATCTCCGCGCGGAGTTATGTCGTTTCAAAACGACCTTTTCGATTTTCATATTTTTGATGCCAATCGATAGTACTGATCCTTACGAGCTCAAAATGGTATAAAACTCCAAAATCTGACATTATTTGGCCGAGATATGCCAAAAAATCATCAAAAAAGGTTGATTTTGAAAACGAATCGGTTTTTGGTCAATCATTTTTTCTTACCCATCGATTTTGAATTTCTTTGAATGCCAATTTATGGCAGGGATCCCTACGAATTCAAAAAGGTATAATATTTCAAAATCCGACAATATTTACCCGAGATATTCGAAAAAAATCATCGAAAAAGTTTTGATTTTTGAACCGACCCCGAATTTGAAAAAAAAAACGTGATGTAAGGTTATGTCGTTTGGAACGTCATATCTCCGCCTGGAGTTATGTCGTTTTGGAACGTCATATCTCCCGCGGAGTTATGCCGTTTTGGAACGTCATATCTCCGCGCGGAGTTATGTCGTTTCAAAACGACCTTTTCGATTTTCATATTTTTGATGTCAATCGATAGTACTGATCCTTACGAGCTCAAAATGGTATAAAATTCCAAAATCTGACATTATTTGGCCGAGATATGCCAAAAAATCATCAAAAAAGGTTGATTTTGAAAACGAATTGGTTTTTGGTCAATCATTTTTTCTTACCCATCGATTTTGAATTTCTTTGAATGCCAATTTATGGTAGGGATCCCTACGAATTCAAAAAGGTATAATATTTCAACATCCGACAATATTTACCCGAGATATTCGAAAAAAATCATCGAAAAAGTTTTGATTTTTAAACCGACCCCGAATTTGAAAAAAAACGTGATGTAACCCCTTGCTTTTTTTCGATTTTGGTCAAATTTTAGATTTTCATATTTTTGATGCCAATCGATAGTACTGATCCTTACGAGCTCAAAATGGTATAAAATTCCAAAATCTGACATTATTTGGCCAAGATATGCCAAAAAATCATCAAAAAAGGTTGATTTTGAAAACGAATCGGTTTTTGGTCAATCATTTTTTCTTACCCATCGATTTTGAATTTCTTTGAATGCCAATTTATGGTAGGGATCCCTACGAATTCAAAAAGGTATAATATTTCAAAATCCGACAATATTTACCTGAGATATTCGAAAAAAATCATCGAAAAAGTTTTGATTTTTGAACCGACCCCGAATTTGAAAAAAAACGTGATGTAAGGTTATGTCGTTTGGAACGTCATATCTCCGCCTGGAGCTATGTCGTTTTGGAACGTCATATCTCCCGCGGAGTTATGTCGTTTTGGAACGTCATATCTCCCGCGGAGTTATGCCGTTTTGGAACGTCATATCTCCCGCGGAGTTATGCCGTTTTGGAACGTCATATCTCCGCGCGGAGGTATGTCGTTTCAAAACGACCTTTTCGATTTTCATATTTTTGATGCCAATCGATAGTACTGATCCTTACGAGCTCAAAATGGTATAAAATTCCAAAATCTGACATTATTTGGCCGAGATATGCCAAAAAATCATCAAAAAAGGTTGATTTTGAAAACGAATCGGTTTTTGGTCAATCATTTTTTCTTACCCATCGACTTTGAATTTCTTTGAATGCCAATTTATGGTAGGGATCCCTACGAATTCAAAAAGGTATAATATTTCAAAATCCGACAATATTTACCCGAGATATTCGAAAAAAATCATCGAAAAAGTTTTGATTTTTGAACCGACCCCGAATTTGAAAAAAAAAACGTGATGTAAGGTTATGTCGTTTGGAACGTCATATCTTTGCCTGGAGTTATGTCGTTTTGGAACGTCATATCTCCCGCGGAGTTATGCCGTTTTGGAACGTCATATCTCCGCGCGGACAATATCCGACAATATTTACCCGAGATATTCGAAAAAAATCATCGAAAAAGTTTTGATTTTTAAACTGACCCCGAATTTGAAAAAAAAAACGTGATGTAACCCCTTGCTTTTTTTTCGATTTTGGTCAAATTTTAGATTTTCATATTTTTGATGCCAATCGATAGTACTGATCCTTACGAGCTCAAAATGGTATAAAATTCCAAAATCTGACATTATTTGGCCGAGATATGCCAAAAAATCATCAAAAAAGGTTGATTTTGAAAACGAATCGGTTTTTGGTCAATCATTTTTTCTTACCCATCGATTTTGAATTTCTTTGAATGCCAATTTATGGTAGGGATCCCTACGAATTCAAAAAGGTATAATATTTCAAAATCCGACAATATTTACCTGAGATATTCGAAAAAAATCATCGAAAAAGTTTTGATTTTTGAACCGACCCCGAATTTGAAAAAAAACGTGATGTAAGGTTATGTCGTTTGGAACGTCATATCTCCGCCTGGAGCTATGTCGTTTTGGAACGTCATATCTCCCGCGGAGTTATGCCGTTTTGGAACGTCATATCTCCGCGCGGAGTTATGTCGTTTCAAAACGACCTTTTCGATTTTCATATTTTTGATGCCAATCGATAGTACTGATCCTTACGAGCTCAAAATGGTATAAAATTCCAAAATCTGACATTATTTGGCCGAGATATGCCAAAAAATCATCAAAAAAGGTTGATTTTGAAAACGAATCGGTTTTTGGTCAATCATTTTTTCTTACCCATCGATTTTGAATTTCTTTGAATGCCAATTTATGGTAGGGATCCCTACGAATTCAAAAAGGTATAATATTTCAAAATCCGACAATATTTACCCGAGATATTCGAAAAAAATCATCGAAAAAGTTTTGATTTTTGAACCGACCCCGAATTTGAAAAAAAAACGTGATGTAAGGTTATGTCGTTTGGAACGTCATATCTCCGCCTGGAGTTATGTCGTTTTGGAACGTCATATCTCCCGCGGAGTTATGCCGTTTTGGAACGTCATATCTCCGCGCGGCGTTATGTCGTTTCAAAACGACCTTTTCGATTTTCATATTTTTGATGTCAATCGATAGTACTGATCCTTACGAGCTCAAAATGGTATAAAATTCCAAAATCTGACATTATTTGGCCGAGATATGCCAAAAAATCATCAAAAAAGGTTGATTTTGAAAACAAATCGGTTTTTGGTGAATCATTTTTTCTTACCCATCGATTTTGAATTTCTTTGAATGCCAATTTATGGTAGGGATCCCTACGAATTCAAAAAGGTATAATATTTCAAAATCCGACAATATTTACCCGAGATATTCGAAAAAAATCATCGAAAAAGTTTTGATTTTTAAACCGACCCCGAATTTGAAAAAAAAACGTGATGTAACCCCTTGCTTTTTTGTCGATTTTGGTCAAATTTTAGATTTTCATATTTTTGATGCCAATCGATAGTACTGATCCTTACGAGCTCAAAATGGTATAAAATTCCAAAATCTGACATTATTTGGCCGAGATATGCCAAAAAATCATCAAAAAAGGTTGATTTTGAAAACGAATCGGTTTTTGGTCAATCATTTTTTCTTACCCATCGATTTTGAATTTCTTTGAATGCCAATTTATGGTAGGGATCCCTACGAATTCAAAAAGGTATAATATTTCAAAATCCGACAATATTTACCCGAGATATTCGAAAAAAATCATCGAAAAAGTTTTGATTTTTGAACCGACCCCGAATTTGAAAAAAAAAACGTGATGTAAGGTTATGTCGTTTGGAACGTCATATCTCCGCCTGGAGTTATGTCGTTTTGGAACGTCATATCTCCCGCGGAGTTATGCCGTTTTGGAACGTCATATCTCCGCGCGGAGTTATGTCGTTTCAAAACGACCTTTTCGATTTTCATATTTTTGATGTCAATCGATAGTACTGATCCTTACGAGCTCAAAATGGTATAAAATTCCAAAATCTGACATTATTTGGCCGAGATATGCCAAAAAATCATCAAAAAAGGTTGATTTTGAAAACGAATCGGTTTTTGGTCAATCATTTTTTCTTACCCATCGATTTTGAATTTCTTTGAATGCCAATTTATGGTAGGGATCCCTACGAATTCAAAAAGGTATAATATTTCAAAATCCGACAATATTTACCCGAGATATTCGAAAAAAATCATCGAAAAAGTTTTGATTTTTGAACCGACCCCGAATTTGAAAAAAAACGTGATGTAACCCCTTGCTTTTTTGTCGATTTTGGTCAAATTTTAGATTTTCATATTTTTGATGCCAATCGATAGTACTGATCCTTACGAGCTCAAAATGGTATAAAATTCCAAAATCTGACATTATTTGGCCGAGATATGCCAAAAAATCATCAAAAAAGGTTGATTTTGAAAACGAATCGGTTTTTGGTCAATCATTTTTTCTTACCCATCGATTTTGAATTTCTTTGAATGCCAATTTATGGTAGGGATCCCTACGAATTCAAAAAGGTATAATATTTCAAAATCCGACAATATTTACCCGAGATATTCGAAAAAAATCATCGAAAAAGTTTTGATTTTTGAACCGACCCCGAATTTGAAAAAAAACGTGATGTAAGGTTATGTCGTTTGGAACGTCATATCTCCGCCTGGAGCTATGTCGTTTTGGAACGTCATATCTCCCGCGGAGTTATGCCGTTTTGGAATGTCATATCTCCGCGCGGAGTTATGTCGTTTTAAAACGACCTTTTCGATTTTCATATTTTTGATGTCAATCGATAGTACTGATCCTTACGAGCTCAAAATGGTATAAAATTCCAAAATCTGACATTATTTGGCCGAGATATGCCAAAAAATCATCAAAAAAGGTTGATTTTGAAAACGAATCGGTTTTTGGTCAATCATTTTTTCTTACCCATCGATTTTGAATTTCTTTGAATGCCAATTTATGGTAGGGATCCCTACGAATTCAAAAAGGTATAATATTTCAAAATCCGACAATATTTACCCGAGATATTCGAAAAAAATCATCGAAAAAGCTCAAAATGGTATAAAATTCCAAAATCTGACATTATTTGGCCGAGATATGCCAAAAAATCATCAAAAAAGGTTGATTTTGAAAACAAATCGGTTTTCGGTCAATCATTTTTTCTTACCCATCGATTTTGAATTTCTTTGAATGCCAATTTATGGTAGGGATCCCTACGAATTCAAAAAGCTATAATATTTCAAAATCCGACAATATTTACCCGAGATATTCGAAAAAAATCATCGAAAAAGTTTTGATTTTTGAACCGACCCCGAATTTGAAAAAAAACGTGATGTAAGGTTATGTCGTTTGGAACGTCATATCTCCGCCTGGAGCTATGTCGTTTTGGAACGTCATATCTCCCGCGGAGTTATGCCGTTTTGGAATGTCATATCTCCGCGCGGAGTTATGTCGTTTTAAAACGACCTTTTCGATTTTCATATTTTTGATGTCAATCGATAGTACTGATCCTTACGAGCTCAAAATGGTATAAAATTCCAAAATCTGACATTATTTGGCCGAGATATGCCAAAAAATCATCAAAAAAGGTTGATTTTGAAAACGAATCGGTTTTTGGTCAATCATTTTTTCTTACCCATCGATTTTGAATTTCTTTGAATGCCAATTTATGGTAGGGATCCCTACGAATTCAAAAAGGTATAATATTTCAAAATCCGACAATATTTACCCGAGATATTCGAAAAAAATCATCGAAAAAGTTTTGATTTTTGAACCGACCCCGAATTTGAAAAAAAACGTGATGTAACCCCTTGCTTTTTTGTCGATTTTGGTCAAATTTTAGATTTTCATATTTTTGATGCCAATCGATAGTACTGATCCTTACGAGCTCAAAATGGTATAAAATTCCAAAATCTGACATTATTTGGCCGAGATATGCCAAAAAATCATCAAAAAAGGTTGATTTTGAAAACGAATCGGTTTTTGGTCAATCATTTTTTCTTACCCATCGATTTTGAATTTCTTTGAATGCCAATTTATGGTAGGGATCCCTACGAATTCAAAAAGGTATAATATTTCAAAATCCGACAATATTTACCCGAGATATTCGAAAAAAATCATCGAAAAAGTTTTGATTTTTGAACCGACCCCGAATTTGAAAAAAAACGTGATGTAAGCTTATGTCGTTTGGAACGTCATATCTCCGCCTGGAGCTATGTCGTTTTGGAACGTCATATCTCCCGCGGAGTTATGCCGTTTTGGAATGTCATATCTCCGCGCGGAGTTATGTCGTTTTAAAACGACCTTTTCGATTTTCATATTTTTGATGTCAATCGATAGTACTGATCCTTACGAGCTCAAAATGGTATAAAATTCCAAAATCTGACATTATTTGGCCGAGATATGCCAAAAAATCATCAAAAAAGGTTGATTTTGAAAACGAATCGGTTTTTGGTCAATCATTTTTTCTTACCCATCGATTTTGAATTTCTTTGAATGCCAATTTATGGTAGGGATCCCTACGAATTCAAAAAGGTATAATATTTCAAAATCCGACAATATTTACCCGAGATATTCGAAAAAAATCATCGAAAAAGTTTTGATTTTTGAACCGACCCCGAATTTGAAAAAAAACGTGATGTAACCCCTTGCTTTTTTGTCGATTTTGGTCAAATTTTAGATTTTCATATTTTTGATGCCAATCGATAGTACTGATCCTTACGAGCTCAAAATGGTATAAAATTCCAAAATCTGACATTATTTGGCCGAGATATGCCAAAAAATCATCAAAAAAGGTTGATTTTGAAAACAAATCGGTTTTCGGTCAATCATTTTTTCTTACCCATCGATTTTGAATTTCTTTGAATGCCAATTTATGGTAGGGATCCCTACGAATTCAAAAAGCTATAATATTTCAAAATCCGACAATATTTACCCGAGATATTCGAAAAAAATCATCGAAAAAGTTTTGATTTTTGAACCGACCCCGAATTTGAAAAAAAACGTGATGTAACCCCTTGCTTTTTTGTCGATTTTGGTCAAATTTTAGATTTTCATATTTTTGATGCCAATCGATAGTACTGATCCTTACGAGCTCAAAATGGTATAAAATTCCAAAATCTGACATTATTTGGCCGAGATATGCCAAAAAATCATCAAAAAAGGTTGATTTTGAAAACGAATCGGTTTTTGGTCAATCATTTTTTCTTACCCATCGATTTTGAATTTCTTTGAATGCCAATTTATGGTAGGGATCCCTACGAATTCAAAAAGGTATAATATTTCAAAATCCGACAATATTTACCCGAGATATTCGAAAAAAATCATCGAAAAAGCTCAAAATGGTATAAAATTCCAAAATCTGACATTATTTGGCCGAGATATGCCAAAAAATCATCAAAAAAGGTTGATTTTGAAAACAAATCGGTTTTCGGTCAATCATTTTTTCTTACCCATCGATTTTGAATTTCTTTGAATGCCAATTTATGGTAGGGATCCCTACGAATTCAAAAAGCTATAATATTTCAAAATCCGACAATATTTACCCGAGATATTCGAAAAAAATCATCGAAAAAGTTTTGATTTTTGAACCGACCCCGAATTTGAAAAAAAACGTGATGTAAGGTTATGTCGTTTGGAACGTCATATCTCCGCCTGGAGCTATGTCGTTTTGGAACGTCATATCTCCCGCGGAGTTATGCCGTTTTGGAATGTCATATCTCCGCGCGGAGTTATGTCGTTTTAAAACGACCTTTTCGATTTTCATATTTTTGATGTCAATCGATAGTACTGATCCTTACGAGCTCAAAATGGTATAAAATTCCAAAATCTGACATTATTTGGCCGAGATATGCCAAAAAATCATCAAAAAAGGTTGATTTTGAAAACGAATCGGTTTTTGGTCAATCATTTTTTCTTACCCATCGATTTTGAATTTCTTTGAATGCCAATTTATGGTAGGGATCCCTACGAATTCAAAAAGGTATAATATTTCAAAATCCGACAATATTTACCCGAGATATTCGAAAAAAATCATCGAAAAAGTTTTGATTTTTGAACCGACCCCGAATTTGAAAAAAAACGTGATGTAACCCCTTGCTTTTTTGTCGATTTTGGTCAAATTTTAGATTTTCATATTTTTGATGCCAATCGATAGTACTGATCCTTACGAGCTCAAAATGGTATAAAATTCCAAAATCTGACATTATTTGGCCGAGATATGCCAAAAAATCATCAAAAAAGGTTGATTTTGAAAACGAATCGGTTTTTGGTCAATCATTTTTTCTTACCCATCGATTTTGAATTTCTTTGAATGCCAATTTATGGTAGGGATCCCTACGAATTCAAAAAGGTATAATATTTCAAAATCCGACAATATTTACCCGAGATATTCGAAAAAAATCATCGAAAAAGTTTTGATTTTTGAACCGACCCCGAATTTGAAAAAAAACGTGATGTAAGCTTATGTCGTTTGGAACGTCATATCTCCGCCTGGAGCTATGTCGTTTTGGAACGTCATATCTCCCGCGGAGTTATGCCGTTTTGGAATGTCATATCTCCGCGCGGAGTTATGTCGTTTTAAAACGACCTTTTCGATTTTCATATTTTTGATGTCAATCGATAGTACTGATCCTTACGAGCTCAAAATGGTATAAAATTCCAAAATCTGACATTATTTGGCCGAGATATGCCAAAAAATCATCAAAAAAGGTTGATTTTGAAAACGAATCGGTTTTTGGTCAATCATTTTTTCTTACCCATCGATTTTGAATTTCTTTGAATGCCAATTTATGGTAGGGATCCCTACGAATTCAAAAAGGTATAATATTTCAAAATCCGACAATATTTACCCGAGATATTCGAAAAAAATCATCGAAAAAGTTTTGATTTTTGAACCGACCCCGAATTTGAAAAAAAACGTGATGTAACCCCTTGCTTTTTTGTCGATTTTGGTCAAATTTTAGATTTTCATATTTTTGATGCCAATCGATAGTACTGATCCTTACGAGCTCAAAATGGTATAAAATTCCAAAATCTGACATTATTTGGCCGAGATATGCCAAAAAATCATCAAAAAAGGTTGATTTTGAAAACAAATCGGTTTTCGGTCAATCATTTTTTCTTACCCATCGATTTTGAATTTCTTTGAATGCCAATTTATGGTAGGGATCCCTACGAATTCAAAAAGCTATAATATTTCAAAATCCGACAATATTTACCCGAGATATTCGAAAAAAATCATCGAAAAAGTTTTGATTTTTGAACCGACCCCGAATTTGAAAAAAAACGTGATGTAACCCCTTGCTTTTTTGTCGATTTTGGTCAAATTTTAGATTTTCATATTTTTGATGCCAATCGATAGTACTGATCCTTACGAGCTCAAAATGGTATAAAATTCCAAAATCTGACATTATTTGGCCGAGATATGCCAAAAAATCATCAAAAAAGGTTGATTTTGAAAACGAATCGGTTTTTGGTCAATCATTTTTTCTTACCCATCGATTTTGAATTTCTTTGAATGCCAATTTATGGTAGGGATCCCTACGAATTCAAAAAGGTATAATATTTCAAAATCCGACAATATTTACCCGAGATATTCGAAAAAAATCATCGAAAAAGCTCAAAATGGTATAAAATTCCAAAATCTGACATTATTTGGCCGAGATATGCCAAAAAATCATCAAAAAAGGTTGATTTTGAAAACAAATCGGTTTTCGGTCAATCATTTTTTCTTACCCATCGATTTTGAATTTCTTTGAATGCCAATTTATGGTAGGGATCCCTACGAATTCAAAAAGCTATAATATTTCAAAATCCGACAATATTTACCCGAGATATTCGAAAAAAATCATCGAAAAAATTTTGATTTTTGAACCGACCCCGAATTTGAAAAAAAAACGTGATGTAACCCCTTGCTTTTTTGTCGATTTTGGTCAAATTTTAGATTTTCATATTTTTGATGCCAATCGATAGTACTGATCCTTACGAGCTCAAAATGGTATAAAATTCCAAAATCTGACATTATTTGGCCGAGATATGCCAAAAAATCATCAAAAAAGGTTGTAAGGTTATGTCGTTTGGAACGTCATTTCTCCGCATGGAGCTATGTCGTTTTGGAACGTCATATCTCCCGCGGAGTTATGCCGTTTTGGAATGTCATATCTCCGCGCGGCGTTATGTCGTTTCAAAACGACCTTTTCGATTTTCATATTTTTGATGTCAATCGATAGTACTGATCCTTACGAGCTCAAAATGGTATAAAATTCCAAAATCTGACATTATTTGGCCGAGATATGCCAAAAAATCATCAAAAAAGGTTGATTTTGAAAACGAATCGGTTTTTGGTCAATCATTTTTTCTTACCCATCGATTTTGAATTTCTTTGAATGCCAATTTATGGTAGGGATCCCTACGAATTCAAAAAGGTATAATATTTCAAAATCCGACAATATTTACCCGAGATATTCGAAAAAAATCATCGAAAAAGTTTTGATTTTTGAACCGACCCCGAATTTGAAAAAAAAAACGTGATGTAAGGTTATGTCGTGTGGAACGTCATATCTCCGCCTGGAGTTATGTCGTTTTGGAACGTCATATCTCCCGCGGAGTTATGCCGTTTTGGAACGTCATATCTCCGCGCGGAGTTATGTCGTTTCAAAACGACCTTTTCGATTTTCATATTTTTGATGTCAATCGATAGTACTGATCCTTACGAGCTCAAAATGGTATAAAATTCCAAAATCTGACATTATTTGGCCGAGATATGCCAAAAAATCATCAAAAAAGGTTGATTTTGAAAACGAATCGGTTTTTGGTCAATCATTTTTTCTTACCCATCGATTTTGAATTTCTTTGAATGCCAATTTATGGTAGGGATCCCTACGAATTCAAAAAGGTATAATATTTCAAAATCCGACAATATTTACCCGAGATATTCGAAAAAAATCATCGAAAAAGTTTTGATTTTTGAACCGACCCCGAATTTGAAAAAAAACGTGATGTAACCCCTTGCTTTTTTGTCGATTTTGGTCAAATTTTAGATTTTCATATTTTTGATGCCAATCGATAGTACTGATCCTTACGAGCTCAAAATGGTATAAAATTCCAAAATCTGACATTATTTGGCCGAGATATGCCAAAAAATCATCAAAAAAGGTTGATTTTGAAAACGAATCGGTTTTTGGTCAATCATTTTTTCTTACCCATCGATTTTGAATTTCTTTGAATGCCAATTTATGGTAGGGATCCCTACGAATTCAAAAAGGTATAATATTTCAAAATCCGACAATATTTACCCGAGATATTCGAAAAAAATCATCGAAAAAGTTTTGATTTTTGAACCGACCCCGAATTTGAAAAAAAACGTGATGTAAGGTTATGTCGTTTGGAACGTCATATCTCCGCCTGGAGCTATGTCGTTTTGGAACGTCATATCTCCCGCGGAGTTATGCCGTTTTGGAACGTCATATCTCCGCGCGGAGTTATGTCGTTTCAAAACGACCTTTTCGATTTTCATATTTTTGATGTCAATCGATAGTACTGATCCTTACGAGCTCAAAATGGTATAAAATTCCAAAATCTGACATTATTTGGCCGAGATATGCCAAAAAATCATCAAAAAAGGTTGATTTTGAAAACGAATCGGTTTTTGGTCAATCATTTTTTCTTACCCATCGATTTTGAATTTCTTTGAATGCCAATTTATGGTAGGGATCCCTACGAATTCAAAAAGGTATAATATTTCAAAATCCGACAATATTTACCCGAGATATTCGAAAAAAATCATCGAAAAAGTTTTGATTTTTGAACCGACCCCGAATTTGAAAAAAAACGTGATGTAACCCCTTGCTTTTTTGTCGATTTTGGTCAAATTTTAGATTTTCATATTTTTGATGCCAATCGATAGTACTGATCCTTACGAGCTCAAAATGGTATAAAATTCCAAAATCTGACATTATTTGGCCGAGATATGCCAAAAAATCATCAAAAAAGGTTGATTTTGAAAACGAATCGGTTTTTGGTCAATCATTTTTTCTTACCCATCGATTTTGAATTTCTTTGAATGCCAATTTATGGTAGGGATCCCTACGAATTCAAAAAGGTATAATATTTCAAAATCCGACAATATTTACCCGAGATATTCGAAAAAAATCATCGAAAAAGCTCAAAATGGTATAAAATTCCAAAATCTGACATTATTTGGCCGAGATATGCCAAAAAATCATCAAAAAAGGTTGATTTTGAAAACAAATCGGTTTTCGGTCAATCATTTTTTCTTACCCATCGATTTTGAATTTCTTTGAATGCCAATTTATGGTAGGGATCCCTACGAATTCAAAAAGCTATAATATTTCAAAATCCGACAATATTTACCCGAGATATTCGAAAAAAATCATCGAAAAAATTTTGATTTTTGAACCGACCCCGAATTTGAAAAAAAAACGTGATGTAACCCCTTGCTTTTTTGTCGATTTTGGTCAAATTTTAGATTTTCATATTTTTGATGCCAATCGATAGTACTGATCCTTACGAGCTCAAAATGGTATAAAATTCCAAAATCTGACATTATTTGGCCGAGATATGCCAAAAAATCATCAAAAAAGGTTGTAAGGTTATGTCGTTTGGAACGTCATTTCTCCGCATGGAGCTATGTCGTTTTGGAACGTCATATCTCCCGCGGAGTTATGCCGTTTTGGAACGTCATATCTCCGCGCGGAGTTATGTCGTTTCAAAACGACCTTTTCGATTTTCATATTTTTGATGCCAATCGATAGTACTGATCCTTACGAGCTCAAAATGGTATAAAATTCCAAAATCTGACATTATTTGGCCGAGATATGCCAAAAAATCATCAAAAAAGGTTGATTTTGAAAACAAATCGGTTTTCGGTCAATCATTTTTTCTTACCCATCGATTTTGAATTTCTTTGAATGCCAATTTATGGTAGGGATCCCTACGAATTCAAAAAGCTATAATATTTCAAAATCCGACAATATTTACCCGAGATATTCGAAAAAAATCATCGAAAAAGTTTTGATTTTTGAACCGACCCCGAATTTGAAAAAAAACGTGATGTAAGGTTATGTCGTTTGGAACGTCATATCTCCGCCTGGAGCTATGTCGTTTTGGAACGTCATATCTCCCGCGGAGTTATGCCGTTTTGGAATGTCATATCTCCGCGCGGAGTTATGTCGTTTTAAAACGACCTTTTCGATTTTCATATTTTTGATGTCAATCGATAGTACTGATCCTTACGAGCTCAAAATGGTATAAAATTCCAAAATCTGACATTATTTGGCCGAGATATGCCAAAAAATCATCAAAAAAGGTTGATTTTGAAAACGAATCGGTTTTTGGTCAATCATTTTTTCTTACCCATCGATTTTGAATTTCTTTGAATGCCAATTTATGGTAGGGATCCCTACGAATTCAAAAAGGTATAATATTTCAAAATCCGACAATATTTACCCGAGATATTCGAAAAAAATCATCGAAAAAGTTTTGATTTTTGAACCGACCCCGAATTTGAAAAAAAACGTGATGTAACCCCTTGCTTTTTTGTCGATTTTGGTCAAATTTTAGATTTTCATATTTTTGATGCCAATCGATAGTACTGATCCTTACGAGCTCAAAATGGTATAAAATTCCAAAATCTGACATTATTTGGCCGAGATATGCCAAAAAATCATCAAAAAAGGTTGATTTTGAAAACAAATCGGTTTTCGGTCAATCATTTTTTCTTACCCATCGATTTTGAATTTCTTTGAATGCCAATTTATGGTAGGGATCCCTACGAATTCAAAAAGGTATAATATTTCAAAATCCGACAATATTTACCCGAGATATTCGAAAAAAATCATCGAAAAAGTTTTGATTTTTGAACCGACCCCGAATTTGAAAAAAAACGTGATGTAAGGTTATGTCGTTTGGAACGTCATATCTCCGCCTGGAGCTATGTCGTTTTGGAACGTCATATCTCCCGCGGAGTTATGCCGTTTTGGAATGTCATATCTCCGCGCGGAGTTATGTCGTTTTAAAACGACCTTTTCGATTTTCATATTTTTGATGTCAATCGATAGTACTGATCCTTACGAGCTCAAAATGGTATAAAATTCCAAAATCTGACATTATTTGGCCGAGATATGCCAAAAAATCATCAAAAAAGGTTGATTTTGAAAACGAATCGGTTTTTGGTCAATCATTTTTTCTTACCCATCGATTTTGAATTTCTTTGAATGCCAATTTATGGTAGGGATCCCTACGAATTCAAAAAGGTATAATATTTCAAAATCCGACAATATTTACCCGAGATATTCGAAAAAAATCATCGAAAAAGTTTTGATTTTTGAACCGACCCCGAATTTGAAAAAAAACGTGATGTAACCCCTTGCTTTTTTGTCGATTTTGGTCAAATTTTAGATTTTCATATTTTTGATGCCAATCGATAGTACTGATCCTTACGAGCTCAAAATGGTATAAAATTCCAAAATCTGACATTATTTGGCCGAGATATGCCAAAAAATCATCAAAAAAGGTTGATTTTGAAAACAAATCGGTTTTCGGTCAATCATTTTTTCTTACCCATCGATTTTGAATTTCTTTGAATGCCAATTTATGGTAGGGATCCCTACGAATTCAAAAAGCTATAATATTTCAAAATCCGACAATATTTACCCGAGATATTCGAAAAAAATCATCGAAAAAATTTTGATTTTTGAACCGACCCCGAATTTGAAAAAAAAACGTGATGTAACCCCTTGCTTTTTTGTCGATTTTGGTCATATTTTTGATGCCAATCGATAGTACTGATCCTTACGAGCTCAAAATGGTATAAAATTCCAAAATCTGACATTATTTGGCCGAGATATGCCAAAAAATCATCAAAAAAGGTTGTAAGGTTATGTCGTTTGGAACGTCATTTCTCCGCATGGAGCTATGTCGTTTTGGAACGTCATATCTCCCGCGGAGTTATGCCGTTTTGGAACGTCATATCTCCGCGCGGAGTTATGTCGTTTCAAAACGACCTTTTCGATTTTCATATTTTTGATGCCAATCGATAGTACTGATCCTTACGAGCTCAAAATGGTATAAAATTCCAAAATCTGACATTATTTGGCCGAGATATGCCAAAAAATCATCAAAAAAGGTTGATTTTGAAAACGAATCGGTTTTTGGTCAATCATTTTTTCTTACCCATCGATTTTGAATTTCTTTGAATGCCAATTTATGGTAGGGATCCCTACGAATTCAAAAAGGTATAATATTTCAAAATCCGACAATATTTACCCGAGATATTCGAAAAAAATCATCGAAAAAGTTTTGATTTTTGAACCGACCCCGAATTTGAAAAAAAACGTGATGTAAGGTTATGTCGTTTGAAACGTCATATCTCCGCCTGGAACTATGTCGTTTTGGAACGTCATATCTCCCGCGGAGTTATGCCGTTTTGGAACGTCATATCTCCGCGCGGAGTTATGTCGTTTTAAAACGACCTTTTCGATTTTCATATTTTTGATGTCAATCGATAGTACTGATCCTTACGAGCTCAAAATGGTATAAAATTCCAAAATCTGACATTATTTGGCCGAGATATGCCAAAAAATCATCAAAAAAGGTTGATTTTGAAAACGAATCGGTTTTTGGTCAATCATTTTTTCTTACCCATCGATTTTGAATTTCTTTGAATGCCAATTTATGGTAGGGATCCCTACGAATTCAAAAAGGTATAATATTTCAAAATCCGACAATATTTACCCGAGATATTCGAAAAAAATCATCGAAAAAGTTTTGATTTTTGAACCGACCCCGAATTTGAAAAAAAACGTGATGTAACCCCTTGCTTTTTTGTCGATTTTGGTCAAATTTTAGATTTTCATATTTTTGATGCCAATCGATAGTACTGATCCTTACGAGCTCAAAATGGTATAAAATTCCAAAATCTGACATTATTTGGCCGAGATATGCCAAAAAATCATCAAAAAAGGTTGATTTTGAAAACAAATCGGTTTTCGGTCAATCATTTTTTCTTACCCATCGATTTTGAATTTCTTTGAATGCCAATTTATGGTAGGGATCCCTACGAATTCAAAAAGCTATAATATTTCAAAATCCGACAATATTTACCCGAGATATTCGAAAAAAATCATCGAAAAAATTTTGATTTTTGAACCGACCCCGAATTTGAAAAAAAAACGTGATGTAACCCCTTGCTTTTTTGTCGATTTTGGTCAAATTTTATATTTTCATATTTTTGATGCCAATCGATAGTACTGATCCTTACGAGCTCAAAATGGTATAAAATTCCAAAATCTGACATTATTTGGCCGAGATATGCCAAAAAATCATCAAAAAAGGTTGATTTTGAAAACAAATCGGTTTTCGGTCAATCATTTTTTCTTACCCATCGATTTTGAATTTCTTTGAATGCCAATTTATGGTAGGGATCCCTACGAATTCAAAAAGGTATAATATTTCAAAATCCGACAATATTTACCCGAGATATTCGAAAAAAATCATCGAAAAAGTTTTGATTTTTGAACCGACCCCGAATTTGAAAAAAAACGTGATGTAAGGTTATGTCGTTTGGAACGTCATATCTCCGCCTGGAGCTATGTCGTTTTGGAACGTCATATCTCCCGCGGAGTTATGCCGTTTTGGAACGTCATATCTCCGCGCGGAGTTATGTCGTTTTGGAACGTTATATACCGCCGCGCTAAAATCGACATAATTTCGCGCGGACAGTGACATAATTTCGTTGGAGATATGTCGTTTTGAAACGTCATATCTCCATCGAAATTATGTCACTTTTACCGCGGCGGAGTTATGTCGTTTTGGAACGTCATATCTCTGCGCGGAGTTATGTCGTTTTGGAACGTCATATCTCCGCGCGGAGTTATGTCGTTTTGGAACGTCATATACCGCCGCGCTAAAATCGACATAATTTCGTTGGAGATATGACGTTTTCAAACGACATATCTGCGCCGCGCTAAAATTGTATTACTCCGCGCGGAGATATGACGTTCCAAACGCTGGAGATATGACGTTCCAAAACGACATAACTCCGCGTGGAGATATGACGTTCCAAAACGTTTTTTTTTTTTTTCAAAATCGAGGTCGGCGCGAAAATCGAAACTTTTTCGATGAGTTTTTCTTAATATCTCGGGTAAATGATGTCTGATTTTAAAATGTTATACCTTTTTGAATGCGTACGGATCCCTACCATCAATTGGCATTTAAACAAATTAATCATCGATGGGTTGAAAAATGTTGTTAACAAAAAACCGATTCTTTCGTAAATTCAACCTTTTTGATGATTTTTTGGAATATTTTCATCAAATAATGTCCGATTTTGGAATGTCATACCATTTTCGACTCGTAAGGATCAGTTCTATCGATTGGCATCAAAAGAAGGAAAGGAAAAATGGCAAGTCGAAACTTTTTCGATGATTATACCCTGAACCCATTAAAAATGGGTATAAGGGTATATTGTATTTGTGCGAAAGCCACATGTATGTAACAGGCAGAAGGAAGCATCTCCGACCCCATAAAGTATATATATTCTTGATCAGCATCAATAGACGAGTCGATCTAGCCGCGCCAGAAGTGGAAACATGTGTATGTCTAGGCAGCTTCCTACCCAACCCCAACCCCAATCCCCTCCCCTCCCCTTCTATCCGCTCCAGCACTGCGCATTAGGTTGCGTAAATGCAACAACTTTTAATTAGGTTTATGGGAAATATGCGAAACGTAATGTTAAGAAAAAAAAATCAGCGCAAATATTGAAAGAGAAAAAAGCAGAGAAAAAAACAACAACAGAAAAAGAAACACAAACAAAAGCGGCAACAAGCCCCCTCCGGCTGCCGCGCCCCCTTCGGCTGCCACGCCCCTCTGGGCAAACAATGCAGAATTATAGCATAACTTGAATTTCGCATCATGTAATCAGCACAAAGCTCGAAACTGAACCGCGTCGCGTCGCGTTTTATTTGTCAATTCATTTATAGATTGTTTTTTGGTTTGCTTCTCCGGTTTATATGATACCCTGTAGCCTGTAGGCGCTTGCAAATGGGGCATGCCAGACTTGGCTGTCAAACATGTTACTCTTTGTTTGACTAGAGACAGAGTTGAGAGAGAGAGAGAGAGACGGAGAGAGTGAGAGAGAGGTAGTTTTTTTTTAAACATTATCGATAACTTTTGTGTAAACAGATAAATATCGATTCTCATGCTTGTTTTTTTCCATTGCATCATGCAATAAGATGGATAAAGGGGGGCTTTAAATCTGAAATATACACATATTTCCCTATATAACGCTCACGAATATCTCATCATTCTTCGTCAGCTCCTCCCATTTTTGTAATATCGATATGTATCGATTTTGATATATCGAAAATATAGGAGATAAATACACAATTTTTGGCATGTATAGGCTCATGTTTAGTTAATACAAGTTACGAATATTTCACATTTTGAAAAGCGTTCTAGTGTGTGTGTGTGTGTGCTGTTTATGTGCATGTGAAGAAGGCTTTTAGCATGTTTTTCAAGGCTGCTTGGTGCTGGCTACAGGGTATCATCTGGTCGAGCACACGCGCTCTAATGCTTGTTTTTTGTTTGTTTGTATCTTAACGATTGCGAAATTCAGACTAAAGAAACGCTGATACACACACACACACACGCGCACACACACACACACATGAACGTGGTGTTAGTGATCAACAGCTTCTTCTTCTTCTTTACAGGGCGTATACGCAACGCAATTTTGTAATATTTCTTAGAAGACACGCGAATTTTCTTCTTCGTTTTTTTCGCTCGTTGATATTTGCATCGCCGTCTGTGGGAGATACTTAAAAATTTGGTTGGCAATAATAAAGCAGATTATTAGCTCACGATTTGTGTCGATTTGGTAATTCCACGGCATTAATTAAACAGGGGGAGCCCCCCCCCCCCCCCCTGCGGAGCTGAATAAGGCAAAAGAGAGCAATACCGAAGACTAAACACCCTAACACATATGCACAAATATGTACATCTCATACATACATATATATATATATATATATATATATATATATATATATATATATATATATATATATATATATATATATATATATATATATATATATATATATATATATAACACCTTTGTCTGACTCAAAGAAGTTGGATATTGTATATCAGATATCCAACTTCTTTGAGTCAGACAAAGGTGTTACTTGATCTCCCTAAGGGATCCATGTCCATGTTTAGAAGACACGAATAATCCGATGTTGCTAATAGTTCCAATTTTGTATATTTTTTCAGCCAGCAGCAAGCATATGGATCGAGGCCAAGTTGGCTGAAGATAGCTTTAAAACTGAAACAGTTTGGTCAGATGGTCAGCTAGATGAATGGATAGTTAGTAAGCGACTCTCAATTCTAAACAGGCTCAAAATATACATGTATAACTTATTAAAAAGCTCTTAAATATTTAATAAGAGATAGAGATAGATAATTAGATAGAGATGTTTTAAAGTAAGCTCAATAATTAAGTGATTCAATCTAATAAACTACGGCTTACACTGATGGCCAAGAATATTGATGACACTGTCTTCACTTATTATGGCCTTGTAAAGGGTATTATAATTTTGACATCTCCGGCCCCATAAAGTATATAGACTACATTACATATCTGGCAAAGGCAAATGTCTGCAAGGGTATTCAAGCTTCGGCGTGCCAAAGATATCCTTACTTTCATGTTTTTTCCCAAAGATCTAGTCACTTAATCGAGAAGAACTTTGCGTACATACTACTTTGCTTTGGAGGCATACGCTCTCATAAAAATACATAAGTTCTTATATATTTCTTCGACTGTCTCAAACTCTCCTTTTTGCTGCTTCTCTTTGTGACAACAACCTGTTGCATGGAAATATAGATAAAGAATAAAAACCATATCAAAGTTGATTTATTTGCTTTCGACACATATCTTTGTATACATAAAGATAGGCTCTCGGCTACTTTATCAAGGTAACTGGCTTTATAAATCTATTCAAAGTATTTCCAGTTCTTGCAGCTCTTCGCGTCGCGTTTTCGTTTCTTTTCTTCAATGACTTTTGTGTGACTTTCAGTTTCCAATCGATCTGCAGATGTGGTAATATGTGTGCGCACTTACTCGTATTACTCGGACCACTTGGATCATTTTCCGAGCCATTCCCTTGCCTGGCTCCTCTCCCCTTTCACGGAGCTGTATCTCAGTCATATCTCGTTTAGGCATATGGCGGCTATAATTTCATGCGTTTAACAGGTTTTGTGAATTTCCTTTTTCTTCATTTCTAAATGTTTGTCTAATACTCTGCCTCCATGAAGCTAAACAAATGTATATTGGTTTTGTGCTGGTTTGCGATAAGAAAGCAAGTAGAAGTCGAAGGTGTCCGACTTGCAGTTACACTCTTTCCAGCTTCGTTCTCTCATTTGCCCCCTGATGATATGCTTGAGTAATGCATTCCCTGTTAACTCAGCTCTTTATAGTCCGAGTATAGTCTTTATGCAACTTTCAGGGTTTAGAAATGGCATACAAATGTATTTGCATACCAAAGCGCAAGGTTCGAACATTTAAAGTGAGTTCCTTTCCATTTTGAGGAGAAGGGGGGAAGGTTTTATTTTCTACACAAGAGCCTGCATTTAGCTCTTAAGATTTTCAAGCTCACTTCAACCAAAATCGATATGTATCGATACAATGCTAATGGAGTTATCGAAATATCGATGCATTGAAGAAAGATCGACACGCTTAAACAGACGGATGCGTCTAGATGGACTCAGTTCATGATCCTGATCAGGAATTTATATAAAAGAAAAAATAATTCACATGCTTAGACAGACAGATAGACTCAGTTTATCATCTCAAACAGAAATCTATATTTTTTAGGGATTCTGAGTTGCTTTCCTTTGCCTGTCAAATGCATTTACACAAAACTTGTATACCCCTTCTTCGCATTCTCAATGGACTTTCGTTAGTTTTTCTTCAACACAGCAAACAGAGTATCTCGCCGTCGAGTGCAATGGGTTGTCGGAAAAACCTGCGATTCAGACGCGGCGGCAACGTGTTAATCCCCCTCGACGTTCGATTTGCCAAAAAGCAACAACAACAGCAACAACAACAACAAGCACACAGCTGGTGGGGAACGCGGAAGAAGAGGAGGCGTTGCGCGGAGTGGGGGACATTTTTAAAGCCTGCTTGGGCCTGGCCGGACAGCGCGTCGACGTCCCAAACGATTGAGGAAAAAGTGAATTTTTTCATAGAAAGTTGCTGGGCAACATTTGCGACGGGCCGGGCCGGGCTGGAGAAGTTGGGAGAGACAGGGGAGAGCGGAGTGGGAGGGGGGCAGCTGTTGCCGATACTTGAAAATAGAAAATACAACAACAGCAGCAACAACAACAACAAGTGTGCAGAGTGCCGAATTCTGTTGCAGCCTGTTTCACACACAGAGACACACACACAGACAGACAGACAGACACACGCCTGCCGTGGAGCCACCCCCTTGCCGGCACCCGCCGCATGCAGTCGCATTGAACTTTCTAACAACAGGTGGCGCTGCGAGCGCCGTTTAACCCACAAATCAAATCGAAGCACAAATCAAATGCGAAAAACGGTAACAAATCGCAGCTGCACTTTGGCTAAAAATAAAAAAAAAAATAAATAAATAAGAAACAAAAACAAAACAAAAAAAAAAAAAAAACTGTGCCACGGCGACGCTTTGTTAATGACGCCATCGCCAATCGTCGCGCAGTTTCGACGACGTTTACGATTTCTCTCTTAACCCCCCCCCCCCCCCCCCCTCACTTCACTTCTCGCTCGCTCGCTCTCACTATTCTTGCGCTGTCTCACTCGCTCTTTCTTTTTGTCTAGTCTTCCTTTAATGCGCGTTTCGCTGTGCTCTTTTCACGGGCTCAGAAAAAAGAAGAAGTCAAGAATGATCTAGTCAAGAGCATGGCGCGACTGAGAGATACCCTGTGTCAGCCCTATAAGGCATACATGCTTATAGTAAGGCTTAGTTAAAATAGGGCATTGTTTAGATGTGTCAAATCAAGTCTTAACGTTTTCTTGGTCTTAAGGAACTTAGAAGTTTTCAATTGAATGGTGGAAATATTTTAAGACTTTGTATTTGAAAATTAATATTGATTAATGATGATTATCATATGATGTTCATGATGATTATCCTTTGGCTTGAACCTATGCACAGACAAGATCCGAGCTACCCCTTTGGGTATAGGGTTAGCAGAGGGTATCACGCAGAGAAATGGCAAATTGGCCCGAAAGCCACTTTGCTTAGATCCAAAAGCGTTGGCAGTGCGTGGCCCAAGAATCGGGCCAAGACGTTAGCTGGCCAAAAGCGTAGCCAAAAGCGAAGACGTGTTAGCCAAGACGGCCAAGTGACATGCAAAGCGAAAGCGGCTAACAACATGCAACCTGAAACATGAAACATGAGACACGAGGCGGCCAGGCAAACATGACAGAAATGATGTCAAGCCAGCGGGCACACAAACAGGAACAACAACACGAAACAACAACAACAGCTGCTCGCAGCAGGGGCCAAGCCCGGTCAAGAGCTGTGCGTGTGTGTGCGTGTGTGTGTGTGTGTGTGTGTGTGTGTGTGTGTTTGCGGGCGGGCAAAGGCAAGGCCAAGCGGCCAAAAGCTCAAAGGCTGTTAGAATGTCACAAATGACCTTGACACACCAATCCACACACACACACACACACACACCAACACACACACGCACACACCTACACACACACACCCGCCGCAGCGTGCACATTAAATAAATACACAAAACAATATTAACAAAATACATTAAAAGATAGAATTTTGCAGTCGGATGCAACCGACTGCGCAATACCCTTTCGTTAAAAGCTAACGAGCAGCTAAATGGTAAACTTCATGGTAAATTTTATAAAAGTAGCTTTTAAACTTAATCTATGATTTATGCGTTTGGAGTGGGCGTGGCCCAAAAAGGTAGCTAAACTTGAACTTCACTGAAGGTTGTCAGCAGCCCCAGGCCCTATTGGGCGTGGTCGTATATGACAGGAGTTTATGGCGAATATTGCACACAGCCAATATACCCGTTTGCACTTTGTAAAAGAGTATGAACCAAATATGGCCAGAAGAGAGCCAAGCGGCAAAGAGCTTTGCCATTTGCCATTTGCCAATTGCTGCGACGGCAAATGCCTTGAAGCCTTTTATTTTTCACTTCGTCACGGCACGGCACGACTTTATCGATGGGAAGCACCCACAACAACAACAACAACAACAACAACAACAACAACAACAGCAACAACAACTGCAGTTGTTGCCAAGCAACAAAATGTGTTTCAATTTGATTCGCATGCCAAGTGATTCATATTGAAAAGAGTTACCTATCTAAATTAGGTTTATAAGCCAATAAAATCGACTTTAAAAGGAGGTTGCTAACATTTACCACAGACTTTAGCAGGAGCGTATCATGTGATTCATATTGAAAACGAGTTGCCTTCAACAACTGCAGATCGATATCAATTGTCTTAATTAAGTTTATAAGGCAACAATAAAAACTACCAGGAGGTTTCTAACATTTACCACGGACTTTAGCAGGTGCATATCAACATTTCGTTAGAACAGGTTTTGTTGTTATTAGGAAGAAGTTCAAATTACTTTGCAAGCGAAGTGATTTATAATTGAAGTTTATAAGTTAACAAAGAATTGTTTACCAGGAGGATGCTTATGATTTACCACGCCCTTTAGCAGGAGCATATCAAGGGATTCATATTGAAAAAGGAGTGCCAACATCTACTGGAAATCTATATAAGTTATATCAAATCAATCAAAGTCAACAAACAGTTATATACCAGGAGGATGGCAACATTTATCACGCACTTTAGCTGGAGCATATCCTCCTGTTGGGATTAGTAGCTACTTAAACTTCGCTTCTTTCGAGTCATTAACAAATAGCTTCAACTATATTTTATTAATTCTTTGGCATGTTCTACAATAAGCCTCTGGACCGAGCTGCTTTTTAAAAATAAAGCAACCAAAACAACATTTAATCTGAGGCTAAGCTGTGGCATTATTTTCTGTTGAATATTTAAATTTCAAATATGGAATAGCACATATTTATTTATATATCAGTTTATTTGAAATTGAATTATTTACAAATTTAAAATGAAGAGCGCTTCGAGAACTCACGTAAACAACGACATATTCCAAAACTCTATTAATTAGAATTTGCGAGCTGAAGAAATATATATGTCATACTATCATACTTTTGTTGTTTTATAAGTTGTTGTTGTAGCTTTAGCAATTTTGCCCTAGCAATGATGTTAAGCAAAAGCGTTGTTTGCGCACGATTGTGCCTATATAGTATTTATTACTATATAGTATTACGATCTGAGAGACTTTTTATAGATATGTTGGGGGGGCCGAAGTGAAGCTTGGGTACGATTGTATCTATAATACTCTAAGGTATTCCCATTTTGTAGATATGCTGAGAAAATAGTCAAGCTTGTAACTGAAGTGGGTCGAAGATTTCTTGATAAACAGAAAATATTATTAAATAAAAAGAAATCCCATTTTGCGATTGATTATATGATATAGTAGTTCGATATGGATAAGTTTTAGCTTACTTTTAGAAGCAGGATACAAATTTTGGATAACGTAAGATAAGGCAGAGTTTTTCATATGAAATAATGTTTCGATCCGGCAGGCGAGACGGACCTAGGCAAAGTTTCGTCAGAAATGCCTTCGAAAGGCAGAGATAGGTGGCGATATGGCTATACATGGATACTGATCAGGAATATATAAATATACATATATAAATACACCGTACTTGGTCGAAGACATATGCTTGCACCTATCTCAATGTGCAAGGGTATAAAAGTGCAAGGTCAGCTTAGAAGCAAATACTGCCATCGTGTTTCTTACTTTGTTTTCTTCTTTTTGTCGCCTGAGCACACACAACAAACGTTGACTGTGTGTGTTCGTGTGTGTGCGTTTGCCGTGCGGCGAGCCAAGCAACCCCTCGAAGCACAACAACAACAACAACGACAACGACGACTGCAAGAAACTGAAGCGGATGAGCGACAGGTAAAAATGCTAATAGTAGATAACGGGAAAACAACAACAACAACAACTTTGGGCAGGTTGTCGTTGTTGTTGTTGTTGTTGCTGCTGCTGAGAGGCAGCCCTGTTGAGTTTTCCCAGGCCAAGCGGAGCATTGCCTGCATTTGCACAGGTGCTCAAAGGTGAGAGCAGGAGAGTGTGCAAGACAAACAGTTCGTACAGCATCCGCAACAGCTGAGCGTTGCCAGCATGCAAAAGCAAACATATAGCAGCGCTCGAACAGGGTTGCCAGATTTCAAAAATTGCATTTGCCATAATTGAATTGAGGCATAAATTGAAAAGAAATTAAGAAATGAAATAAAGTACGAATATAAATGAATCGCTCTCTCTCTCTCTTCTTCTCTCTCTCTCGCCCTCTCTCTCTCTCTCTCTCTCGCCAACAGGGTTGCCAGACTTCAAAGTTTGCATTTGCCAACATTGAGTTAGGGAATAGAATGAAAACAAACTAGAAAATGAAATGAATGAATATAAAATATAAATGATTCGCTCTTGCTCTTTCTCTCTCTCTTTCTTTTCTTTCTCTCTCTTCCTCTCTCCCTCTTATCTTTATCTATTTATCTTTTAATAGGTTTCTTGAATTTGATTCACATTTTTGTTGCCTTGTCGATCACCGAAATTGGAGCGCACATCCGCCTTCAGCTTGGTCAGCAGAGCACACGCCATTCGCAGGTGTGGAGAGCTCTTTTAGTATTGTCTGCAATTACGTGAACTTATTAACTTTCTCCCAAATCAATGGAACACAAATGCGACAAATAAATGTATATATCCATTACTATATAAAACAACAACAACAAAAAAAACAACAGCTAGTTATGTACAGTGAAAGCTCCACTGACAAACAACTTGCTAGTCCCTACCTAATCTAATTCGTTAATAGAGAAGTTCTTGGTAATCCTGCGACATTATCCTTTTTCAACAAATTCAACTCATAGAGCAATTATTTCTTCTGGATAACTCTCCGTTAGCACAGCTTTATGGTTAAGTTCTGCTGATCCTATCCTATCCTATACGACCTTTCTGCCTGCCTATCTGAACTCTTCCAGTTTTAGAGATATCTTGATGAGAATTGGGTTGGATCGAACCACTATATCATATGGGAAAGAACAATTTGAATACGAAGGAGACAAAGAAAGAGAGAAACTTTTTGGTTTTCCCCAACCTAACGAGCTTTACCTGAGTACAATTATTTATATATATGCTTATGAATGCAAATAAGAAAGAATGTTAAAAGAAAAGAAAATAGATTTTATACAGAAATCTTGTTTGTAACTCAAGATATCTTACGATATCTAGATATCGATTTTAATGTTTTGTGAACAACCGGACAACGCCGGGTTATCTGTATGCATTCATGTGTATATGCATGAGTACCGTATGCAGCTGAGTGCTTCCTCTTTTCTTTTCTAGCTCAACAACTTTGTGATATCCTTGAAAATGACATTTTGCCTTTAAGCCCTTCAAGATCCTTAGGCAAAGCCCAATCAGAGTTCCATAAATAGAAATAAGTAGATGATGATTCAGGGTTTGAGTGGGGTTGCTGCTAGTTGAAAGGGGAAGGGGAAAGGGCGTAGGGGTAGCGGGGACTTACCGCACACGTCCAGCCAGCCCTCGACGCGGCTGGGGTAGGAAATTGCATAGGCGCGATTCAGATACGTGCGACGTCCCATGTTTTTTTTCTTTCTTTATTTTTTGGGTGGGTGGTGATTTTCCTCTTCTTCCTTTTCCTTATGGGATGCTGCGCGCGCTCTCTCTCTCGTTTCCCTCTCTCTCTCCGCCTGTGGCGTGCGCTCTCCTGCGGCGGCTGCTTCTCGACGCTCGTTATCTTTCGGCTTATCGACAAGTTGTCGAATAGCTGCTGCTGCTGCTGCTGCTGCTTGTTGTTGTTGTTGTTGTTGTTGTTAGCTGCTTAATTTGAATATTGATTTTGTTGTCGCCGCTGCTTTTGTTGCTATTTATTTGCCATATATTTGATTTTATTGCACTTGTCTTCGACCAAAACGGTTTCAGCGTCCAGTTTTAGTTTCGAATTTGCACTTTTTGTTGTTGCGGCTGCAGCCTTTTTTGATTAAAAGCTCAAGAGCACCGCAAGAAAACAAAAATATAAAAAAAAACAAACGTATGTATATATATGTATTTATATATTAATTAATCACGATTTTTGTGTTTTTTTTTTGTTTTGTATTTGCTTTTGTTTTTTTGTTGATTTCTTTACGCACGGCTCAAGCTCAATGCTGACTCTCTCGCTCTTTCGCGCTCTCTCTCACTCCTTTGCTGCCGCGCGCGCTTTGCTCTCTTCAGTGTGTCCGTGTGTGTGTTTATTATTTGGGCTATTTTAGCCTTTTTGCCTGCAACAGCTGTGGCCCCAGGCGCTGTGAGAGCGGCAGAGAGAGAGAGCGGGCGATGTTGAGATGCTCGAACAAATTTTCAAAAAACTCAACTGCCGCCGCCCCCCGCGCCCCTTTTCTGACACAATACTGTTGTTGTTGTTGTTGTTGGTTTGTTGTCCAAGCACACGCATACATACATATATATTGTTAATATTGTGAGTCGAAGGCCGGTCGGCGCATATTGAAGTTTTATTTATTGTTGCTGCCGCTGTTGTTGTCGCGCCAACGAAACCAGAAACTTTTTTAACAGTCGCAGACGCCGCTGCTCACACACACACACACACACACACACACACAGACAACAAGTGCACGAGTATTGGAGTACATATGCGCTTTTCGGTGTATTATTTTTAAAAATACTCCAGCAACAAAACCAAAACAACAGCCAACCAACACACACACATCCGACAAAAAAAAATTAGCACACACTTTTCAGTTTGATCAAACAAAAAAAAGAATGAATAAAAACGCACGAGTTTTCTTTTAAAATGCACGCCAACTGCGCGCGACGTCGGCAAATGCAACAACGAACATTTAAAAAAAAAAAACAAGTGTAACTGTAATGCGTGCGCGTCAAAAGGCGCGACGTGCCAACCGCGCAGCAACAAACATTAACTAACTGATAAACAATGTGACCGGTATTGACAAGCACAAAAATACGGCACACGCAAACAGCTAAGAAAACTACCAGACACACTTAAATACCAGCGTTATGGTATTTTATGCGCGGCTGCATTTTGGCAAGCAGCTAAAAGTATGCTATACAAATATATATGCGCCAGCAAGTGAGAGAATATGTGCGGGCTAACTGCCTGAGCACTTATCTTTACCTGTGGCGCTCTAAAACACTGTAAATAAATTGATAATCAACAACAATTACCTTAAATAAACATTTGCCACTAATCTCTTTATGCGCACAATGTCAAAATTGATAAAAATACGTTTTGGCAGTGCGACTTGACGCAAGCTGCAGAGAGTAAAAATAGTTGTTGCCTACTTTCAGGGCGCGCGGCAAAAATGCGCGCACAATTTTCAAATATTCAAAAAATACAAGATATTGAGTTTTGCTTGTTAAACGGTTTACATGAGTTTTAATAGTGCACATAATTAGTATGTAGTTATTAGAAGATAATCAAATACACATAATATTAATAACATTATTTTTATAAGTAAATAGTTCTTGAACTTGTTTTTGTTGTTGTTACAGTTTTTGCTGCGCATTGTTTCTGTGCAAATTGCATTCGTAAATTACAACTACAATAGCAACGCAGGAGCACAACGAATTTAACTATATATACATATATATATATATATCTATATATATATATATATATGTGTGTGTGTGTAGATATATATGTATACCTGTGTATAGGTATACGCATATTGTTGTTCAGTCTTTGCTTTTAAACTTAACGGGTTAAGAGAGAGAGAGAGAGTGGGAAAAAAAAACAAAAAAAAAATTGCATACATACGCAAGTAGGTATATATGCATATATATATATATATATATGATTGACAACTAGACTACGTTTGGGTAATGGTTAATTAATTGATTTTTTCATATTTCATTTTGTTTCTTTTTTCTGTTTTAACACATTTCTGCGGAATGTGCTAGGATATTTCCTTGGCGGGGCGCAGCCCCATGGAACGCTTCAGTATTATCGTTATCTATATAGTTTTCTATATATCTCGATATATATATATATATATCGATTTTTATTTTCTTGCTCTGGCTTTCACATCTTGCCGGCCTCCTCATCCTGGCCGCTCGAGGCGGGCGCTGGTGACACCGAACCGGAACCGGAAGCTGAACCCGAACCCGAACCGGAGCCGGAACCGGTGCCAGATGCTGTGCCCGTTGCGGTCTCCGTTTCGATGGCCGCCTGCAGCTCGACGAATATGTCAATGAGATTGTTGATGCCAATCAAATAGCCATCCTCATGGTTGCCCACCTTCCACGCCGAATAATGATCGATATGCATCTGCGGGGGCAGGGCCACCGTCTTGGCGAAGTCAATTAGCCAAACGCTCGCGTGCGTCTGATCGTGCACAAAGAGCAGCGAGCTCCCGATCACCTCGTGCGTCTGAAAGAACTCGGATACGGCCAGGGTGGCGCGAATGGCCCGTAAGCGTTGTATATAGCGTGGCTGTAAAAGCAGCACAAACCAAAGATCGGATTAGGCAGGCGGTAATATAACGTAATCAATATAAACGGTTAAGGGGCATATAGAATAAGAGATCCATCTACAAATTCTTGATCAGCAAGTATTATAAGTTTCATACAGAAAGTCACGTTTTTTTAGCTTCAAGAAACAAAGTTTAAACTAAGTAGAAAGTATATGAATTAACTGTAACAATTAGTGTGCTTATTATTTTGGCCACGAGTGTACATACAGACTGCAGCCAATAAACGAATCTATGTTAAGTTTCATGCGGATAGCTTGCTGCTGAGGCAATGCACATGGTAAGATAGGCGCGACATGACCTTAAGGACTCGGACATGATGGATCTGGGAATATTTACCCACTGCAGGGGGGATTGGGGAAAATAGAACAGGTTACAGGGATTAACGCACCAGAATATGTGGATGGCCACTGAGGAACTCGCTGAAGGCCAATTTAATTTGTTCGCGTGACTTGGTCGTTTTGAAATCTTTGGAACTGGTGCCATCGCTTTTCTTAATGCCCTGTTGAGAGAAAGAAATAAAGAGATGAGCTTAGAGCAGAATCTGGGGGCAGAGCGGCGCCTGCGACACACACCTCAATGCGAAAGCCCAGCGTTGCGGTGCTGGAGATGGTCTCGCGCCAGACCATGTATCGTGGCTTGGTAACCGCCTTGGCCGCATGCTCCTCGGCATTGGGGGCCTGTGCATCGATTTGTATCATTTTGTCGTACATGTCCTTGCGCAGCTTCGGCTTCTCCTTGGCCTTGGACAGCTCCTCCTCCAGATAGGTACGCACACCCACTTTGCAGTCCATCACGCATGGCTGCACATAGTCGCTGAGCAGATCCTGCAGCTGCAAATAGACTGAAAGTAACGCAGAGTTGGAATTATACAGAGCATCAGGTCAATCAATCAGTCAGTAAGTCAATCCATTTATCAATTAGTCAGTCAGTAAGTCAGTCAATTTATCAATCAATCACATAGTCAATCAGCCAGTCTGTCAGAAAGTTACGTTTTTACTCAGTCTGTCAATCAAATAGTCAGTAAGTCAATCAATTTATCAATCATTCACACAGTCAATCAGCCAGTCTGTCAGACAGTTAAGTTTTTGATCAGTCAGTTAGCTGTCAATCAATCTTTCAGTAGGTCAATCAATTTATCAATCAATCAGTCAGTAAATCAATCAATTGCACAGTCAACCAATCAGTCAGTAAGTCAATAAATTTATCAATCAATCACACAGTCAATCAGCCAGTCTGTCAGAAAGTTGCTGATTTGATCAGTGAGTCAACCGATCAATCGGCAATCAATCAAAATAATAATTAGGTCTGTTAATCAGTTTGTCAGGCATACAATAAGTCAGTCAGCCACACAATCAATCAGTCAGTTAATGAGTCAACCGGTCGGATAGAATATCTATTAGTCAATCAGTCAATTCAATCAGTCATTCGCTCAGCGCAATCTCAATCATGTAGTCACTGTACTGAAACAATCAGTCTGTTAATTATTCGAGACCCTTTGCCAGACATTAGATGAGCTAGTTAGTCAATCGTTCCGTCAGTCAATCATAGTTATAGCTATTAATTCTAGGACTCACGTTCGCCATCCTCGCTGGTCACCTGGCCCTTGTAGACGGGCACATAGGGCCGCAGCACATCCTGCATGAGCACCTGAAAGCACTCCTCCTCCTTGGGGCAGAGCTTCTTGAGGACGGTGCCCGGCTCGGGACCGGCCTTGAAGTTGCCCTGGTGACCGGCCAGCTGCACCCACGGATAGCGCTGCTTCTTGTATGTCTGAAAGAAGGGCGTCCATTGCACAATGTTTCGTATTTTGCGCCAGCCGGAGCTCTGAAAAACGATAAAAGCGAGAAAAAAAACGCTATTAAATATGGTTCTTAATGTTTTTTCAATATTTCAACTGCTTGAATGCGAATATTTGTATGATCGTGGCGCCATCTGGCGGCTGTTGTAATTGCTCGTTAGATGGCGACACTTAAATAAAACGATTCATTGAAAACTTGGCTTGTGATATTTCCAACAGCTGCGCCCCGCGACGCCGTCATGGACGCCCGCCACCTCCCCGGTCGGTGACCATTACGAATACAAGACGATAAAAGTTGATAGCTCGAAATGGGACGAGTTTCGGATGTACAGCCGGGGCGAATGACGTCAGTGATTGAGTAACTACTGGCTAAGCGTTGGATAAGCGGGTTGGGTAAGCCGGATAAGGTCGAGCAAATCTTGAATAACGCCAGAGGCGCGCCACTTAGTTCTTGAGGCACGCCTAACGAGTCCAAATGGGCGTTGTAAAGTTGCGGATAATGCCGGATAATGTCGGATAATACCGAACAGAACTCAAAGTATATCCAATGGCGTATGTGCTTAAGAAACAACTGAGTAAGCACCACATAAGCGCTGAATAGTTCAGGATAAGCAGCGTATGTATGCCGGATAGCGGCAGACAGTTTAGATCTTAAAGTACAGCCGATGACGTCAATGCTTAAACAGCAGCGCACTTAAAAGCGCTTAACAGTGACGTCTAAGCATTGCAAAAGTGCCGTACAATGTCGACTAGCGCCGTATAAGAACGAGAGCGTAGCCAATATTATTAATGTACTGGTTAAGCGCCATATATTGCCGCTCTTTAACCGGTTGTAGCCGGAAAATATCAGACTAAGGAATGAAAATATGGGATACAGTCGTTTATATGTAGCCGGATAACCGCGGATAAGCACATTTGGCTTGAAGGCGGGACTATTGGTGAGTCTTTCATTTGAGAAACAGTAATTTGAATGTTGGAGAATTCCGAATAGTTTCGGATAACTGCGGATAATGCCGGATAAGCGCGGATAACGCCAAATAAAGCCGATTGATCACCGTTGAGCAACACGTAGCAGGGCAGCCAACGTCGTCTTACCTTCTTGGTGCCGCTTGCTGTGGACGCGCCCGCAGCGCCCGAGCCCGTTCCCGTTGTGCCTGAGGCCGCCGACGTGGACACATCAGAGTCCCACTCGGAGCTCAGATCATCGCTGCTGGCATAGCCATAATCGCGCGGCATGGGCACCTCCAGCAGCGACTTGGAGTACTGTATGTAGCCGGGGCAGAGGCTCTGGCCCAGCGGCGAGTGGCTGCGACGCGGCGGCGTCGACATCATCATCAGCGGCAGCGAATGCTGCTGCGACAATTTGCGTCCGGCCGACAAGCTGACATGCTCGCCCGGATTGGCCGTAATGCTAATGGTGGGCATCGATAGTTTCTTTTCGGCGCGCTGCTTAATGCCGTGCGCCTGGGCAAAGGCCAGGCTGCATTTGCGCGTCTGCATATTGTTGCCGGATAGCTTGCGGCGAAAGATTTTCTTCGTGGCGCCGCCGCCGCCGCCGCCGCCGCTGCTGTTGCCACCGCCTGTGCCGGCAGCTGCTGTGGCATTGCAATTGGCATCCTGAACGGGCGCTTCGGCCTCGCTGCCGCCATCCTCGCTGTCGGCGCTGGTCTTGGCGGGCGATTTGCTGCCGGCAGCGCGATCCGCATCGCTATCGACGCCATCGTCGTCATCGACATCGGCATCGGCATTGGGATCGTCCTCGTCATCGAAGCGCAGCTTGGCAATGTCCTCGGGCAGGACGTCGGGAAAGTGCAGCAGCTTGACGGTAACCTTCTTGCCCGCCTCATTGTAATAGACCTCCTTGGCGCTCATTCTGTCAAAGTCCTCGTAGATGCGCACCTGCGGCGATGGCGGCGGCGTTGGCGTCGTCGATGTTGGCGGCGTCGTTGTTGTCGTTCCTACTTGTCCGTTAACGGTACTTGCTACGAGTGCGCACACAGACATTTTACAGGACATGTGAAGGGCGTCCGCGCGACTTGCACTTGCGCATTAGACGCACTGCATCCACCGGCCACAATGAGCTGCACAGCGAGAACCGAGAATCGAGAACCATCAGTTTCTGTGGCACCTGTCACCTGTTGCTGCTGTTGCTGTTGTTGCTGCTGCTGCTGCCTTTGGCTGTGATTGATTTCTGCGCATTTGCGAACCTGTTCGCGCCTTAGCCAACCACCATTGACCCACCGAGCGACCCGCCGACGAATGCAGCTCACGTCACCCAAGCCAAATGTTTATGCAGCTCTAAAAGCACGCTGACTATGCGAATACCCTACAATGAACAGGATTGGCGAATTGGTGGAAACCGGAACCAAAGAGAACCCAAGCCAAAAAGAAGAACAGCTGCACCTTTAGAGTATATAGACTATTTATAAGTCTATGCAACAGGCAGATATGCATAAATATATACACGTCTATTCTTCATTAAGATCGGAAGGTCTTCAAGAAAGGATTTCTGGAAATAAGGGAAGAAGAAGCAGAGCTAGCGTGTCTTTGCATGCTTCTGTGTTGCGTATCCGCTTTAAAGCACACCATTTTTAGGGTATCTACAAGTCGAGCATCATGAAAAATATCTTTCTTAGAGTCAACACATTATTTGGATTCGTTTTACGGTTTCTAAATGTGCATAGATTGGACTTGTTAATATTTTGAAGACTCGAAGAGCAGCCCGAATTCGTCTCTTGCTCAAATGCCTAAGAGTTACAGAACTGAGAGTTAGTTAAAGTTAAAGTTGCACCTTGAGGTGAAGACAAAGACAAAGCAGGCGGCGAATTGGGGCCTGAGACGAAGTAGCTTGCATCTAATTTCCACAAAAATCCTATAATAGCTGCAACTGAATGCGTGCAGTAAGCGCATCTGGAATTCGTTGTGGCTCAACTCAAATTGAAGCTGCGACAAACTTGTGCTTGTTTTGGGTTGTTGTCGGCGTGTCGCTGTTGCTGTTGCTGTTGCTGTTGCTGTTGCATTGGCGCACACATCAATCAAAATTGATTAAATTTAATACAGATGTATGCGAGAGTAGCAACAACAGCAAGAACAGCATCTAAGTAGGCATTGCAGGAGCGTGCTGGCATCTCGGCCGCTTCGCACAGCCATCTGCGGTTCGGCTTGCAAAACCGCCAAAACCGCCTTAGGTAATTGCATGTGTGTGTGCGAGTGTGTGCGAGTGTGTGTGTGTGCGTGTGTGGACTCTTTAACCACAAGCACAACGAAATTGGAATACGTAACATCAACCAAAATCGGAACTAAACGGCCCAAGCAGAGTCGGGGGCAAGGCAAACCCGAACAACAATCGCATTATGATAATAATGCAAATGGTAATGCCAACAACAACAACAACAGCAACAACAATGGTAACAATAGAGTATCAGGAATGGAAACCTAGCTATCCAGTTACACACACACACACACACACACACACACACACACACACACACACTCGACTCTGAATGCCAACTACAGTGTTCCGCACATAAATCAGACTTTTGCATACAAAAAATAATTACGACGTTCTGGAAGTACACTCAAAAAAAATGATGTGCCCCTTAGGCTTTAGCAATATGATGAAAATATTTCTTAATTCAAGCAAAAGAAATTTTCTCATATAAAAAAAACAAGAGTATTTTTCTTAAATTCAGAAAAATATGCTTCAAAGAACTTAAAAAAATAGTTTTTTTAGTTTCAGAAAATCCTCCAAAAAGAAGAATGTGTTTCTTAACTTCAGGAGAATTACTGCTAGAAGAAAATTATCCTAGAAAAACAATTTACTCCCATATGCCATATTATCCCAGAAGAATATAATCCTAGCAGGACATGGACCTACAAAAATAGATTAACCTAGAAGCATAAAAAAACAGGATACTTTTGTTAATTTCAAAAAATTTACTCCTATAAGAATATTATTCTAGTAAAATGCTAAAAAATTGTATTTTGCTTGATTTGAAAAGTTTGCTTCCATTATTATATCCTTTATCGTATTCTATCATAGAATAATATGATCCAAGAAGATTATTATCCTGGGAGCATATTTACCTAGAAGTTTAAAAAAAACGGCATATTTTTCTTGATTTCAAAAAAATTACTCCTACAAAACAATTATCCTAAATGATTTTCGGAAATAAAGAAAAAAAAAATTTAATTTTTATATTCTTCTAGAATAATAAACTCTCTGAAATCATGAAAAAATATTTTTCCTTTTTGAAGATTTTCTTAAGTTTAAATAACGAAACGAACAATTATCAGAAATTTCTTTCATTTTTTTTTCTTTTTTGTTTCTTTTTTTAACAATTTAAAATTTTTTTTAGTGTACGTTCAGAGCGCATATGTTTTTCCCACAAACAAACCTATTTTTTGCAGTGCATTTTTTTATACCCAATCAAAGTGATGTATTTAGTTGTCAGAGAATCTAGCTGAAGTTTGCCTCGACTAACTATAAAAACGAAAATAATGCTCATACGACAACTGACTTTTTAGGTCGTTCTTTTCTTATGACAACTATCAGATATAGTCTACCGTTCAGGCTGATCTCGATATATGTGCTGGCTGCAGCAAAAATACATATCTGTTTCAAATTTCAAGAAGATAGCTTTCACACAAACTGAGTTCGCATAGTTGACTAAATAGTTGGATAGTTAGGATCTGTTCACAAAGAATTGAATGTTGATACTGATCCAATGTGTACTTAATTGTTTCTCAAATATCTTGTGCACATTTCTACACGCTATATATATTTTTTTTTGTTGTTTTTTTCGAAAAATAAGAAATTACGTTTCCAGAAAATTTCCGTTTCTATTATTGGAACAATTGTATTCAGTGTAAGTTTTAATTGCCGAGCGATCACTGTACGCTCTCTCTCTCTCTCTCTCTCTCTCTCTCTCTCTCTCTCACTGCGTGTAATTTCCTGTCTCTGTCTGACAGCTGTGCTCTTCGCATTTGACGTCATTTGCAAAAGTTGTACGCTGCGATAACGAAGCACAACAACAACAACAATTGGAAACCTTGGAACGTCGCCGTTGTATGAGGCACCTTTTGTGTGTGCGATGTGTGTGTGTGTGCGGTGTGTGTGTGTGTGTGCGTGCCCGCATTATAGGCCACAATATGGCGACTATAAGTAGGCCGATCGATATGGAAGCGGCGAGATATGCCGGAACAAACGAAACTGCAGCTGCACTCCAGAAGAAGAGGGCGTCGAGAAAGGAGGAGGGGCAGACAGGGCGCAGCTGGACATGTGCATAAACATCCGTATAAACATGCAACTTGTATACACACACGTACACACACTCACACATATATATATATACATATAGTACATGTATATATACTAGAAATATCGCGGTCAATCGGAACTGAACCGTGTGCAAAGCGCACTGATAAAGGGACCCAAGCTAAACTGTCATATTTAGAGAGTATCTCAATTAATGCTCGACTTTTACTCAATGTACCCACAGATAATCTCAAATGCATCATCTAGACTTTAGCCTGTTGGCTCTAGGGTATATCAAATGCGTCTTCTATAAACACTTCTAGAATATCCCAAAAAAACCAGCGATTATTTTACTTTTGCTTCTCTTCTATCTATATGTTTCTTTCACACATTCTAGATCTTTTGTATATTTCAATTCTTGAACATTTTCTAAATTTCCTTTTCATTTTCTTTAACTTGCTCGACTAAAGTTTTGATATTTATATTATATATATATATATATATTTTCTCCCTTTTTGATCAGCTTTTATGGTCGTATCCCTAAAGCCATATACTTTCTAGCTGACTGTGCGAACTATCTCAGTTCTGAAGCTATCCTGATGAAACCTGATTGAGATACGATTTTTTTTTTTTTTTTTTCTTCCACACAGTCAACATTTCTATGTCGGCGGGAATCGGTAGACTATATCATATAGTTGACATGGATACAAAAGAAAATGTACTAGAAAAACTCTTAGTTTTTTTTTTTCAAATATACCAAGTTCTCTAAACGTCGGTCTCTCTGTCTCTCTCTTTTTCTCGGTCTATCCCTGTCTCTCTCTCCCTCTCTCTTTCAGTCTCACTTGCCCTGTTTCTGTCTCTCTCTTCCTATTTTTCCCTTACCCTCTTTCTCTATCTCTCCCTGTCTCTCTCTCCCTCTCTCCCTAGCTCTCCCTCTTTCAGTCCCTCATCCTTCTCACTCTCCCTCTCTCTCTCTCTTTCCCCCTTGCCTTTCAGTCTTTGCCTTGCAAAGAAATCCATTGCCTGTTATTTCAGATACTTTCTTTCATGCCACTTTCACTTGTATCTTTATTTAACTGTTTATTCTAGATATTGTTGTAGATGTCATGTCTGTTTCATCTGTTTGTAAGCCCCATTGTATAGCTCTGTATTTTATGTATTCACAAAATCGTGGCCGATCTTTTAATCCCCTTTGTCAGCTCGCTGTATTTATACTCTTACTCTCTCCTTCCTCAGCTTGTCCTTAACTTTTTCATAAAAAATGCTGTGTTCGTCCATTCACATCTCTCTTTCTATATCTGATCGCGAAAATTCTATTTCACTCTCTCCAGCTCGCTTTCTCCATTCTCTAATTATCTCCTCGTTTATGTATATTTTCCTTTTTCTCTTTGCTCATCTCTTTCGCCCTCCGCTCTCTTTCTGCTTCGTTTCTCCCCACTCGATCCTTAACTTATCCCGATCTTTCTTCATTTCCTTCTGTTGCTTCTCTCTCTAATCCTGGTCGCTCTCTTATTCTCTCTCCGTTTCACTTTCTCTCTCGCCTTGCCTATCGTGCCGTCTGTTTTGACTGCGCTTCAAATAGGTAATTTGCTATTCGTTATCTAATAAACACCGTTTCGCACATGCCGTCGTCGAAGGCCCGATCTACGCCTAGATAATAGATATATGCGTACATACATGTGTAGATATCTATAGATATTATTATTGGCGCAATAGATACAAATGTATCTGAAGATACAAAACCCTGTATGGCTGGGTGTGGGGATACGTAACGCCAGCTCTTACCCGGACTACTCCCCCCCCCCCCCCCCCCCTCAATCATCCTCTAATGCCCCGCCGGACTGCGCTTAATGTGCGGCATTCACCCCGCATAACAATGAAAAAAGCAACGTTTTTTTTTTCCTCCATGTAGATGTGTTTGTGTCTGTGTGTGTATTTTTTTTGTTTCTTAACTGCCGAAAGCTTAAAATTAATAAAGTAAACACTTTTTTCTATTTCAGTTGCGTCGGGCGGTCGCCATTGACGCACAAAATGCGATAGAATTAGGTGCTCGGGGGGTTGTGTGTGTGGCGAGAGAGCAGAGGGGGGGGGGGGGGGGGGGGGGGGGGTACATTGATCGTCATTGAGGGCGTTTAAGGCTGGGTGGCTGAGCGTGTGGGTGGGTGGGTATGGGCGCTGCTGGAGAGGCACCAGCGGATGTATATTGAACGATTGATGCCAATTATGGTGGAGGCAAAGTGGTACCGGCAGCGGGGAGGGGGGGGGGGGGGGGGTGTGTGTGTGTGTGTGTGTGTATGGTAAAATGGACTTGGACTGCCATTTGTGGGTCTCGGGCGATAAATGAGCTTCAATTGCCAAAATTGCTGGCAAACCAAAATTGTTTAATAAAACATGCGATGCGTCTTTTATTATTATATAATTCCCAATTGGTGCGCGCGCGCGTTGCCGAGTCAAGCAACTCAGCTGCCCCCCACCCCCCTCCACCACAGCACACTCTCTCTTACGCGCTGGCAAAGTGCGTAGCATTCTCCATTGACGTCGGCGTTGAAATGTTTACATAAACTTGAATTAATTTCATTGCAGAGCAGATCAATACACCCCCCCCCCCCCCCCTACCACCACCACACCACTCCATTCCTTCCCTTCATCCAACATTTCATCACACGCGCAGCAGCCGAACGTAACGCGCGCCCACTCTGCACCGCGTCGGCGTGCGACGCGTCAGCGCGTGCTTCAATTAACACTTTTTACAGCAAACCAGAAGTAGAAGAAGAGGAAGAAGCAGCAGTAGCAACAGCGGCAGCGGCAACAACAACTGCGCAGCTTGCAACGTTGGGCATTTCCAGCGCTTCCAGCAGAAAAATTGTCAACGTGAGAGCTTTCATGTTAAACAAGCAGCAACAAGAAATATATGTACATGTATTTATATGCATACATATATGTATATGCATATGTATATGTAAATGTATATATATGAAACAACAGCACTTAACATACACAAGTGCATAAATACACGCACACACACACAGCAAAAAACAACAATAAAATAAGAAGACAAAATGAAAACACACAAAATCGCGAACCGAGGCGAAATTTAATTAAATTTTTTTCAGTTGGAATTTTTGCCCGTTTTTTTTTCTGTTTTTTTTTTGTTTTCTGAAACAACAGACAGGCAGTCAAAACAGCTCTGCTTAATGTTATTGTTGTTAAAGTTGTTCTTGTTTCGTTTGTTTGTTTGGTTTGCGGTTGTTTTTGTTGTTGTATTTACTGTTTCTGTTTGCGTTGCTGCAGCTGCTGGCGCTCGACGCGACGCGTGCCAGACATTGGCTTGAAAAACGCAAACGCAAACGCGCAACGGCGACGGCGACGGCGACGGGAAAATTCGTTTGACAGCGGCAGCAGCAGAGCACAAGCAATAGCGTGTAACAGTCGCAGTCGCAATTGCCGTAACAGTGACAATAACAGTAGCCGTTTGCTGGTAACAGATGCCGAGACAGAGCCCAGCCGCACGCGATCGCTGCAAAAGCTCAACTGGTCGGGGGACACAGGCAGGCACACACAGTCAGAGCCGCTGTCGCTGCCGCGATGAGCAGCAGACAGCTAGCAGCAGTGAGCAGTGAGCGGCAGCGACGTTGCGTCGCAGTCGCAGCATTGAAGTCCTAACCCCAATGGGCGCGCGACTGATAACAGTAAATGCCAAAGCAGAGAGAGAGCATGTTAGAGAGAGAGCGGGCAGTGGGAGTGGAAGTGGGCATGACGTTCAGTGTTGGAAGGCCAAGCGCCCAGACACAAACAATGGAAATTGATAGTGGAAATGGCAAATTGTGTAGCTTTCATTAGGCTGTGCGCCAGCCAAAGCTCATTATTAGCTGCTCAGCGCGCTCTGCGTCTGTCCGCGTGTCTTCTTTGCGCTGTTCACTGAGAGCGCCACAGTGTAAACAGCTGAGCGCACGCGTGTGTATGTGTGTGTGCGTCGCAGCACGCAAAAGGATAAGAGCTAAAATTGAGCGAAAAGATGACGCCAAAGCGGCGCAGCTTCAAGCGTGAGTCGCTTGTTACCAGCTTCATGTGGAATAATACAGTTTCGAATTCGAATTCGATTTCGATTTTCGATTAATTTCACTCATTGGCAGAACGTGAAATCTGTTAGTCTATAAATTTTTCAATTATTTTTTAGTTATTTGAAACGCAAATTTCCTTTTCAAGCTGCAAAAAAGGTATAAAATGTGCTAAATTATGTTTAAAATTGAAGAATTTCTGCAAGAAAAGGTGCTAATTTGTTTGGGGGCCAATTTAAATATAAATTTTAATATACATATGTAAAAAAAAAGCCCAAGAGATGTACATATATGCCAAATGTAAATTAATAATAAATATTTGGATAATTCTTATTTATGAAAAGCGTAATTTCAAAACGTGCAGTTATACGTATTATACTTTATCAATCTGTCGCTTTCTCCATTCATTAAATTCGAAACTTGTGCATCGCTCTCTACTCCCTCTCTCTCTCTCTCTCTCTCTCTTACACACTTTTTCTTGAGCCGCAAACTTATAAATTTTGTTGCTCTCTTTGCTGCTCCTTGTGCAGCTTTTCAGATTTGAATATATTTCTCAATGAACTTTCCCCCAGCGCCCCGTCGCTGAGTCTTAAACGCTTGAGCTGCTGCTGCGGCTGCTGCGGCTGCTCTCCGTGCGCTCTCACACACACTCTCTCTCTCGCTCTCTCTCTCTGTGTCTCTCTCGTTCGCGCGCACAGGTAAGGCCAAGCGCGTCAGCGTCGGGGCGTACGGTCGCATCATAAAGCCTGTGACGTCAATGGCAACGACTACGCTGGCAGCGCGAACAGCAGCTTTCGGACCGGTCCAACAGTCCAATAATTCAATGCGACAACGGCCACAACGACCGCAACGTAGACGGCGACGCCTGAAGCTGAGTCCAAAGCCGACTTGGCCAAAGCTGCATGGTCTGTCTCTGCTGCCGCTGCTGTCGCTAGCTAGCGCAAGCAGCGCGAAGCTTTCGAATTGATCAATTTAGTCGAGTTGCAAACCAGTTGCGAGCTTTTGCTCGCTTCGACTAAACTAATTAACGCCACACGCCAGCCAAAGTGAACGCAAAAGCTTTTGCCCCTCCCCCTCCACCTCCACGGCACTCTGCGACCCACCTACCTTCTTCTTGGCCGCCTCGGCCGCGCTGATCACGTACAGATCAACAATGCCCAGCAGACAGTCGTCGCAGCGGCACACATCCTCGCCAAATGCCAGGGAGCCCAGGCTGCTCGTCGAGTCCAGCGAATCGGTGCGACGCAGGCGGCTCACAATGGAGGCAGCGCCGCTGCCAGCAGCGGCAGCAACTGCGCCGGGCACAGTGGCGCCGGCACCGGCGCCGCCAGCCGAACCGGAGCCTGAACCGGAACCGGAACCAGCGCCACCGGCTGCCGCGGCTGCTTCGATTTTGCGCGCCAACAGCTGCTCCATGAGCGTGCGCGGACGCGAGGAGGATGGAAACAGGGCCATGCTTCTGGCCGTGCTCTCACACAAATGGGTTATACGATAATCTGGCCACACTGCGCCTGGGCCGCTGCGGCAAGTTCTTTGCTTAAGTCTTTTGTTTTGCTCAGTTTTAACTTTCGAACGGAATTCGCTTTAACTACGACCAAAGTGCAACATACCTGTAATGAGAGCGAGAGATGAGAGAGAGAGAGAGAGAGAAAGGATTAGAATAAGAGCATGTCAATTTAATCAAACTTTATTTTAATACTCTATTCACAACGTGAAGACGGGTATATTGGTATATAAACTCCGCTTATAACAATATGTGGGGCTGCGTAGGATCATGCCCATGGAAATGTCCCGCCCATACTATTCCCAAATATCAATATTTTCATATATGAAACAGACAAAAGAAGATATATCCGACTCCATCTACTCTATATATAAAGCTGCCTGTCCCGACTGACTTCAAATCGACGCGAGGTAATTCCTTTTACAGCTACCTCTTGTTACCACTAAAACGGGATTTTGGGATTCCACCCACAAGTGTGGAAAATACACGAAATAAAATTCTATGAAAGTTTTTTGTTCAACAGTGTATTCTTTTCTTATCATTTTCATTGCCAATCCGCCTCAAGATCATTTTCTTTTACGCAAAATGTATTTGAGACATGTTTCACACATTTCGTGAAAATGTGCAAAGTCCACGTGGAAATGGCAGTCAACGACTTGGTGGTTGAAGTTGCGGGCCCAAAATCATAAGCACAAAACTATATAAGAATTTATTTAAGACAATTTTCACACTTTTCGCAAAATCCACACTTTTCCACATTTACCATGCGATCGTCATATATTCACACTTTTCGCAAAATTCACTGCTTTTGGCAAAAACATTCAACTCAAACGAAAGTCTACTTTTCTCACCGTGCGTTAAATTTCCAACGGCGGGAAATGGATGGAAACTTGATACATTTTATAGATAGATAAGTCAAGGCCTTGGAATACCAGCTTGTATGTCTACTGTCTTGCCGAATCGAAGCTCTCGCATAAACTTCTGCTCTGCAAGGGTATTTCAAGTTCGGTGTGACTTTCTTGGCTGTAATCTAAGTAGAGTTCGTGTAGCTTCTCTTACTGATCTTTGGCTATTTAACCAATCTGATTATTTTCATTTTGGTTGCCTTCCACATTTGGCTACTCCAGCTGGTGCTGGCTTTTATCGCAGCCTGTTGCTGCTGCCGCTAACTGATGTGCCACAATTTGTTGTCTGTCGCTGCTTATCGCCAATATGGATGGGGCGGGCGCTGTGGCGCGCTGGGCGTGGCGTGTTAATCTAGCTCAGTTGCATATATGGATTGGATTGGATGTGTGGCATTCGCATAATCGCAGCTGATAAAAATTTCTTGTTAATTAACATGAAAGTGCAATGCGAAGTCCGGAGTCCGGAGTCCGGAGTACGCTGACCGACTGTGGCAAGTTGGCTGGCTGTGGCACGTATCCAGTTGCAAGTTTGCCGTTGGCACGGCCAAAAACTCGTCCACAGCCAAACCGAAACTGGCCCCCACTCCCCCCTTCCGCACGACCGCATTCAGCTTTGCTGGCAGTTGGCATCGTTTGCAGTCGTCGTCATATTGCCGCATTTATGCGCACATAAAAGTCAAATAATAGATCCAATAGATACTTTGCCACAACTCGTTGCAAGGCAGTTGTTGCTGCTGCTGTTGTTGTTGTTGTTGCTGCTGTTGCTGTTAGTCGAATGATTTATAAGCAGTTGCTGCTATACCCTGACCACAGCCACAAGATGAGCCACACAAATTCAACGTGCCAAAAGGCATAACACACACATATATCTCTATATAAAAATACATATATATATGTACATATATATATATATATATACATATACCTCTGAGTATTAGCTCGTCCTGTCCCGGCCAGGGTTTCTTTCCGTATCAAACACACACCAAATCTTTGAGCCTCATTTCCAACAAGTTGCCGTGAATTTACCGAAAAGCGTGAAACATGCCTCTGAAGCATTTTCACAAACGATCTTCCACAATTGCGAGCGGAAAATACAAAATCGCTGAAACTCACAATCATTAACCTTTTACTATAAAACCGAACAGTCGAAACTTAAAATAAACCCAAGAATTCTCTTTTTTTACTTGAGTCGTGGATTGTACGAAAACTGTGAAAAACGTCTCAAGTTAACTTTTGCAATTATTAGCTTTAGCCACCAAATATATGCCCCATTTCCACAGAGCCGCCGTAAAACTCCTGGAGAGCGTGAAAACCGTCACAAAAGCATTTTCACAAAGCACTTTAAAAATTAGCTTAAGAGCAATTTCATTATCCGTGCATTTTTCACATTTGCAGGTGGAATTTATCAAATCCCCGTCTGAGTGTGCACAAAATATAACTAAAGTTAACATTTTAGCTTAGCTTTTGAGCAGTGCATTGATCAGTCAGTCAATCAATCAATCAAACAGTATTATCTATGGATAATATTTATAGCCCCAAGCTGTTCGATATATCTGAAGAGTTGGGCAGATCAAATGGCAATTGATGAACTTTATTGAGCATTTTTAGAGATCGTATATTGTTTTTTTTTTTTTGCATTGATCAACTATCTTTTAATATTGGATCGCATCTTAAATTAACCTCTTAATTTCTGAACTTAATTCTCTTAAGTTTATATTAGAACTGAACCAGAGATCACTTTTTTTGCAGCTCTGTTTGGGAAGCCAGATATTGTTGATTCACAGCACGATCTTCGATTTACGATCGTGTTTTGATTCAATTTCTAGTTGCAGTTGAAAGTTGTAAAAGTCGGTTGCACAGAAAATTGTTTTATGGAAAGCAATTAGGCTCCTTAAGCTGTAGATTTTATCTACGTCAAGATCAATTTTGAGCTCCAAAAGAATTATATAGACTGTATTCCTTGAGAGAGTTTCTACAGCAAACTGCCTGCAATTAATCTATTTAACTAAACTGAGTTTCAAACTTAATACATGTGCATTTTTCAATTGAAGATCAAGATAATCAGCTGTAAATCAATGAATGATCATTGCGAGATTAAAATATGGTATTAGTGTAATCGATTGCAAAGCCTGCTTTCAATGCGCAAATAAATCGTAAGTGATCTAGTTTAAGTTTAAGGATAATAAATCACAGCGGTCTGATCGCATCTTGCTGATCGTGTCCAAATTTATAAGTCCTTGAATTTGTTGCAGATTCGATGAACTGTTAATATGATTTAGTCAAAGCATTTAAATGGTGGATCGCAACAGCATTGATCTGCAACTGATCTAGCTGATAATTCAATCTTCTTTTATTTAGATCAGATCGTTCAGTTTAATTTGGGCATAAATTTGTTCAAATTTTGTGACGATCGGAGCACCTCAGAGATCGACCCACGATCGCAGATAACTGCAATTTGTCTAGCTAACATAAATTATGTATAGAGCATGAAGATCACTTCGTGAAGCTGCTCACTTGCTTATTCAATGGGAATTGCTTGCTATGAAGCTTTATTTTGTATCTTTAGAGGTGTTGCCTATGTTGAAGCAAAATGAGTAAAGCCTGATCTTGTAGATGTGCTCTAAAACTTCTTTAATTGAGCATTAAGTAAGATATATTTGTTTCAATGTATAGATCAGTTGCCTTTTGTTGAAGCCAATTGATCGTGCATGTTCGTAGCTTAAGTAGCCAATATTTGCTATTAAGATGATTTTTTTTTTTTTTTGATTTGCAAGATCAGTTCAGTTTGTTGAAGCCAAATGACGATCAGCTGATCGTACAGATCCGCTATACAAGCTCTTAATCTCGTTAATTAGTTAGTCAATTTGGCTAAGTAGTGCCATTCTGAATACTTTGATCAGATGTAGATCAGCTGAAGATCAGTCGATGTCGTTTCGTACATTCAATTGTTTGGACTGCTGGCTTCTGTTGAAAGAAGAGCTGTGGCTCGCTTAAGCATATGAGTTATATATGAGTTATATTTGTGAACGATCGTGCTTTATAGTCAATTTATTATCTATATAGACTTTTGTGAGCGATTCGTGGAGGGTTTCAGCAGGGTTTTAGCAATATGCCATGTTGAGGGTAACTAAACGTCGACGTTGCACATAAATTGTCTGTGGTTGATCATGGCTGTTGTTGTTGTTGTTGTTGTTGTTGTTGTTGTTGTTGTTGTTGTTGTTGTTGTTGTTGTTGTTGTTGTTGTTGCTTTAGCCAACTGTCTTGTACTTTTATGGTCGCTCGTCTTATCAATAATTTATGTCAGATTATACCGTTATGTCACAATAAATTAAAGTTGGCAACTTATTTTCCCGGCTCTGACGATTTTTCATTTTATTTTATTTTATTTATTACTATTTTTTTTTTTTGTTTCTCTTTATTATTTTTGTTATTTTTTATTATGGCCAAATCTGTCAGTTTAGTGGCGCATTTGGAAAATGGGGAAAATTGAACGGCTTAACCAGTAAAGTGGCGTCGTCGCGGCCCAACCTTGTTCCCGGCCCCACAACTTGGCCAGATCTGGGGCCTGGGGCCTGGTGCCTGGGCCGAGTCGGGCGCATGGCGTGCGGCGGCAAATTTCACTGTCACGCCTCGTTTTCAATTAACTTGTTGGCGGCCGCTGGCCGAGGCCGATAAATCAAATGTGCCGCCGCCAGAGGCAGCAAATGCCGCTGCAACTCGGCGGCTGCAGGCTCTTGGCCAGTGGCCACTGCAGTTTTTGATTTATGAAGATCGCTTCATTTGGCGTCGGCAGCTGCTGCTGCTGCTGGAGATGCTGCTGCTGCACGCAGCCATGTCAAAGTTTATCGCCGTCCTGTGATGATTCATGTGGCAGGCACTGCCTGGCAGTGGTCATGTGGCAAGAGTCGGCTAAGCATCTCAACCTGCACCTGCAGCTGCAGCTGCCTGTTGCCGTTGCCTGTTGGCCATAAATGCGCAACTGCAACTGCGAGTGCCTGGCTGCTGTTTATGGTAGTTGCCAGTTGCCAGTTCGCAAGGGTCAATCCGTTTGCGTGGCGCAGATACAAAAGTATCTTTTTAGCCGCACCGACTGCTGAATGCTGCCAGCAAACCTGTATCTATCACTTAGAAATGTATCTCTCTTTTTTTTCCGCGTACACAACAGCGACGCATCGGCTACGCAACGGCTGCGAGCCACGAGTGCACACTCTTTCCAAGTATCTTAAGCTAATGCGCGTTCTTGCTGCAATTTTGAGAATTTATCTCAATTTATTCTTGCAGCACGCATCTTTTTTCTAAGATTTTCTTTAAGTATTGTGCAACTCGATTAAATTAAATATAATCAATAGCAAGCCATCAGCTGCGGTTGAGCCTAAAAAGTATCTACGAATCTGCAGCTCGTTGAAAGTATCTTTAGAGTACACAAAGATTTTATCCAGCTGCGGAGTACATATTGCAGACAAGCTTAAAAAGTATCTGTTGAAAGGTATCTATGTATCTACAGCTCGAAAATCTGTCTTTAGGCAATAATAAGTTGTAGCTGTAAGCCTAAATCTAGATCTATGAATGTACAGCTACAAGAATCTATCTGTATGTATCTCCCTTGATGTGTATCTATCAAAAAGTATCTACGAATGTACAGCTAAATAAATGTATCTCAAGAGTGCACACAACAATCATAAGTAACTATTGGCTTACGAACAGTAACTGCTAACTTGAAATGTATCTATGAATCTGCAGCTGGTAGAATGTATCTTTAGATTACATAAGGCCAATTATCAGCTGCGGAATATCTATTGGTTCTGCAGCTTGTAAAGTATCTATTGAAAGGTATCTTTAAATTGAATACAACAAGCTTATCAGTTTGCTTAAGAACGTATCTAAAGTATCTTAAGTATCTAAAAACTAGAATAGTGATAAATAAGTTAAACAAAGTTTTCTCATGCGCTATAACATCTCAAGAGGTATCCCTCAAATCTAACTTCAGGTCCGATCAAAGTATTTGTAAGCTGTAAAAGTATCTATCAGATACGAAATACAGTTTGTATAGCAAAGCAATAAAAAGGCTACAAAAGCAATTAGAGTACGAGTATCTAAGAGCTGACGAAAGATATCTGCTAGCTGAAAAAGTATCTTTTAACATTATTACAGTCGCAAATTGTCTGCGAGGCTAATTAAACTGCTCAAGGGCCATTAAAGTAGCGACTCATTGAGTTGAAAATAATCTTAAACTATAATATTAATGATATATCTTATAGATACATAATGAAAAGCTATAAAGCTAGCCGTGCATGTAAAAGGTGTCCTGCAAGAAAGTACCTAGAACTTGTAAAAGTATCTTGCAGATACATATTTCTTAAGACCAGTTTGAAAATAGTTTTTGATAGTAAAAGGCACAAGACAAAAGTCAACTTTGGCTTTTGCAGTCGAGTATGCAGTTTTAGCCTGTACAAAAGTATCTTTCAGATAAAAAATAGATTTGTTTCGAATTGATTGAAAGGCACAAAAACCATCCAAGTGTAAAAGCGGGCCAATACAATACACAATACAAAGTATCTATAGCTTAAGCTAAAGTATCTGGTAATATTAAAAGTATCTTTCACACACAAATTAGCTATTATTTCAGAACATATGTTGGCCACAAAAAATGCATCTAGTATTGAGCTAATACAAATGTTCGAAAAGTATTTTTCAGATACGATAAACAGAAAATTTCAGCTGAAAAATTGCATTTCAGCTAATGAACCGACATTTGCTTATGCAGCCAATAAGTTAGCTGAAAGTAATGTATCTGCCAGCTGGCTGCCAGTTGGGTATAGATTGCAAATTAATAAATCGCAGGTAACAAAAAAAAAATACTTTTAATTAACAAGCCAGCCAGCAATATCAACAAAATCAATTTGGTGCCGCGTTTCTCGGGCAAACAGAACAGAACAGAACAGAACAGAACGAAACAAAACACAGCCAAAGGCGTTCGGATAGCTCACAGATAATTTTCGGGCTAAGATACTTGAGATACTCACTTGGTGCTGGTTGCGCGGGCGCTGCTTAGCTGCAGCTACAGATACAGATACAGATACAGATACAGATTCAGATACAGTTACCGTTACCGTTACAGCTGCTGCGACAGCCTCAGCTACGCTCGCAGCCCGAACTCACACACAAAACAATTATGCTGCCAAAACAACAACAAATAACAACAACAACAACAACAAATACAAATAAAATTAAAATAAATACAAAAAAAAAAAACAAAAACAAACAAAAAAGTCTCAATAAATAATAAAGAATAGTTTTTCTATTTGCAAAGAGCAAACGGACTGCGCTGCAGCCCGATCGTGCGGCCCAGGCGAACGGCAGCGAGCGAGTGTCAGAGCGAGACAGCGCGAAAGAGCGAGAGAGCGAGACAGCGTGAGAGCAGGCGATACGTTCACGCACAAGGCACACAATTGGCCGATCGCTTGTTGACTTTGCAACGGCGCACGAGCAACTGAACGCAATGTTCGGCCGTCAACCGCAAGCAAAGCTCGAAAGCTTGCACCGCCGACTAACGGCTGCAGAGCCCGAGGAGCCGAAGAGCCGAGAAGCCGAGGAGCCGAGGAGCTGCCGAACGGCACAGCCGAGCCGTAACGAGCAGCTGCACGAATGCCAATTGCTAAAAGCAAATACTGCGTACCGCAAATTACAGGGAAAATTAAATCATTTCTATGAAAATGTACCGTTCTTTTGGTGCAAGTATAAGTGTATAATTATATATAAGCATAAATTGTATAATGCATCAATATATGTAAATGTAGACACAAGCGAAGCATTTTTCAATTTAAACTAATTAATCGCAACTTATTCCTAGTATTTAGCATTTCATTAGAGACTCTGGTACAATTTGATTTTTAAATACCATTTTGTACCACAAATTAGCAACGAAATGAACCCATCTCTATGCAAATGTACCATTCTTATGGTGTAAGTATGAGTGTATAGTATAAATAGTTGCATATATTAATATATATGTAGACATCGGCAAAGCATTTTTCGATTAAATCCCGTCTTGTTCCCAGTATTTGGCAAGTATATTTTTTGAACAGCTGATCCATAAACTTTTTCTAAAATATTTTATCCCAATGTATGTTGAAGTACCATTATTGTACCATTATTTTCACCAATTTAAATATACTCAAACGCAAACATTTTGTAAGCATTTTCTTAAAGATAATTGTGTACCATTGCCTAAAAAAAGCTCCAGTTTTTTGGTACACTTGTGTGTAGCAAAACTTATAAATTCAAATATTTTCACATTTTATTCAAGATGGAAGACAATCAACTATTATTTTGTGACAGAAAGTTGTCATTACATAAAGTTCTAAAATAGAGGGAAAATACATAAATAATGTACAGGTTTTTAAAGCAAAGGGTCAGTGTACCATTGCATAAAAAAGGTACCAGATTTTTGGTACATTTTAGTGCGTGTGTGGCTATTGTAAGGCAAATAAATAAGAATACTTGTGTATTTAAAATGGTCTAAAAAAGGTAAAATTTTTTGTGAAAAGGTCAAGTGTACCAATGGTACACTTTTTTGGTACATTAAATGCAAAGCTTTGCGTCTAATACATATGTACCATTATGTAAGAATATTTTCAATGTGCCAATGCATTAGGAAGGTACAATTTTTTTAGGGATTTTAGTGCGTTTGTGTGGTTGCGTGGTCATCGTAGGGCAACTTAATAAAAAAAATGTACCATTTTTTTGTAAATAAGTCCATTGACTTTTGGTACATTAAATACAATTGCACATTTTGTTCAAATTAGGCGTGCAAATAGTGCCACTTTGTAGGAATAGAATAAATGTACCAATACCAGAAAAGGGTACCAGTTTTGGGTACATTAATGGTGACATGCTGGCGTTGCCAGTCAGACAGTCTGTGCGTGTGTGTGTGTGTGTGTGTGTGTGTCGCACTCTGTAGCTGTTGTCTGTGTCTCATCCTAATCCCAGGCACTGATCACGGCATAAATCAGCAACAACAAGAACAACAACGGCAACAACACGGGCAAGAGAAACAACGTCAACGACAACGACAACGACAACATGATGGAATAATGGGCCTGATTGAAACATGAAAAGCATAGCGACAACTGTCAGGGTTGCCAGCCTGCTCGGGGGATCATGGCCCGATCCTCAACAAGGCTGCTAATTGCGTTGGCAAATTGCCGGCATTGCATTTGATTTGCATAATAGTCGAATGCTGACGACGACGACGACGACGACGATCAATGGAGCGGCGGTACGGTGTACCGTTTGGCAAAGCCAATATGCAAATTGGCTTTGGCCCAATCGGGCCGGCAATGTTTATGACAGGCTCTGGCGGCTGTCACAATATTTGTACGGTATTAATTGCCCACTTGACGCCTGTGGCCCCCAGTGTGTGTGTGTGTGTGTGTCTCCGGGCCCAATAAGCCCGGCCCGGCCCGGCCCGGCCCGGCCCAAAGACGTTGCGTTTAAGTGTTTTATGAAGTCAGGCAGATGGGGCGGCCCGATAAGCGCCCAGCCGATACACACACTCGTTGGGGACCGAAAGAGCCTGGGCTCACATAGCTCATAGCTGTCATAGATATCGCCCATGTTTGGCCACATGCAACAGAGATACAAAGCGATACATACGCAATGAGACGCCAATAAAAAATCGAGAAAAATTTTTGCAAAAATGGCAAAACTTGAAGAGAGATCAGTTGGCAAATGGGCTTGGCACACAATATTCGCATTTGCCAATTGATTCGCATACTAATCGAATTTAACGCTCCATTATGCCCAGTCGAACAATTCAATCAATCTGCCTCCAGCTGCTGCTTCTTCTTCTTTAGTCTCCGATCGGAAATGCGCGTATCTTATCGCATCTATTCGACTATTTCTGTACTTGTTTCATGGGACAAGCCTTTTCAATATCAATGCCATCCAATCATTTCGCTTGTCTTCAATTACCAAAAAAAAAAAAAACAAAAACAAAAAACGAGAAAGTAAGGATCTGCTCGGCACGCCGAAAATTTGATACACTTTGCCTTTCGGATTTACGGATAAGAAAATGTTAAATTGCATATGTATTGAGTGCTGCTTCTTCTTCTTATATGCATCTTATACCTGCGAATTAGCAGGGCATTGCGACTTTGTGGTTGCTTTTGCAACAAGTTAACAACACTTCCATTTTCAGATACTTCGGATATTATGTCAAAAACTCTCTGGTTAACAATATCAATTAAAGCTAAGCTTTGAACCAAATATTTTTCATATGAGAATCACATATATACGATCGATTCCTAGGGATAACTTAAACATTTTCACATGCACAAGAAGGCATCTTTGGCATCAGAGAGAAAATATATATTCGTCAGTCGAACTCAGATCATACATGTACATATACATATGCATACATACATATACATACATATACATATGCATTCATATATATTTACATGCACATGCAGAAAAAAGCTAGGGAACTGTTCCCTAGAGTCAGGGTATCTGTATGTCGTGCACGCCCGGCTAGAATCCTCCGACTTGCTTAAGTTTTTAAATATATATATATATATATATATATACTACTGGGCAATCTTTACTGCACTGGCGCCCAACTGGCAAACGATCTTTTAGTCAGAGACGAAGTTGTTGCATTTCCTGTGCTGCATTTGCGCCCAATGTCTGTCCCTGGCCCGTACCAGTGTCCGTTTGTGACATGCCACAAAATGTTGTCGCCATAATTTCCCATTTTACACTGCAGGAATAGAGCACTACTTACTGGCCCAAGCAGTACGCTTGCCGCAGTAACAAAGAGCTACTAAGAGCCACGGTGAGCTATCAAGAGATACATAATGTTGTCTATACATCTAATGATCATCTAATGATAATAACAATAATAATAATAATAATAATAACAATAATAATAATAATAATAATAACAATAATAATAATAATAATAATAATAATAATAATAATAATAATAATAATAATAATAATAATAATAATAATAATAATAATAATAATATCAATAATGATTACAGTAATAATAATAACATAATGATAATGATACTAATGATAATAATAATAATAATAATAATAATAATAATAATAATAATAATAATAATAATGAGAATGCAAATAATAATATTTCTTATATTTACAACAATAATAACAATAAAAACTAATATTTATATGAATGAATTATTGTCCGATCTTTATGAAATTTTCAGAGCATGTATATATAATATATAACCTCAAACTTATATTTCTAAAAATACAATAATGTTGTCTGTAGCTCATGAAAGCTTTAATATATGCCTAAAAACCGCATATCGATATCGATTTGTCTGTCAGTTATCGATAATTTGGGCGAGGGCAACAGAAGGAGCTACATTTAAAATTACAACTCTCTAGATCTTATAGACGCTGTACAAACTTTCCCTTATAACTTGACTACTGGCAACTGTAGCTTGTGGAAAAAAAATCAGACATTTCTCAACGGTTCGGTTCACGGATTGAAATAGCGGTTCGTGAAACTGGTTCGGGACAAACATGAACTCAGATTGAGATTTAAATCTTGATTTACCATTGATCTCATCTTTGGTCAACTGACTTGGCATGAGGTTGGGTTCATGGTAAGAGCTGATTGTAATTTCGCACTCGAACCGGTTCGCAGCCTCGCTTAAGCGAATGCGAATTTCGTGCCTGCAATATTACTCTACCCTAATCACAGTAGATTTGAGCAGTAGCTAAACTTTTTTTGCAGTGTAGAGGCTGTGCAGATCGCGGGCCGGTGTTGCATGCAGCACGGTGTTGCCGTGTGCGAGTTGTTGGCATCGTCGTCGTGTTTGGGTGTCGCGCGACAGGCTACATAACCTTTAAGGCAATCGGAGCACTGAGTGCTGCAGCAGCAGTTGCAGTGGCAATTGCAGTGGCAGTTGCAGTTGCAGTTGCAGTTGCAGGAAGTGCGGAAGAGAAGTGGCAAACGCACAGCTAGCAGCTTGCAACAAGGCGGCCGGAGGAATGACAAATATGCTGGCGGCACCCGGCACGCAACTCCCGACGGGGACAAACGATGCCAACAGCAAATGCAACAACTGCAACAACAACAACAACAACTGCAACAACTCGAGTTGCATTTGATCTGCCGGCAGCGACAACTCGGACTCGGATTCGATTTACTGGAAATTGGAAAAGCACAAAAAGCACAAACAAAACAAGACCCAAAGGCAAAAGTCTCGACTAGCCAAATCGCAAATACCCTAGGAATTGTTATATACATAACTTTTACATATATATAGATTTAATTTTAATTTCATACATTTTATTAATAATTCCCAAGAGAAACAGAAACCCCAATAAAATATATTTTTATAATTTATTATTATACCACTTGGGATACCCTTGGTTTAATGGCTGATTGACTAACCGGCTGATCAACTTTCTGACGGTTTGATTGGTTGACTGACCGATATATTGACCGACTGACTGACTAACTAACTGATGGACTAACGGACCGACCAATCTACTGGGTGATTGACTAAATAGCTAACTGACCGACTGCTTAACTGTTTGACTGACTGACAAACTAAGTGACTGATTGACAAACTAACTGATTGATGGAATGACTTACCGAGTGACTGAGTAACTGACTGGCTGATGGATTAACTGATTGGCTAACAGACAAGTTGATTGACTGGCTGTTTGTCTAACTAAGGGACTGATTGGCTGATTGACCCACAGACAAACTGATTGACTGACTGGTTGGCTGACTATAAGCTGACCGACTGACCAATAGATTGACTGATTGATGGACCAACTGACTGACTAACTACTAAGTGATTGAATTAACAGCTAACAGACCGACTGGCTGAATAATATACTGCCGGGTTGCTTAACTGTTTGACTGACTGACTTACGAATAGACTGACTAATTGAATAACTGATTGAATGATTGACAGACCAATTAACTAACTGATCGACTGACTGACTGACTAACTGTTTAACTGACGGACTGACTAATTGAATCACTGAGATACTGACTGACTAACTGATTGTCTGATTGAGTGATTGACTGACTGACTTACCGTTAAACTGACAAACTAACTGACTGACTGACTAACTGAGATTGACTTGCTTGACATACTTTAGTGACACTGTCTGATCGACTGATTGGCTGACTTTTCTATATAATATGATAAATACAATTGAAGTGTCGGCACTCTACATCAAATTGTTACGCACTGCATGGCATAGTTAAAGTGCACAACGGCAGGGTATACGAGCAATACGGACAAGAGCAAATGACGCAAATTGCGCACAGTGAATACCCAACACAGTTCTTTCCTTTTTTTTTACTTTGTTGTTGTTGCTGTTGCTGTTGTTGGTGTTGTTTGCCTTATGCTACTCTTGACTTGCGGCTTTCGCTGTTATTTATTTATTTTGCCATTGTTGTTGTTGTTGTTGTTGTTGTTGTTGTTTGGTGGCTTACAGCAACGCCCGCTTGATCATGTAATTACTCTGACGATCACACGGTGGCCGTTGATGGGCCGCTGACGTCAACGGAAGTCGCCGCCGACATCGGCATCAACGTCGGCATCGGCGTCGGCGTCGGCGTCGAGGCCGCCTCAGAGGCTGTGCTTGTGAGACCGCGAGACTGCGTGACCGTAACGGTCGCCCCCTACCCCTCCCCAACCCCTCCTCAACCCCATTTTTGCAGCCTAATCGATTTCTCGCACCATTAGCGGGCGTCATAATTCAAGCGGCCAGCCACCCCCAAACCGTCTGGCAGAGACGCCGGCAGCGACGTTGGCGACGTGGCGTTGATGGGCTCCGATTAGATATGAACAACAACTATGGGCTGTTCAGCTGACGGATGGCCGCGACTATGCCATATAAAAAACAACAACAACAGCAACAACAAAAAAAACGGCCAACAACAATCAACCCGCCGCCCTCCGACCATGCCAGCAATATCCAATTATAATGCCGAGTGTTATGCGGCCCATCATCAAAATGATCACCATGATACTGTTACCGTTAGCCAGCAATATTTCCATGTCAGAGCTGGTGAAATATGGTCACATTTCGATGATAAATGCGCCCCGATTGATGTGACAGATACATATTTATCCATATTTAGCTGTCTTCCCTCTCTATTGTTTCAATAGCAAATCCCGCTGAGCTGAGCTGTTCGCTGGAGAGGCTCATGTTAAATTTATTGACTCTAGGTGTCAAATATCCAATACAATTTTAAAGCCACGGTAAAACTATATTTTTTGGTCTGCTAAATTAGTTGGGAGCGGCGTTTGCGCTGATGAAAATCGTGTCCAAGTGAAAAGATTGATTGCAGCAATTTATGGCTGGAAGTGCATATTTACAAGCTGCTTGCAAATTCTACAAGCTACTATTTTTGGCAAATATAAATCGATTCTTTTAACAAGCTATTTCCAGCAATATGTATAAATACATCAAGTTAATTTTTGTACAAAATAAACATAAAGAAAAGAAATGTGCAAAGCATGAAAATCCCTAGAGTAAAATTATGAAATAGTCAAAAACTAAGTACAAGGTACAAGGTACAAGGTACAAGGTACAAGGTACAAGGTAGAAGGTAGAAGGTACAAGGTACAAGGTACAAGGTACAAGGTACAAGGTACAAGGTACAAGGTACAAGGTACAAGGTACAAGGTACAAGGTACAAGGTACAAGGTACAAGGTACAAGGTACAAGGTAGAAGGTACAAGGTACAAGGTACAAGGTACAAGGTACAAGGTACAAGGTACAAGGGACAAGGTACAAGGTACAAGGTACAATGTACAAGGTACAATGTACAATGTACAAGGTACAATGTACAAAGTACGAGGTGCAAAGTACGAGGTACAAAGTTATGGCCAATTCAGCTAGCCAAATCAGCTGTTTTCCAGCTAAATGTGGCTATTTTCAAAGGCCGTCAGCCGAAAATGAAATGTTTAACAAATATAGCTACATTCTTGGCTATCTAATTTAATCGCAGAATGACTCTATAAATCTATATAAACTAAAGAAATCCAGAAGAACACAGAAAAAATAATTACAAACTCGAGCTGAAGCAGAATTTAAACAAAACGAGGACAAAATTTATGTAAAATATCTAAAAGCGAGCATAAAAAAAATAAACTCGAGCTGAAGCTGAAGTCAAATCTAGCGAAAGCTATGGATAACACCTGAGCTTGAACTTTTTTATACAACTATTATAGAGCATTACAATGTCGTTGTTGTGGCAATTGTTTATCTGTGTTGTTTTTTGTTTTTGCTGTAAAGTTTTTATGGCCTCGGCGGCCGCGGCAACTCAGACCCAAGATTTGCCATTATTAATGACCGCGACTGGAGCCGCAAGTCATAAGCAAAATGGAGCCCAGTGACGTCACAGCGCGCAGTGCCTTGACACCCACACACACACACACACACACACACAGAGGGGGGGGGGGGGGGGGGGGGGGGGGGGGGGGGGGGGAAGAGGGGGGTCTTTATCTAAAGTAATCAACGTTTTGACTGCTTCACGTAGCCCACGCCGCAATCTCGCGTGGCAAGGGGGCAGACAGTCGGAGAGGCGGAGAGGCGGACAGGGCAGGGGGAGAGGCAGACAGGCTGGACAGCATCTCCAAATGGGAATGCAAAACAGATGCTCCAAACGCCCCCGACTGCCACTCCCCCTCCTGCTCCCAATACATATATAGTACATACTATATAGCTAGTTGCGGTTGGTTGATTTACCAGGAAATGTGAATCCACGGAATACCACACACTGATATCAAAAGACAATAAATAGGCTGGCGAACAAAATGAAATAAGATAAAGATACAAGATAAACACACAGTTGATAGATATATACTGATCTGGGACAATTCCATGGTAACGTCTGTTTGCAGAAGATATAAATATTTTCAATTCGGTTTCGCCGTAAAACTCCTGCCTGATATCTTCTTGAACAGTTGGCAAAGTTTTCCGAATATAATCGTCAAGTTAAAGAGCAACGATTAAACAGAATATCAGAATGTTAGCCTCCAATCAAGTCGCTTTTCAAGTCATGTGCAACGACTTATTACGTATTATAAAAATAACCATGACGTAGATATGCCTCGCATATCGTATATCCAACTGAATGAGGCACTATCCGCCGAATTTGAATGAATTATACGAATGCTGGCAAAGGCAAATATAATGAATATATATATATGGCATTGGCTTGTGCGGATGATAAGCGAAACTAGTTCAGCTATAAGATATGCGCCCCACTGAATGTACTCATACACATATACTTGCTAGCTTATGAGTACATTCATAACACTTGCTTGCTTATGAGTACATTCATAATGCTTGCTTGCTAATGAGTACATTCACAGGCACAGCTATGAGCAACTGCCATAAAACTAAGACGTGGAACTTAATTAACATAATCAAGTTTCTAGTTCATATATATATATGGCCGGGTATATGCGAAGCATATCCAATTGAAGGATTTTCCAAAAAATTCTACATCATTTACATTTACTTGGAGGTTAGAATAATGAGTCAGATTAAAACTCTGGAATAATTCTGCGTAAAGAACTTTAGACATATAGAATTATAGTCTAGAAATGTACATTATTTCTCTGAGTGTGAAGAATTTTAGATATATAAATATACATAATAGACCAGGATTGTAGAAAAAACTGCCTATATGAGCTGCAAAATGAATGTAGGTTTATCCCCAAAAGTTCTATAATGCCTAAGAACTCATCTATCCACAAATTGACTCAACCTAATCTAACATAACAAATTGACAATATCCAACTGTAGCCTCTCCACAAAGCTCAATATGACTACTCTCGATATGCAGGGCATTCGAACCAGCAACTTTGCTAACTTTCATGACTTTCGCCCACTAAGAAAACTCGACTTGAAATCTTTTCCATGTCAAATTGTGGAAAAAGCGCGTTTTTATCCATCTATCCAATAAATTGGTCCACAATGCTCAATATTTTCATTCTGGGGATTCGAACCAGCAACTTTACTAAGTTTCAAGACTTTCGCCCACTAAGAAAACTCGACTTGAAATCTTTTCTAAGCCGAAATTTGCAACAAGAGCGTTTTTAAAATATTGCATATAAGCAAAAATTATGCTCACACAAAGACATTAATTTATAATATTTGAGTTTTTGAGAACAACATGAAATTAGGCCGAATTCCTAGTGCGAATTCGTGAGCAAGTTGAAATTTCTAAAAACATGGCCTATGCACGTACAAATAGATATATTTGCCAAATGGGCCTAGCTTAAAACTAGTACGCTGCACGCCAGAGCAAAGCAAAACTTTTGTTCGACTTGCATATAATGCTCAAGTATATAAAATGCTTATTTCTTGACAGTTTTGAATTGCCCAACTGTAATTGTATATGTTTACATATACAATCTGTAGAATACATGAAATTTGGAATATAGTATATACATTATTTTATAGTTTTCTTGATTTCCAAAACGTATTCAGCTCTATAGTCGAAACTTTCAAACTTTTTCCTTTCTTGGGCCTAGAGAAACCCATGTGTAGTAATACACACTTAATACAGATACTAACAGGTGCTCTTTAACTATATGTTTATTGTGAATACGCCCACTAAAGCCGACCCATAAAAAAGAAGAAGAAGAGCAATGCTCGAGCGTCTGGAGGGGCAGCAAAAAATGCCATTGATATAGATAAAGATATAGATATAGATTAAAGCCAGATAGTAGCCATATATATACATATATGTCGTGCATATATAAATATATATATGGTAGCTATACGAGCATATATATAGCTATGCATACATGCGTAAGGTTTGTCAAATATTTATATTATGATATTTTGTTTTTATTACATATAGTTTATATATCCAAGTTTTGCTTTTTTGTTGACTTAAGAAATAGCGATAGTTCTTGTTGTTGTTGTTGTTGTTGTCTGTCTGTCTGTCTGTCCGTCTTGTTTTTATATGGTATATATGTATGTATATAAGAGACATTAAAGGCATATAGGAGAAATAATACACATATAGGCGTATATATCTATAATACTAAAATATACAGAGTTAATCACTAAGATAAGCGTCCGTCGTTGTTGTTGTTGTTGCTGTTTGTGTGTGTGTGTGTGTGTGTGTGTGTGTGTGTGTTGTGATAAGACACTGTTATATGTAAATATATATCTGTGAAGTCGGTGCCACAACTTTTATCAGCGCACCCAATTTCAACATCATCATTTGTCGGCGTCGAGTCATAAGATACAAAAAAACAACAAAAAAAAAAAATGAAACAAAAAAATACAAAAAAAAAAAAAAAAAAAAAAACACCCGTTGTACGTTCCGCGGCAATGGAATCTCTCGACTGGCGATAAGATAAACGCCAAATTAATTACCCGCACACACACTTACGCCCCACTTCTCTAACTCTAATATCTCGAACTCTTTCTCTATATCATAAAAAAAAAATCATATATATATATATATATATATATGTGTGTGTGTATGTATGTAGTGCACTTATATAAGCTACGATAGCAATGTTAAATTTAAACAACAACAAAAAACATAATACACAGAGCACACACAAACCCCCCCCCCCCCCCCTCAACGAGCAATTGCGTGGCCAGCCCCCCGTTCCCCCCTGCCACTGTGCCTTTTAAACTTAATTGAGATTTCCCATAATTGTGACGCTGCCGTCGCTGCCATCGTCGCCGTCGTTGCTGCAGCGCTGCTTGCTGCTGCCTACCTTCTTAGTGCCATCGCTGAGCTGCGTGGCAGCCAAAAGCTCGCTCAGCTGTCGCTCTCTTTCCCGTTCGAGCTGGCGCTGCTGCTGCTGCTGCTCCAACTGCAACTGTTCATCGATGTCCTCGTCGTCGCCGCCGCTCAATTCGCCGCTGCTGCTGTGACTCGATTTGCGGGCGAGAGCAACGCGTATGCCGTTAACAATGCACTCGCCGCCATCCAGAGCGGAAATTGTGGAGCCGCAATAATACAAATTGCTGCAGCTACTCGCCGCGCTCACATCCGACTGAGCTTCATCCTTGGCGCCGCCGATGCTGCCGGCGGCAGCGGCACTCGCTTCCAGCGAACAGCGACGCTGGCAGCGTGCGCGCTGCAACCGAAAATACTCCATCTCCTCCATGCTAATGCCGCAAGCGGTTATATCATCCGAATAGTCGGACACGACCACCGACGGCGTTCGCACATACCGTACACCCGCCATGCTGCCCAGCTCGCTGACGCAGCTTTGCGTGGACTCGCGTCGTGAGCCGGGCGGCGCTGCCAGCGCCGCAACGACACGCTCCTCCAGCAGCACTTTAGTGGGCACGCCGGCGCCCACGCCCACGCCCACACCCACGCCCAGACCGAGGGCAGCTGTGGCGCTGGTCGGCGACGTTAGCGGCGAATCGGGCAGCGCTGTCGGCTCGGCCAGTGGTAGCAGGGCCGGGCGTAACGGTAAATCGGTAACGGTCAGCGTCATGCGTCGCTGCGGCGTCGGCAGTGTTTCCATATTAACATCATCAACATCGAGGCCCAGCGCCGAGTCGCTGCTCGCACAACGCGTCACCTTTGGCTTGCGGCGAGCGACAGCATCGCATTCGTTGTCGCTGCTGCAGGGACTCAAGCCGCCCGCATTGCAGCCCTCATCCGAGTTGGCAGCGCTGCCCGCAATCACAGCTGGCTTCAGCTGCGCCTGCTCTGCTGCTGGCTGCTGCACAATCATTGCCTGAAACTTTTCAATCAGCTGTCGTATACGCGTCCTGGAATCAAAAGCTTTTTCGCTCTCTCGCTCTCTCACTGGATGCTGCTGCTGCGCTGCGATTGCGTTGAAATCCTGGAAGAAAGCTGCGCGCAATTGCGCCTTGTGCTCAGCAAGACGAAGCTGACGTTCACATGGAATAACACACGCAGTTGTTGTTGTTGTTGCTGCACTCTCTTTTGCCAATGCTTCTTCTGGTTCTTTTTCTATTGCCGATGCTGCTGCTAATTCTGCCGCTGTTGTCTGTTCGAGGCGTGCGCAACGCTTCGCTGCTCTCTGATAACTAAAAGTCGTTGGCGCTGCCGTCGCGCATTTATTTTGAGCGTTAACCGTTGTCAGCGCCGTCGACGCTGATGTCGTTGTCGCTGACGCCGGCGTCGCTGTCATTATCTTGAGCATTGACTCGGTTTCGGATTCGGTTTCGGTTACGATTTTAGTTACGGACACGGCGGCGACAACATCGGCATTTTGTTGACCATCGCGGCGCGCACTCATCGCTGTCAACGTCGCGTTCGCGTTCGCGTCAGCGTCGGCGTCGGCGTCGCGTGCGTTTCAAAACTCGGTTTTAGATTTTTACGCGTCCGCGCACTTGAAATTCAAATGACACCTGCCGCTGCCGTCGCTTAACTGTCGCTCTGACTATAAACTCGGTCTTCAACAGCGACGCCAACAGCGACGGCGACGGCGTCGTCAACGGCAACGGCAACTGCGACGGCGCGCAGCGTGACGCTGGTTATGATGTTGCTGCTGCTGCTGCTGCTGCTGCTGCTGCTGCTGCTGCTGCTGCTGTTGCTGATGAAGAAGGTGGTGCCGCTGTCGCTGCTGGCGTTTACCCCGTTCTATTGAATTTTCGTAGTTGCTCATTGCCCGCTTACGCGACCGCGACCGCTGCGGCTCTCAGTGACGCTGGCTGTTTTGATGCGGCCGCTGCTGCTGCTGCTGCTGGCTGCAATTGTAAGCAGAATTGGAATTGGAATTGGAATTGGAATTGTGTGTGATCTTGAAACGTTGACGCAATGTGCAATGATCCCGCACGTAAACTTACACACACACGCACACACTCGCACACCGAAACACTTATTGCTGCTTATTTATTTATTTATACTCGTATTTCATTTTTGTTGCTGCGCTCCAATTGCTTTGCTAGTTTTCTTAACTTGAGCGCGTAATTGCATTTAAGCACAAAAACACAAACACACACACACACACACACTTGCACATACATGCACAGCAACTGACAGACTGACAGACGTCGTGCTCTCATATGCCGACGCACAGTGGGTCGCACATCCACTTTCTGATTATTTTTGCTAATCATCAATTCGGAGAATGTGTCAAATGACGTTTGCACTTGACTCAAGCGTCATTTGGTGCAATTGGATAGTAAAAACAAATGTTTCGTCGACTCAATATTTGTAATTATAAGTTTAAGATTAGTACTAACAAATGATTCAAGAAGATTTATAAGTAATACTGTGCTGGCTTTTATTATCCGTTAGGTGATATGTTCAAATGATATATTGCAACCAGTTCTAACTAAATAAAAAATTTAAAATAAACAAATTTATTGTCATTTTTTATGATAAAGTCGTTACTTTTGATACTCGCTTAAAACCGAATGTCATGTCTGTAAAGTTATTGGGGAATAATTCAGGACAATGACATTCACAATAGTTATAGGCGTCATTATGAAAACGCCCAGATATTCAGTTTCAATTATATGATACACGAAAAGTCTTGATTTTGGGCATACGAATACAAATTTATTTTTCGAATGAATATTTTCTTGAGTAGGGTATCTGCTAGTCGTCTCGATAAGCGATTACCATGGTAGCATGTTTTGATAACAAGCAATTCATCAGTCACAAATACATATTTTGTACGTATGTATGAGTGTACTAACGTATGTTATCACAGATACATGCATGGACACATGCCTATTCATATGTGTATGTATGTACGTATGTATGTATGTGCATACGTACGAACATAACACACCCCAAACACAACAAGTGGCCCTGAGTAAAGCTGTGCGAATGGAACGTATGTTAAATGTGCAATGGAATTCAGCTGTGATTCAACCAGACGCATTAGTTGTGCCGTTAAAAAGCAAATGTTGGTAATTTGTCACGCGCATCATTTGAAATGACAACAAATGATGGACAATGGAATAAGGCAATACGGCAATAAGGCAAAGAGAGCTTTTGCCAATGACCAATCGGGGCGATGACAATGATCGATAACTAACAGCTAATGGACAGGTAATGTCAGCTCAATATCAATTTCACCAGCTATTTACGAACGGTGGCCCATTGTGCGGCGTCGCACTTTGTTCGCGCCGTTCTGGCTATGACGTCAGTCGCAGGGGCCGACGTCGACAGCGTGACGCGCGTATAAGTGTCAGACGCAGACGCGACCGCGGCCAGTGGCCAATGAACAGGCAAAAGAGAGAACGAGAGAGAGAGAAAGAGCGAGATAAAGAGACAAGGGCGCACATACAAACATAAATACATAGCATACTTATGTATGCATGTGCATGTGCATGCGCATGTATGTGTGTGTGTATGTTAAACACTCACGATCAGTCATGCAACCGGTGGGCGGCGTCGGCGTCGACGTTGGCAGCGGCGCATGCTTGACTGCAAAATTGCCGCCCCATCAAGCGGCATAAATAACAAAAACAATTAAAATAGAACAACAACAACAACAACAGCAACAACAATCATAACAAGTAAGTGCAAATTTTTGACAAGACGCTGACGTTTGCTGCTGACGCTGATATGACGCCGACTGCCAACGTCCCGTTGTCTAGTTGCGAAATGGAAACCACTTTAGGCTACACACCTGCGATAGACGCCAAACTGTGTGTATTAGTAATTATGTATGTGTTTGTGTTTCGCTTGAACGGCGAGTTGCATTACGTCAATGCAATTGACGAAGTGGCAAGCACCTAGTAAATTGAAGGATAATAAGCGCGCGCTCTCTCTCCCTCTCTCTCTCTCTCTCTTTACGCTCTCTTATACATATGTATGTATGCATGTATTTGGGTCGTGCTTGCTGCTGGCCCAGTGACCGAAATCATTAAATGGCTGAATTTAACTTTCAATTAAAGGCTTTTGCCGCAAAAGCTATCAAACACAATGATTACCGATAGGAGGCGGGGCACAATTATGTACAAGCACTTTATATATGTGTAGCTATTTCACACTTTAGCCTTAGCTTTATGTTTATTGCACATTGCGCACTGTGCGCACACGAAAATGGTCAAAGCAAGCGAGTGACGCGCGCACGCACGCGCACATTGTGCGATCGGCGTTTATCGTTGCCAGGGCTGGCACGATTGCGCCAATACAAAAGTAAGTGTGTATGCGTTCAGAGCGTCAATATTAACAACTTATAATTAGGCAAACTGTTTTATATGCGTAGCTATTAACAATATTTGACAGCAGATGCATGTTAGCATAAATTGTTTGCGGTTGCGGTTAAGCTAAGCTATACAACTGCTGCAGCCCTGGTAGTTTCATTCATTGCATTTTCCCATGCGCTGACATTGATCAATTGCAAACACTTTAAAGCCTTTCAATGTGTGCGAGTGTATGCACACTCTGTGTCTGTCTGTCTGTCTGTGTGTGTGTGTGTGTGTGTGTGTGTTTAGATATTGAATTTAGCAGCTGTTTGAAACACATGCAAATTACATTTTAACTCTTATAGCTTTTTGGCCTGCAGCTTTTTCTTTTGAGTTTTTGCGTTTCGTTTTGATTTTTTGGTTTTTGCTTTTGTAACGGTTGTCGCGAAGGCAACACGTTTGACGCGCACGATGACAACTGAGGCGGACAAGAGAACGCGGCGACGTTGGCAGCGCTTGTTTCGCGTTTCACTGTGCGCAAGCAACTGTTTTCTTTTTTTCTTTTTTATTTATTTTTTTCGTTCCGACTTAAACAGAAACTGACTCAAATTCTTACACATCGCTTGCGAAGCTGCGTGCGTTGCGGGACGCGACGCGACGGGGCGGGGCGAACCGCGCCGGAGGCTTGCCCGCTGTCTAAGCTCTGCTCTGCTCTGCTCAGCTCAGCTCGACTTAACTCAACGCCGCTAGTTAATAATTTAGGCTGGCTTTTGTTGCTTTTTATGCGCACATACTTATACAAAAAAAAATATAAGACACATGCACATCTATGCTTGTATGTTTGTGTGCGCGCATACATATGTATGTACGTATACGTATAAGAGATATTTTAAAGCTCACGTACACTGCAGCAAGAATGAAAAAAACACACACACACACGCACACAAAACATCTTGTTTATTTTGGGCGCGCATTTTGTCTAGTTAAATATTAACATTAATTCACTTCGCACTCGCCTGTCAATTGCCAGTCGCAGAGTTGCCTATTTTTTTTTTTACCTTATATTGTATTTGCCTTTGTATAATATTTTTATTTGCTGTCGGCCCGGCTTGATTAATGCTCGTTTTCTCGCATGCTACCGTTAAATTTAACATTTGCTTCAAACATGCTGGCAAACCAAATTTAACTTTAACATGCACTTGTTAGCTATTTAGCCAGAGTGTTGCCACCTTGCAGTTTGGATAGCGGCAAAGTGCTGCCAGCTTACAGGCGCGGAGCTGCCAGACTATTGACAAGGCATTGCCAACTCTCAGGCGTGACGGGCTCTTAACGGTATTTTAACTTGTTGTTGGCGTTTAGCTGTCAATTGTCAAATTTAACATTGAGTCTCTGCGGTGGGTGTATGCAATATTTTGTTGAGTGAAACCTATCTGAAAAATGAAATGAAAATGGCAAATTACGTTAAGGGTTTCATTTTTGTAGTATTCTAATATGAGGAGTACAAAACTTTGTCCAAAATTCTGAGCGGACGGCATTTAGAACAAGTTTGGCTCAAACAAATGTTATTTCTTTTATTTAGCATAAAACACAACTTGAAAAATTTACAATCAGCATTTATATTTAAGAGTTACGAATTACAAAATATAGCCATACGCTGTTTGTCTCGTCTGTGTGTGTGTGTGTGTGTGTGTGTGAGTGTGTCTGTGTGTGTGTGAGTGTGTCTGTGTGTGTGTGAGTGTGTGTGTGAGAGTGTGTCTGTGTGTGAGTGTGTGTGTGTTGGCATGGATGTGTCTGTTTTAACCTGAGTAAGAGTCCAGCAGACAGCGGGTCTTGCATGAGCTTGACTGGACCATAATGAAAGGGGTAGGGGAGCGTGGGGGCAGGAGGAGGAATTACAGAAAATAGAAATTAAAAAAATAAGTATTTCAAAAAATACTAAATCAAGTGCTAGACATAAACATGTTCAGTTTACTAAAAAAAAAAATAAAGAAGAAGGAAAACAAACGCTGCGTCAGGTTCACCGATAGCGTCGTTCCCGCTCCCGTTCGCGCTCTCTTTCCCGCTCCCGCTCCCGTTCGTCGTTGTGCCTGTGCCTGCTGCCGCGCTCCTCGCGCTTCCGTTCGTGCCGATGATGGCCGCGGCTGGCGCTGCGTGTCTTGCTGCGGCTGCGACTGCGACTGCGCGAGTATTGCCTATGCTTGTGCTTCTTCTTGTGTTTGCTGCTGCGACGACGCTCGCCGCGCTCGCCATAGTCCTTTTCCCGCTCGGAGCTGCCGTAGGGCAGCATCGACGACATTGGCGTTGGCGGTGGGTAGTCGTCGTAGCCCCTGGCGCGTCCGTACGCCGAGCCAGAGGCCTGAGCTGCATAATAGTCGCGATCGTCGTGATCATTGCGATAGTTAACTGGCGGATAACCGCCCCCGCCACCGACGCCGGAACGTGCCACGGCATGGCTGCCGGCACGGCCACTCCCACTGCCGCTGCCCTCGTAATCATCGCAGCCAGTCGAAACGGCTGCGGTAGCGCCTGGCGCCGACGTCGCCGGTGCAGCCGAGCCCCGACCCGTGCTCAGCTGATTAACCGTGATGCCCTGCTCCCGGCAATATTGCTCAATTTTCTTCTCGATCTGCTTCTGGATGGGCACAGGTATGCGCGGAAAGAGCGTCGAGAACCAGTCCAGTTTGGTCATAAACTGGTACACCATTTGGCCAATGGTCAGCACCTGGCCGAAAAACAAGTAGAGGAAAACAGTTAAAGAGCATTTGGGCCGAGAATAAGGCATGCTAAGGTCTAGTTGTGCATATTGATTGGTGGCTCATACAGTTGACTCACCTGGCCGCCGCCCGCCTTCACGTCAATCTCCTCCTCGTCCTGCAGATAGTCCTCGTACCAGTCATACAAATCTCCCGGCGGTTGCGTATAGCGTAAGTACATAAAACCTGAACGGAGAAAAATCAAATGAATTGGCAATTAAAAATTACAAATTAACGGACACATGACAAACACGGCCGGACAGTATGCAGCTCAGCGGGACACTGTGCAAAATTAAACCGAAAGTCATTCCTACATTTTTCTATAATTTGTAAATCTCTTTCCTAAGCTAAACGACAACAGTCCAACAGCTACATGGGCCATCCTCTGAGACTGAAGAGGAAAGCGAGCGAGAGGAAAGCTTCGCAGAAGTCAACCCTTTGATCTTTCCAATCGGATGATTCAATAGATATAATATATAATTTACAAGACTGAACAATTTGTATGCTTAACCCCTCAAGATACATGAACACATCAAGACATTTGCTTTAAGAAAATAAACTAAAAGTAGAAGGCAAAGGCAAAACCTTAAATCATTTTATAATATTGCAAATGCTTCTTAATAAAAGGAGCAAAAGGATATTCAAGATTCTGGCTTAATGCCAAATTATTATACTGCAGCAAAACACGTGGTTCTATCATTTTATAGCTAGCACGGCGAAATTACGCGGCGTTGTCCGGCTCAAATTGATAAAACGTTCAAAATTGAAAGCAAGTCTACATAGACTCGCCCTAGCCCTATACTTCGTGCTCAATTTGCCAATTAGAATCAATTCAGAAACCGTAGCGTTCCTATAATAAAATAAACTATATTACATCAGATTGTGGTTCGCGTGAAATTTGATAACTTAAGGCTTGCTTTGCCGCCATTTTGTTCGCACTCTTAAGGCAGATTCTTAGAAATGGGTACAAGTCTTTATATGACATTTAAATTAGTTTTTGGTCTATATTTTGCTGGTGCCTAACTTGAGCTGCGTACTAGCCTAGAGTGTGTGTGTGTGTCTGTGAGAGAGTTGAGTTTAAGACGCGGGAGGAGCAGGAGCAAGCAACGAGTGAGACACGGCTGAACTCATGCGACTTACCAACACCTACCTAGTGCCCGAATGTAGGCGGAGTCTGTGTGGTTGAGTAGTCCATTCACTTGCTTGCGGGTCAGGCGCAGCGTGTAGAGCTTGTAGAGCAGACAGTAGGCAGTGGATACGATGCCGCCGGCGCCAACGCCACGCACCTGATATCAAAGAAGAGACAAGAGAAGAGCAGCGTATTAGCATGACGGGCACTTAAGAGCATAGCAGGAGGAGCGTATGGATTTGGTATTATCGCCAACGATTAGCGCTACATTTCATAAACTCACACCGCCGCACATGCCCGTCTGGCCGGAGGTTTTCCGTGAGCCGCGCTCCCAGGGCTCCATGTGCTTGACCTGGTAGTAGATCTCGTCGACCACTTCATGGTAGGTTTTCAGCTTGAATAGGTGTACTGTTTTGGGCGAAACAACGATGCTTCATTTTGTGCTCTGCTTTTCTTTCTTTTTTTTGGCGGGCAAATTGGTAAGCCGCGCGTCTTACCTTTGAAATAGCTGGAACTCTGTATGTTGGCCAAGATGAGGGGGTTCAGGTTCATCGACGTCTCGTTGCCCCACAATGGCAGCGTATTATGCTGTTTACCAACGCCCGCCTTTTTGCCGCCACCGCCACCGGCCGAAGATGCCGTCGAATATTCTGTGAGCGCAACGCCAACGCCGCGCCGCGAGTGGGAAAGAGAAAGATGGAACACACACACACAATTGTTTTTTTTTTGTTAATTGTTTTTTAACACAAATGTTGGGCACACTGTTATGCCCAGGAGGGCCGCACACTACCTTACCTTCGTCCATGGCTCCGCTTCAGATATTGCTTTTTATACTGTGCATTAAATTTGCAATTCTCAGTGATTTCGAGCCGAGTAATCGCAATTTGCAAACGTTTGCTTAGAGTGAAAATGCCAATGTGTGGTCGGAGTGTTTAGGGATGTGAGTAGCGCTGCAATGCGAGCCGATAGGTTAAAGCGCGTCAAATATCGATATGCGCGATATGCAGTTAGAGTACTCAAAGCTGTTAATTTGATATAATAACATACTGAGTGACGATAGCTTTAATTAATCTCTTGCAACTTGTTATTAAATAAAGAAAAACGGTAAAAACATTCAATAGTTATCGGTATCGATGTGCGCTGTTAACAGTTTTTAATTAGCTCGCACAGCGATTCCTGTACAAGCGTTCATTTAGTTCACTTGGAATGAATCATTTTCGTCTTATACGGTTCTTATATTATAAGCAAATATAAGTCATGGCCTTGATAAGCTCACCCAGCCGGCTGGCATGTGTAGGACTTATATACTTAATAAACCGGCTTTAACTACAAATTAAGCTGCTTACAGTTTTTAAATTGACTTGGTTTTTAAAGTGACTTGAGCTGTTGCAAATATTATCGTTCTATAGCTGTGCACATTGAAAACTTGCGCGCTTTTCTAGCTTCCCACATATCGATAAATGCGCGTGAGCTGCTGAGCTGATTCGGGTTTGTCGCAATCGAACTAGTTCCGCGCCGAACTAATCGACTCTAAAATATACGCAACGCAACGCAGCAGCAGCAACAGCAACAGCAGAAGCAGAAGCAGAAGCAGTGATAGAAGAATCTATAGCATCAGCGGGCTGCGTTTTAATCAATTAAAAGTCGGTCGTGTAAAACAATGCAGCCGCTGGCTGGCAGCAGCAGCCGTTGCCTCTCAGCTGGTACTGGTTGTCCGCGCACAACCAGATGTGGAAGCGTATACGGACGTGGGTGGTATCCAGAGTCAATCGAACAAATTCTGAACGCAAGCGCACACAAGCCAAGCAAAAACGAAGAAGCAAAGCAAAAATAGCAACAGCAACAGCAACAGCAAAAACAAAGTTCAGGGTCATGGTCAGGCAGCTGCTTTAGGGAGTTATTAGTGTTAAAGAGTTGGTAAACAGTTTAACGTGGACATAACTGGGCCCTCAGCATGTCGAGCGACTCATCCCCGGATAGCGAAGGCGAACTGTACGATCCGTTGGCCGACGAGCTGCACAATGTGCAGCTGGTGAAGCATGTGACCAGAGAGAACATTGATGCGCTCAATGCAAAGTTCGCCAATCTCCAAGAGCCGCCAGCCATGTACTTAACAGGTGGGCCGCACACATGCATGCACACACACACACACACACACACACACACATACATGCACACATGCACATACATGCACACATGCACATACATGTACACACATATGCACCCTCAACCAAACCCAACACCCAACACCCTTCTGGCAATTACTGAATCCACCCTTAATTCCCCACAGAATACCAGGAGCTGACCTCCAAGCTGCACGAGCTGGAGGCCAAGGAGCACGAGCTGATGGAGCAGCTGAATGCACTGCAGCAGGAGGACGAATGCCGTAGTCAGAGCGAGGCGCAGCAGCAGTCGCTGCAGTCAGCGTCGCAGCTAATTGGGGATCGCTCCGATCAGCCGCACTATCAAAACCAGACGCAAATCCTACAGCAACAGCGTCAATTGGCGCGCATTGCGCCCGAGCTGAGCGACAGTCTGGTCTCCAGCTCGGGCATTGGCTCTACGGTTAGCGGCAGCGGCTCCGGGCCCGGCTCGGGCACGGCCAGCCAATGCGGCACACTGACCCGGCAGCCCAAGGTGCTGCTGCGCGCCCATTTGCCCAACCAGCAGCGCACCTCCGTCGAGGTGGTGGCCGGCACTCGGCTCTGCGATGCCCTGATGAAGGCTTTGACCCTGCGCCAGCTGGAGCCGTTCATGTGCGAGGTGAGCACAACGCAGCACAGCGGACGACATATCATACCGTGGAACACGGACATTGGCACGCTGCACGTCGAGGAGATCTATGTGCGACTGCTGGACAAGTTCCCCTTGGGGCCGTACATCAAGCATCAGTTCATACGCAAGACCTTCTTCTCGCTGGTCTTCTGCGAGGGCTGTCGCCGCCTCCTGTTCTCGGGCTTCTATTGCAGCCAATGCAACTTTCGCTTCCATCAGCGCTGCGCCGGCCGCGTGCCCATGCTGTGCCAGCCCTTCTCCGTGGACAGCTACTACGAACGTCTGCTCTCCTCGTACCCAGAGAACTCGGTCGGCTTGCCCGTCGGACGCAGCAGTGCCGTGCGCTTCAACGTGAGCAGCCGCAGATGCAGCAGCAGCGGCAGCAGCACCACCACGACAACCACCACCACCACCAACAGCTCGAAGCCCACTGTCAATCGACAGGGTCGTCCGCCGCGCATCAGCCAGGACGATCGTTCCAATTCCGCGCCCAATGTTTGCATCAACAGCATCCGGCCGCTGACAACCGAGACGCAGCGCAGCCTCATCATGCAGGCCAGGCCCCCATTGCCGGTAAGTGTGAAGTTAGGAGCAGGACATTGCCATCGCCAGCTCCAGGCCTGATGAAGTGTCCATAGGCCAGTCGATATAGCTTCCGTCTGGCTTTCATTCGAAGTTTGTATTCATGTCAAGATATCTTGACCAGATCCAATGCCTAAGGGGCGCCGCGCAAAGCCTTCTCCCATCATTCCTTCACATTACTCACAATATGTTTCTTCTCAGCATCCCTGCACAGATCACTCGAACTCGACGCAGTCATCACCCACCAGCACGCTGAAGCACAATCGACCGCGCGCCCGTTCCGCGGATGAGAGCAACAAGAATCTGCTCTCGAGGGATGCCAAAAACTCTGAAGAGAATTGGGTAAGCTGTTGCCAATCTGTGTTGCCTGCTCCTATTCAAAAGAACAACATTGCAGAATATACAAGCGGAGGAGATATTGATTGGGCCACGCATCGGTTCGGGCTCTTTCGGAACTGTTTATCGCGCCCATTGGCATGGACCCGTTGCCGTGAAGACGCTCAAGGTGAAGACACCCAGCCCGGCACAGCTGCAGGCGTTCAAGAATGAAGTGGCCATGCTGAAGAAGACGCGCCACTGCAACATCCTGCTGTTCATGGGCTGCGTATCGAAGCCATCGCTGGCCATTGTCACCCAGTGGTGCGAGGGCAGCAGCCTTTACAAGCACGTCCATGTCAGCGAGACGAAGTTCAAGCTCAACACGCTCATCGACATTGGCCGTCAGGTGGCACAGGGCATGGACTATCTGCATGCCAAGAACATAATACACAGGTGAGCCCGAGGCATCTCCAGCTCCAGCTGGCATTTTCTGCAAGCTGTGTGCATAGATCTCTCAAACATAAGTCCCAGCCAAGTTGCATAAAAAACAAATCTAAATTTGAATTATATTTGTGCTTTTCACGCATTTTCCGACCGTGTCGGTGGATTCAGCCAAGCACACATACAATGAATTGTATTGCCCATACTAAAACAGATAAACATGGTGCTGGGTTTTTTCCGGAAAGCTTGAACCAATTTCCCACCATTTTTCACCAGAATAACGGTTTTGTCCAAAATGTGTGGGACACGCCCCTAATGACATTTTATCACAATTTCTAACAATGAGTTTGAAGCTGATCAAATGAATAATATAAAAGTTGTCGAAATCGTTTTTCAACAATTTTCTTTTCACTTTCCGAAACCACGTCTTGATGTTTCCTAACCTCACCAAATATTACAATCGTTTCAAAATTCATTTTTTAGGTCTAACGATGTAAATATACTAGCTAGAGCCCTCTTTTCCAATTTCCACCAGAATAAGTGGGAATGTTAAACAGTTTCCCTCCATTTTTCATTTTCCACCAGGGTAAGTGGAAAGTGTGAAACAGTTTCCCTCCATTTTCTACGAGTGTAGTGTACGTGGAAGGTGAAACAGTTTCCCTCCATTTTTCATTTTCCACCAGGGCAAGTGGAAAGTGTGAAACAGTTTCCCTCCATTTTTCACCATGGAATGGAATTGTGAAATGTTGTATAATGAATGTTTCCCAAAATTGCGAGACGAGACACTTATTTTCGAATAAAAAAACAACCGATTTTGTGAAATCGTTTTTCAAGAATCTTCCACCCGCCCAAAATCACATCTAAAAGTTCCTTAAGCTTACAAAAGGCCTTGAAAAATGTAGTTTTCCAGCTTTAAAGATTTAAATAGAGTGAGACTAGCTTGGAACCTCCATTATTCGCCAGGTGAATGGGCTTTTTACCGAAAAGTGTGCCGCACGCTGTTTCCGCCCATTTTCCACGAGGGTAATCGAATGTGTGAGACAAAAATGTCCCAAAAAATATTGCATTCAATTAGAAGAGGAGTTTTATTTAGTTGCATTTCTCTTATCGTCCAACAGGGATCTCAAGACGAACAACATTTTCCTGCACGAGGATCTGTCGGTGAAGATTGGGGATTTCGGTTTGGCCACCGCGAAGACGCGCTGGTCCGGCGAGAAGCAGGCCAATCAGCCGACGGGCAGCATTCTGTGGATGGCGCCGGAGGTGATACGCATGCAGGAACAGAATCCCTATTCATTTCAATCGGACGTCTATGCGTTCGGCATAGTCATGTACGAGCTGCTGGCCGAGTGCCTGCCGTATCGGAACATTAGCAACAAGGATCAGATACTGTTTATGGTCGGACGCGGTCTGCTGCGACCCGACATGACCCAGGTGCGTTCCGATGCGCCGCAGGCATTGAAACGCCTGGCCGAGGACTGCATCAAATACAATCCCAAGGAGCGTCCGCTCTTCCGGCCGCTGCTCAACATGCTCGAGAACATGCTGCGCACATTGCCCAAGATTCATCGCAGCGCCAGCGAGCCAAATCTAACGCAATCCCAGCTGCAAAACGATGATTTCCTCTACATGTGCCCCAGCCCCAAGACGCCGGTCAACTACAACAATTTCCAATTCTACAACAGCGCTGGCAACATCTAAGGGCCACATCCAGTAGAAGCAGTACGATCCACTCCTCGAGGACGACAAGAAGGCGGCTGTACCTGTACTTACTACCCAAACGATTGGGGAGGCATGCAACAAATGCTTGCATATTGTTGTTTTTTTTTTTATATATATATATATATATTTGGTCAAGCTTAAATGCGAGCAGGCCAGCGAGAGAGTGAGAGGGAGAGAGAGTTGCACGAGATGCGCGAGACTCTGGCTGTTGCGCTCTCGCTCTCGCTCTCACCTGTGCCTGTTCGGCTGTGTTTCCTGTATCTTTGACCTCAGCCTGGAGCAACTTTAATGTGCATTTCTGTTAAAACGTATAAACACGAAGTAGACGCTGCAATGAGAATGAACTATTAACTATATTATTGTAAACTAACTAAAATTGAAACGCGCATACATATGTACATACATATAAATATATATACACACACACACACACACACAAACGACACTCACACACACAGACACACACATACGTTAGGCATCTACTAAAACTAGCTGATCGAAGTAAAGAAAAGAGAGAAAGAAATTACATTATAAACAATATACTACTATATTAACTATAACGAAAATCATGTATTTATTTCAAAAGCACGCACACATGAGAAACCGCATGAATTGGTCAGTACTAAACGTAGCGACTGGCTATGGCCAGCACCTTGGTGTAGTCGGCGCCCTTCGCCAGCGTCTTCTCCTTGAGGATGGTCCGCAGCACCGTCGGAATGGGCACGTGTATGCGTGTGCCCAGCGGACTGCCATTGTCGTCGATCAGCACCAGATTGTTACTGTCGAACTGCGGCTGCTTGAGCCGTTGCTTCTGCTTGAGGCCCACCAGGATGCCCTTCTTCATCTGGCCCTTGATGGCCACCAGCACCTTGTCGCCGATGAGCCCGACGCCGCGTTTGTTGTAGACGTGTATGCACCGGGGCGGCCGTCCCTCGGCCATGGCACGTTTGCCCAGATCGCTGTTGTCCACCACGCGCAGCCTGGAAAGTTTCCGTATCTCGCAGCATGCCGGCGTCGTGTGCAGCTGACATTGGCCAACGGCGCCGGCGACGGCGGCTGTCAGCGGGCTGTTTGCGTTGCTTTTGGCCAGCAGCGCCACATTGCCGGCTCTGGTCACGTTTCTCAGCAGGATTTGGGCCATTTGCCTGAATGCTTTTGACAGCAAGGGAACCAGCTGAATTTTTAGCACAACAATTTGGAATTATACAATGCCTATCGATACATCGATGCGGCTGCCATGCAACAGTGCAATAATCGCCTGAGCTCTGCGCACCTATCGATAAATTTCACTCTATACGATAGTCAATTGTGACGTCACCGATTATTTTTAAGCGCGCGCTTTTTGAATTTCCACGCAAATTTCGTTAATCTTTTATATCTTGCCAAATAAACGACACTGTCAGCTCATTTACGGCTCTAAATGATCACATTCGAAGGCCAATTACAGTGCGAGCATATTTCAAATACGCACAATTTAACAAATTCACATATTTTGCACAATTCTTGCAGGAAGTCGGTTACAAAACACTTGCAATCGATGTTTAAGTAATTATCCTGCGCATTTGTTGCCTTGTTTCATTTAAAAACAATAAACTAATTTTGTCATATTTGACAATTTCAAATTTTTCTTTGGCGCCAAAGGATTCTGCTTCTTCTTCCTGAATTTGTGACGTAGATGCGCAGAACGGAGCGATAGTTGAACTAAATTTCTAGTTCCGATATTCATCGATTGCTAATTAATATCGATATTCATCGCACGCACTTGGCAGTGCTGCCAAGTCTTGCGTAGTGCTGCCAATGCCACTGTTTAAATTCAAATTTAAGAAGCAACCGCTCTTTTTTGTTTGTTTTGTAATTTCCATGCGATTTGCTTGGCAGAATAGCGTTGCGCGGTGTCTGTGCATAGGTTTTAATTTAAAGATCAAAGGCAATTGTGAATTATGGGTATTTATCACACATTTTCTAAATCAATTTCCAAATAAACTATAGGCAACAAGTGCTGCCCAATAACGCGCAGTGCTGCCAATGCCATTGCGTAAATTTGAATTTGAACTTAAAGCGCACACGTTTCTTTTGTAATTTTCATGCAATTTATTTATTAATGTATCAATAAAATATGCTCAAATGCTCTCCAAGCAATCAATTGCAGCGCACAATACATATGTATACATGTGTTTGCGTGTGTGTTTGTGTGTGTGTGTGTGTTTAGGTATTTCTAATAATTTATAAGCATAGTTTTAACGCTTCAATTCGTTTGCTAATCGCTCGCTTTGCTTTTGTGCTATTAGTTGTTGTTTATATATTTGTTTACGTTTAAGATTAAATTGTTATAGTTGTTGTTTTTGTTTTTTGTTTTTGCTTTGACACGACTAAGTAGACCAGTCCCATTGGTTAGAAAATTGGTTACTATAATTAACTATGACATACAAGATATTATATAGGCATATGACGTATATATAAATTTGCTTGTTTCTTTCTTTTTTTTTTTGTTTTCTTTCGCTTTGTGTGTTGCTGTTGTTGTTGTTGTTGGTTTTCGTTTTTTGGGTTCTTGTGACCTTAGAACTAAAACAAAGTGTGTTTAAAAAAAAAAGAGCCATTAAATTACATAGTTCATAACAAATATTAAGAATAGTTTAAAAAAAAAATTAATATTGTATATATATATTTATATATATGCATGTGTATTGGCATACAACAAAATAGTTACTAAAAAAAATGTAAAAAAAAAATGATATATATATATATATGTATATATATATACTTCATGTACAACAACAATTTGCATACGCACTTGTTAATTATTTACATTTTACACAAAATAATAATATGTTTAATTAAAATAATAATTAACATAAAAGCAAAACAAAATGTTACACGAAATAAGAAAGAAAATAAAAATCAAAATCAAAAATTAGATTTCCAATGAAAAAATTTGCGCATTCGCTTTGTGCATTTCGTTTCGGTTCTCTTCCCATTCCTTCTGCTCCTTATACTGATTCCGCTCCCGCTTCCGCTTCCGCTTCTGCTTCTTCTTCGCTCAGGCGCGATTCAGCTCGCCGCGCTTAAAGTTGCGTATCGCCTCCAGCAGCTGGTCGCGCGGATCCGGCGTCGTCGGCGTCAGGGCGTTCCCGCTGCGCACGGGCCGCGCCTTGGCCAGCATTGGTGGCGCCGGCGGCGCTGGCGGCGTGGGCGTGGGCGTCGCCGAGCTCCTGGTGGTGGCCATCTGGCTGGTGGGTCGCAGCTTCACTTGCAGCAGCGCAGTCGTCGGCGTCGGTGTCGCCCCCGTTTCCAGCTTCAGCTCCAGTTTGCTGCTGCGCAAGATCGTTGGCGTTGGCGTCGTCGTCGGCTTTGCGGCTGTGGCGGGCGGCGAAGTCGCTGCTGCTGCTGCTGTTGTGGGCGTGGCCATGCCATTGACTGAGACGCGCACACGCAGCGCCTGCTCCTTCTCCTGCTGCTCCTTGGCCAGCATGCGCTCCTTGAAGCCCGTGCGCCGCAGCGTATTCTGTCCGAAAGGCGCTGCCGCTGGCTCCGTCTGCAGCGACGCCCTCTCCTTCTCCTTCTCCCTTTCCCTCTCCCTCTCCATCTCCAGCGTGGCGTTGGGTCGCGGCAGCGAGTTGGTCGAAACGCCGCCGGCCACCGGAACGCCAGCGGGCAGCGTGTAGCGATTGCTTCTCGCCGGACGCGGCAGCGTCGAGGGCTTTACAAACTCGCGGAATAGCTCCTGCCTTGGCTCCTGCTTCTCCACGTGTTTCTCCTCCTGCTTCTCCACGAGTTTCTCCCCCTGCTTCTCCTCCTGCTTCTGCTCCTGCTTCTCCTCCTGCTTCTGCTCCTGCCTTTCGAGCTGCGTCTCCATCTTCTGCTCTCGCTCCTGGCTGGCATCGCGCAGCGGCTTGACTGTGATGGGCACATGGTATTCCTTGCGCGGAATGCCCATGCGCAGTATGGGCGAGGCCACCTCAATGGTCAGCTTGGCCGGCGCTGCACTTGCCCTGGCGCCGCCATAAATATAATCGCCCTCGTTCTTGATGGCCACCTGCGATTTGGGCCGTTCGCTCCAAGTGGCAAAGTTGATGCTGGGCGGTCCGGAGTAGCGATATGTCGGCGGCAGCGGCTTGGGCTCGGGGCTGATGACAGTTCTGGCTGCCTCCCGAACTGGACTGCTGCGGGCCGAGGCGTCGGTCGAGTCTGTGGCGGAGGCAGGCGTGGACACAGCTGTGACCAGGGGCTTGGCAGCGGGCACAGCTGTGGACACGACTGTAGACACAGTTGTGGACGCCACTGTAGACACGACTGTAGATACAACTGTGGGCACAACTGTGGGCACGACTGTGGACACGACTGTGTTTGCTTGTGGGCTACTCTTTGGTTTCTCTGACTGTTCCAGTTGCTGTTGCTGCTGTGGCTTCTGCTCCGGCACCGGCTCCGGCACCGGCACCGGCTCCGGCTGCGGCTCCAGCTGCGACTCCGGCTGGGTATCCGCCAGGCTGTTCTTGCGCGAATTGCTCAGTATATTCTTGATCAGCTCGAGGCTCTGCAGCGACGGCGACTCGGCGATGCTCAGTTCGCTCGAGGAGCGACGCTGCTGCTGCAGGCTTCCATTCAGCTCGATTCGGTTCAGGGAGAGCTGCGAGGAGCTGCGCAGGCGGAGACCCAGGCCCAGACCGCTGTGCCTGGGCGAGGCGGAGGACGCCTGGAAGGAGTCAGCGCGCGTGATGGTGGGCGAGCTGTTGCTGCTGTTGCTGGAGCTACTCCTGGCCGTGCTCATGCCATTCTCAATTACATTTCCTTTCCCAGTTGCGTTTCCAATTGCGGCTATGCTAAAGTTGGCCAGGCGATTCGGCTTGGCCGCCTCGATTTGTGGCTGGTCGGGCGGCTGGCGGATGAGCGTGTCGAGCCGCTGCTGCTGTATGATGGTCGACAGCTCGTCGACAATCTCGTCCAGCGGCGTGCTGGCCGTGCTTCTGGGCCGCGTCAGCGCCTGTGTGCCATCCGAGAAGTCCGGCGGCGGCGATATGGGCACCGCATAGTTCCACGACGACAGTGACGTTAGCTCGCTGGCGCTGCTGGGCGTCGCCGAGGCACCATTCGCCCGGGGCGAGTGCTGCTCCTCGGCGGTCAGCTCGTCCTCCGTCTCCGGCTGCTGAGACGTCAGCACGCTCAGCTCGGCGAGCGTTGTGGGCGCTGCGGGCTGCTGCTTGATCTTGAGCGAACTCTCGCAAGAGGTCTTGAAATTGTACACCTTGATGGCCTCCTCGTCCTCCGAGCTAGACTCGATCTGGCATTTACGCGTGGCCAGCTGCTGTGACTCGGGCTCAGGCTCCTGCTCGGGCTCCGGCTCGGGTGAGGGCGTGCTCGAGGGCAGCGGCTCGCCTATGCCCGAGTCAGCCTGCTTGGAGGCGGCATCGTTGTTGTCCTCCTCCTCCTCCTCCTCCGTGGCGCTGCCCAGCGAGCGCGGCTCCGGCGTGGGCGTGGGCGTGCGATTCAGCAGCACCTTGGACACATTCTGATTGCCATTGCCGGGCAGCTGTGGCGCCGCGCTGGTCGGCAAGGCCGGCGCCTCCTCGGGCAGCTGTGGGCTCGGAGGAGTCGAAGGCGAGTTCATAGCCATGGGTATGGGCGTGGTTATTCTGGGCGCCGGCTGCGGCTGAACCGGCGGCGGAGTCAACACTTCTGTCATGGAGGCCGTTGTCGAGGCCAGCGATATGCTGTCCGCAGCTGCCGCTGCTGCTCCGGCGGCCGCCAGATCGGGCGGCGGTGCTGGCGCCGCCTTCTTCTTCAGCTGCAGCAGACGCTTGCGCGGCGTAGGCTCCGGCAGAGTGGGCATTGGATTCGGCTTGAGCTCAACTGTGGCATAGTGTCCGCTGTCGGCGGCATCCGGCGTCTTGGCGCTGTTCCCGTTACAGTCAAGCTCCAGCGAGGGCTCCCTTTCCGTTTCCGCGTCCAGCTCCGGCGTGCTGGCCAAATTGGGCGTGGACATGCACAGCTGCGGGCGCTTCACAATGACCGCATACGCGGGCTCCGTTGGCGTCGCACTGAACTGGGCGACGGACTGCTCCGGAATGACCAGCTGGCTGGGCGGGCGGGGCGCCACGCGTTTCTTGCGCGGCGGCGGAGCCAGCGCCTTGGGCGGCACCACAACGGGCGTGCGCGTATAGTTCATGCCCGTCGAGTCCATCGAGTTGAGCGAGTTGCTCGAGCTGTACGGACTGGGCGTCTTGGCCGGCAGCTTGGAGTGCGTCGAATGCGTGTGCGAGTGCCGGCTGCTGCTGAACTCCGAGCTGCTGCTCAGCGAGTCGCGTGCGGCGGCCGTGCGCTGGAACTTGAGCATCGAGTCCGCGTTGAAGCTGTCGTACGACTCCGACTTGTGGCACAAACGGATCTCCGACAGGCCCACCGCGCCGATCGTCGACTCGCAGCTGTACACCTGACTAGCATCCACTGCGGGCGAGAGAAGCACAAATTAATGCAAGCAACTAGATTAAAGCTAAAAACTAAATCAGGTTCGCCACAAGCAAGGCTTGCTAAGGCAGTCGAACTGAACCGGTTCAGATAAAGGGAATTTGAATGTCTTTCTGTTTAAGCCTAAGCCTGGCACATAGCCCAATAAATCGTATAAATCGACTTTTCCTAAGCATGAATTCGCTTGGCTTATAACCCTATTAGATTCTTTTCTATATATTATTTAATTGAACGTAACTCCTCATTGTTCTCACTAGTTTATCGAGTTTCGATAAATTATCGAAAAGCTTGGCTGTATCGGTTAGAAGAAGTTATGATCATGGGTTGAATATTCTCGATAAATATCGGATCATTCTTTGTTAAAGCTTCTTAGTTTTCATTGTATTAACGGTCTGTTAGCATCAACTGTCCATCGAGTTTCGATAATTCGATAAAGAAGCGAAAATCTAGTTTTACAGTTGGAAATTCTGTATATATATCGGACACCTCTTTCTTGTTGATCCCTATTGTTTTATTGGAAAGCAAGCTCCATCTGGATTGTAAGACTTATCGCTTTGATTTCATGTAGTGTTGCTCAAGTTTCGAGAGTTCGATATATAATCGAAAAGATGCACAAAAAGTTATCAAAAACGAATCTCAAGCTGAGAAATTTCCTGGTACATAACACTATGGGATTCTTAATGCTCGCATATCCTTATAGTCTTCGGATCTGGGCTTACCTGGATTGCGAAACTCGTATTTATCGGCATCCAATTGTTTATTGTCACAGACCAGCGACAGCAGCTTGCTGAGTGGCACACGGGCGCCCAGTCGGGTCACGTACAGCTGATCCTTGGGCAGGAGCACGGTTATGCGAAAGGTCTGCTCGAAGGGTGCATTGCTGGTCGCCGCCGGCAGCGGCGTGATCCGATTATAATCCAGCTGACTAGCCTCATTGATGTGCATGCCCTGGTCCGTGGACAGATGGTGCAGCTGTGTTGTGGACTTCGATAGTTTCCCGTTGGCGCTCGCAACGCCGGATTTGTCTGGAAGAAGCGAGAGCGACAATTGGTAGGGAGGGGCAGGGGAAGCTCGGGGAAGATTGGAGACTTACCCTTTTTGCGGCCAAACCAGCGATTGAGTGTGGTGAAGCCGCCCTTCATGCTGCTCATCTTTGGGGCGTGGCGGGCTCGCACACTCTTTCTCTCTCTCTGTCTCTCACTCTCTCGCTCTCTCTCTCTTTCTCACTTTCGTTCAGGCTGTTTGCTGCGTGTTTTCACTAGATTTGAACTATTTCTATTTCCGTTTCCGTTTCCGTTTCTTGTTCTTCTGGATCGTTTCTTGTTCTTGTTGTTGTTGTTCGCCTCTCTCTTTCTCTAGAATGTTTCGTAATATTTCTGAAGCATACTAAAAAATGGCGTGCGATTTGTGCGCTGCGAAATCTGCAAGTGAAAATCATTCGAATGCTGATTACGATTACGTTGAAGAATACGAAAAATAATACAAAAAAAAAGAAACGCCAAAGACGCGCCAACGCGCTTATCAGAAGCCAGCGGACTGATAACGCTTTCAAGCACCTGAGGCAGGGGGGTTCCCCCCCCCCCCCCCCCCCCCCCCCCCCCCCCCCCCCCTCCCCTTGGCCAAGACTCAAGCATATAGACGAGCTAAGCGGGGGCGGGCAATTGCCGGGGGGCGTGGTAAAGCAGCCGCCACACGCATTCCTTGTGTAATGAATGGCTTTCTTATCGTCGACAACGTCGGCCCACAAATGAACACACTCACACACACACGCACGCGCACGCTCACACACTCATTCACACGCATATGGATGTTATATAGAGACCCATACGTTGACTCTATGTAAGGTCTGATTGCTTTCGGATGTGCTTATGTCAGCCAGATAAGCGTCCAAAAGACGCACATCATCTGGAATGTTGCCAACTTAACCTGAAACGGTTAAGAACTCAATTCTCAAAGCGTTTCTTCTAACTATGCTAGCCATATAATATGCCAAACAGATGTTAACAAATTGATGTCAACTTGGGCAAGACGTAAATCAAATGAATAATAATGCATTTGGAGTTGGCAAATTTTTACAAATATTATACGACACAGCAGCTGGAGTTAAGTTAGAGTTAAGTATTTCAAAAGTAAAAGATTTTCTTCTATATGAAAATATCTAAGACTTGCAATATTTTCATTAGAGCTTTTCTTTCATTAAAATGTTGAAAATATTGGAACAAAAACCTGTTTGGAAAGATGTATGAGACGAGGTTCATGCACCAAAACCGAAGGCAGACAGATCAAAGACAGTTCAAAGCCCAAATCGAACCAGCGACTTTTCTTTTTTGAGTTTGCAGCTTGTTTTGCTATTCAGTTGAGCTCCACGCGAATTGCACGCATATTCTATAAACTTCTAGACAAGCACAAAGAGTTTTAAGCTTTGGAAATACCCTAGAGTATTTAGAGTATTTTATAGTATTTGCAGCTGATCCTCCAGCTGGATCTTCCATTGCAAATTGTCTGTTTTAGACAGTCGAAATTGCAATTAAATAAAATTAGGCTAAAGCAAGCCACATCAAGTGCCCATTTAATGGGCAGCTTTAAAAATCGTTTCCAGCAATCGTAAAAAAAAATGATTGTTGAGAAAAATAATCGCAAACTAGTTAAAATATTTACAGCTTGCAAATTTGCATGCGATCGTAAAGACAAGTATTTATGATTATCATAAAGTTGCCGCGATAATATATAGACGTAGATATGCGCATATCTTTCAAATCGGGCGCGTCCATAGCTTAGGCAATTAGAGATGGGTGCGTGACAAATAATATGCATATATACACATATATTTACTAAGTTTGGGCTATCGCGACACAGTTTCTTTTAGAGATTAGATAAGAAATTTGTCAAGATGTTTAGCTACTCTTGTGTTGACTCTCGCTTTCGTAAACGATGTTCCACTTACTCAACAAATATCGCATTGCATACGATATCTAGAGACTTTGCTCGTGTCACGACTCACGCGGCCAGCTTTATTATCAATTAACCTGTTAAATTTGTTGCTATTTGCGCTATGCTTAACGCCAATCGTCCTCTAAAATATTGAATAAACAGCGATAGACGCACACACACGCACACACACACACACGCACACATTGGCCTTTGTTGCGCTATCTAGAAGCAGGCGGCAAAAGCCGCGCGCCGCCTACGACCTGCCGCGCGCGTTTTTTGTCGCGTGCGTTTAATTTGCACACAATGCGGGCGTGGAAGGTGGAGCGGGAGTGGGGGACGCGGTTAGCTCGTTTGATTGTATAATGACGTGGCTCAAACGGTACTGTTTCTCCCTCTGTGTATGTGTGTGTGTGTGTGTGTGTGTGTTGTCTTCTCATTGGCCATGCAAATTACTTACAATTGCAGCAATAATGACAACAACAACAACAACAACAACAACAATGTGTACAAGGCACATGCTATAATCAAGCAAGTGCTCGACTAACAGATACCCTGCATGCACGCGGCGCACGTTCTTTTTGATTCCCTTAAATGAACTTCGATTAAATTAAATTTGATAAGGAAAATTAACTTAAATAAAAGCGGACTATAATTCGGATAAGGCACAAGGCAGGTCTATAAATAAAATGGAGTTTAGACAATTCTAAAAGAGGGCGGCTGTCAAGGGAGTGAAACATTTCCAATAACTGTATGTTAAAGAAGCACCTATACAAGATCCAAAATCGATAATTATCGCTGTGTGATTCGTTCATGTGTAAAAAGCATACTAGAATCTAACAATTACTCGGCTAAGAGATACCCTGTATGCACACCTTTTTTCAGTGGAATAGCCAAGATAGTATGCTGTCGCCCGATGCCTGTTGATTTGTATAACACCCCATAGGACACTTGTTACAGGGTAGACTTGCAACAGTCGCACATTTATATGGATACATATGTGAGCGGGTATATGCTTTCAGTCGTGTAATTGAGACACGTGTCCGACTTACTGCTTCAATCTGCACGAGCATACCTCCCCCCCCCCCCTCAACCTCTCCCCCGGGAACCCCTTTGGCGTCCCTTGTTGTGTACGCCTTGTAGCATCTGTAAATCGATTTGGCGCTTTTGTTTTTTAACGAGCTGCCGCACTAATTAGCCCGACTATTAGCTTGGCTAATTAAATTTTACTCACTGTTTAGCTATTTTGTCGATTTGCTGTTGTTGTTGTTCGTTCGTTCTAATGCCCTGAGAAATGGAAGCGAGCAACGTGCAAACTTTACTAAACAAATCGCATAGAATTTTTATTTTTTTGCTTATCAATTTTTGTTGTTGTTCGCTCTTTTGGCTATTTAAGCACACAAATGTGTGTGTGTGCGTGTGTGTGTGTGTGTGACTAAGCGAGAGGCAGTTAGTCGGAGCGAGGCGGGGCGGAGCGGTTGAGGTTTTATAGCCAGTTAGTTAAACTTGAAATAAACATGAGTAAGAAAAAATTCCTCGGCTATCAAAGCGACAAGGCGACGACATCGAAACACTTCTCAAAAATCATCACGTTCCGAAAACATGCCAGTTGCATTGTTCTGGCCAAAAATATATAAATTAAAATTAAATGAAATAAAATAAAATATATATATAGTATGCGTATATAGCATATAGTCGACTGACTGACCGATTGCCGCAAGGCTGTGGCTTTGATTCAGCACAAAGTTGAGGGAAGGCGAAAAATAGCTTCAAAACTGAACTAAATGAATTTTGTAAAATTGATATTCAAATTGACAAAGAAAAGAAAGAGATCTATGAACTTCACAAGCACATATCCATATATATAAATATATATATTCAACTATCTGTGCATGCACTTATCGAGTCACATACTGACCTTTATGGTATATATCAGACATCCGCTAGAACTTTATATTACGTGACTCTAGCCCAGATTAGATATATAACTGTGCATATATATATACTATATATTTGTTGATTTGGCAGCCTTCAGTTTGCAATTAGATATTGACAGGGTAAACGGTCGAGTGTTTGAGTCAATCAAAAGCAATTCAATTATTGTCCCATCATTAATTATAAACAGCTGCGTTTCTGTATGTTAATTGCCATATCTCAATATACATACATCTTTCTTTATTTTTTTTTCAAAACGATTGTAAAGCAAAGTCCCTCTTTGTAGCTTATCTGGAGAAGCACTTGAAAAGTCTTTATGCGGTTTTTATGGTTTAAGTGCGCCTTTGTTTTCTTTTGAATACGTATATGGTAAAGTTCAATCTGATTCCCAATTAAGACGGAGTCGAGCCATGCCGCTGATAAAACGATCAAAAATGTCGTCTTGAAGAGGAAAAGATAAATGAGCGCTGCTTTTTAGAACGTTCAAGGATATCGGGCCTAAAGGGAAAATGAAGAGCTTGCAAGGGCGAAAGAAAGGAAGGGAAAATGATGTGACCGAGAGAGGGAAAGAGATCGAGATAAGAGTAGGACAGCCTGTAGAACGTTTGAGGATGTCAGGCCAAAAGAAAATGTGAACTGCTTGCAATAGAGAAATAAAGAGGACGTGCATTAAATCGACGCACTTGATAAAGACCCGAAAGAGTAAACAGATGTTTAGCAAGGAGATAGGTCAAGAGGGAGAACGAGAGAAAGAGGAGAGAGAGAGAGCGCGAAATGAAAGCAGCATTGCTCGTTTAAGGCTTCGCGCAAAGAAGAATCGCAAGAAAGCAAATGCTCTTCAGAGACTAAGCTAGAAATCAAGACAGAACGTTGCAGGAAATCGAACAAAGAAGAATTGGAGAAAACGCTTAAGGATATTGCTGAAAGATAAATTGAATATTTAAAAGCAATCGAGATAGAGAGAAAAGACGAAAAGATAAGTTAGACTCCAAATATGCTCGTTTACGTGACGATCTGTGGTTAGATAATTGTATGGCTTAAGCTTCAGCTTAGTCGAGCTATCAATCTCTGCTGTTGCTCATCTCCAGAATTAAACTCTTATTTAGTTGTGTTTATGGGAATGTGATTCTTTAAAGCTGATGTCACCCAATTATCAAATCCAACAACCTGTAATATCTAAACGCAACAGTTAAAAGCTATTTAGTTGCCAGTCACGTAATTTATCAAAGATTCTATTTCTATTACTGTTTCTAATTCTATATCTATTACTGTTTCCATTTGCATTTAAATTCGCAGCTATATATCAACTTAAATAGGAATTTCGTAATGTGCCCGTTGCCAACAATAAATATATAATAATTGCTTGACCTTTAAATTGCCTAATGATACTGAACAGGCATTGGGTTTAGGGCCTGGCTCATGGCAATAAATGTTCCATTATGAATACTTCAAGTCACAAAATTGGCAACTTTCTACCGTTATGCACCTGCTGCCACATAACCGTAAGTATGCCTAAAAAATGATCGTAAAGCTCAGTTCCATTTTCGGGCCACTTTGCGCTAACGAGCCGAATCAGAAGTACAAACATTCCAAAAGATATCAATAAAAAAAAGAAAACAACACAAAATGCAAATGCAAATAAAAAGCGAGGTAAACAACAACGAAATTTCCCCCAAAAACAAATCTCTGATCGATGATTAATCAGAGCTCAGGAAATGCTGATCGCATATATATATATATACATATACATATATATTATATATACTAATGAGGGGCATTGGGAATTTTTGAGCTGTGTAAACGCGTTCAGATACATTGTGCAATGCACGCGACATTGGCATTGGCATTGCATTTGGGGGCACGGAGCGGGGGGCTGCGACGCAGGTAGGAGCTGGGGGAGACCCGAAGCTGAGATTGAGTCTTAGCCAAAGTCTGGCGATGATATCACAAGCGACGACGTGCGGCTATTTTGTATTGGATGATCATCATTGTTATACCCTGTCTAGAGGGTATTGCAGCTTGATCAATGAGCGAAGCGTGGAGAATATATAGGGTCTATAGCGAGAATATGTATGTGTATAGAGGATATAGCGAGAATACTTATATGTGTATAGAGCATAGAGAAAGAATACATATATATAGAGCATATAGCAAGAAGATGTATATATGTTCACGAGTCATGGAGAATATATATATATGCATATAGAGTATATATATTCTTGCAGAGTATTTATCATTTTTATTGGATGCTCATCATTGCAGTGTATATACGGAGTATACAGAAAGATTGTATATATGCATATAGAGTATATAGCAAGAATATGTAAATATACATATAGTGTATATAGTAAGAATATATATATATATATATATATTTATATAAAACATATATAAAACAGTCGAGTCTATATAATTTGTCTATCTTATTCTTTTAGTGCCAAAACTAGCTTCATGTATCTTTGCACGGATTCATCTTCCAGCTTTTTATTACTCATATTGCAATCTCCCAGATCGAACGAATATATCCAATAGCTGTCATGGGCTGCATGAGCTCTCCCATGTTCCCTACATATAAGCCTGATGAAAATTTATGGCTATACCTTTTTGTTTGCGGCAGTATATCTTGAAGAATCTTGATATTAATTAGCTTTCCCATGTTCATACTCCATATAAGCAAAGTCTTATGATATTATATGGATCTATAGAAGGAATCAGTCATTAACATGAGTTTTAGCATGGAATCTTATCAGCATCGGCAAAGCATATAGTCGATCGTTAAAATGAAAACGTCTAAAACTTATCCAAAAGCCTGCAAGGGTATTCAGGTTTCGGTGTGCGCAAAGTTAGTAGATATTATTGCTGTGCAGTTTCGAGCCGGAGGCAAACTAGTCAGAAGAGCCACAACAACTATGCAAATTGTGGCCAAGTACACACACACACACACACACACACATGTATATATCTAGGTATTAGTGGTGTGTATGTGGGCTCTGGTGCGATCGGGCTGTGATAAAGGCACCTGTGGAAAAGTTTACTCAGCGCCTTTATCTGCAGCGCCCAAAGAAACCCGCAGCAGTCAGCGGCCCGGAGATAGAGATGGAAATAGAAGCACGCCGACTTATCAGCCGGTTGGCTAATGGTGACTAATGCCGAGAACCTATGCTAAATAACATACGGCGGGTCTTTATCGAAGTGTATTCCATTTGGGCCACACACTATTCGAGTTTTGGCCAAATGCCAGGCCACTTTCTTTCACGCACTCCAGATCGGATCGGCTAGCTCAGATAGCGTCCAGGTAAATGCAAACAGATAATCAAATTGCATAAGCAACAAAAAATGGTTGGGTAAATAACAAAGAATTGTTAATTCTATTTACCTGGGACAAATATTGAAGCACCTTATTAACAGATAGAAATCTTGTTACCTTTTGGCCTGGAACTATTCTAATTATAGATACATTTTTTAATTCACTCTCAAAAGCGGAAGTAAGAGTGAGAAATGGCTGAGTTTTTGGAGTTTTCTAGTTATACAACTATGCGTTCCACTTAGCGAGCGTTCACTGTACAACTCAAGTTGGTCAGCTTAGAATTGCACTTGTGCAGTTTTCAGTTAATAACAACAAACAAAAACAAAGCACTTGGCGTAGAAAAAACAAATCGTGAAGACAATTATTAGTTCTAATAGTGTCGCATCTAATGCGAAAAATAACAAAATATAATAATAATAGAAAACAAAACTTTGAAACTCTCACTGATTGGCAGCAAATTTGTTCCACTTGATTCTTATTGGAGCCATTCATCATTTGCCGATTGGAATTGTGGAAGCTGTCAAAATGACAATTGCCTGCCGCATTGCCAACAACAACAACAGCAACTACAACAACGGCAAATCGCACGCTCTCTCGCTCTCTCACTCACTTACACTGTACGTGACGGCCCTCTTGAGGGTCAGTTTTCTTATTGGTTTTTGTTGTTGTTGCTAGAATTTCGCGTGCCACTTTCCTTTGTTGTTGTTTTACTTGTGCTTTTGTTAATGTTTTGTATTTGTTGCACAGCTAATGCAGCTTTTTTTTATTTTGTGTGCATTTATCGTTCAACAATTTGCACGTTATCATAAAAATAAAACAAAAATAAACACCCACACACAAACAAACAGAGCCCGCATTAAAGACAACTTTAGAAACAACAAAAAAAATAGTGCTTAGAACTGCGTACTAACTGCGGCTAGCGGCGTGTTTGCTTTGGTCTTTTCTTTACTCTTTTCTTGCTGCGCTCTTGCCTTCGCTTTGTTTTCAGCTGCGGACTCTCTGCTTTGGCAGCAGCGTTGCGAGGCGGCGGCGACGACGACGTTAACAAAACTGAAAACAAAAAACGCGCAAAATATGCACAGAACACGAATACAACACCAATACATCAGCAACAACGCGCACACACACACACACACACACACACACACGCGCAGGCAATAATAGTAGCAGGCAATAATAAAGCAACGGTAACTCTCTAATAATAGCGCCAGACGGCAGCACTCCAACAACAACAAGAACAACAAGGCACGCAGCAATCCAGGCAAACTGCGCTCAGCTGTATGCGCTCTCTCCCCATAAGCTCTCGCACTTGCGCTCTTTATTCCTCCTATTCTTCTTGCTGTTGTTGTTGTTGTTGTTGTTGTTGTTGTTGCTGCTGCTGCTGATGTTTTATCTTATCAGCAATAAGAGCAATTGGCGCCGGCGCGGTAAAAGGAAAAACTGCAGCGCACAATTGACAGATTGTAGTTGTCGCCGTCGCCGTAGAAGAAGATGTTGCTTTGATTGTTAACCGTTTACCGTTTATGCCGTGTGCTATCTTCACTTGTCGCGCTAGCTGGGCAAACTGAGCGCTGAGGCCGCGTGCGTTGCATAAGACAAATGATGGCGCTGCCGCTGCTGCTGCTGCTTGCGCAAGCAACTCATTCTGACTGCGACGCTGGCGACCTTCAGCGCTGCCGTCGGCGCGCTTTGGCGTGGGTTACGCTCTGGGTGCGCTCCTGCTGGCTGCGCTGCAGCAGCAAAGCTTGTGCATGGGAGTTGAGAGTTTCAGGAGTGCCTTGGCACATGCGTGACCATTTATATCGCGCCATCTATTGATTGGCATTGGCTAAGGAGGCCGCCGCCTGGCCGCGCCTATTTCGCGCCCACACACACACACACACACACACACACACACACATATGACATCATCTTTAGTTTCTGGCATCTTCACTAATTGCCGCCACGCACCAAACTTTCGAGTTGTTGCCCCCTCCAAAGTTGGGCATTGGCGAAGGGGCGCGCCGCCAGCCAAACGCTGTTAAACTGTTTAACTGTCAGTCAAGTTAACAGCAGCTTTGGGCTTGGATTTCCGATTATATTTAATTATTGCGATGCCTACATTTAAATTCTTAAGCTAATAGCAATAAAGGCATTAGACACGGCCAAGTAGTTACTGTGTGGGCGGCAAACAGCTTAAAGAGGCGTGACTGAAAGCTGATATAACCAAAATGAAGCCATCAAATAGCATACAGTGCGCGCTCGTCAGCAAGAACTTCAACTTAACATGTGCAGATGCTTGATATAGAGATTTTTTTCTTTTGATTTCTTATTATTGTTGTTTTGCAGTTGTTAATTACACATTTTTTGCATATTAGTATTTATTCTGCATGCAACGCGTTCTTTATAGTGAGTGCACACTGTAGGCAGCATTTATGCATGTGAAAGAAACGTTACTTTGGGGCGCCTCTCAAATTTTTGGGCTCGAATTTTGTTTTCCAACTGGATTTTTCAGGTTTTTCACTTTTGCGAAACCAGATTTTGTTTTAAGCTTTTCGTCATATTTCTTTTTTACTTGAAACAATTAAAATGAATATTTTTTTAAGCCACTTTTTGTTGTTTTCAGGAACTTTTTAGAAGAATGTGCTTCGTTTCAGGTTAAGGTTCAGTTGTTCTTGATCCTATTTTAAATGAAACTATTCGATTTCAAACAGAAAAATAGGTTTGCAGCCCTGATTTAACGGGTATTCTGTCTAAATTTCAAGAAGTTCTTGCGGTTAAATACGCAGGCCTTATATTAGAACCGATTTTAGATAACTCCCTATTGCTATAAGTTCCTTTAAGAGAGGCTGAGGAGCTGATTCACTTGTGTTTTTTTTAGCTTTATTCTAGAAATAAAACCTCTAGGGAAGCCCAGAAGCCTGATATGCAAAGTATTATGATTTATATATAACAATGAGGTTTATATGAATTCCTGCTATTTATAACCTTTCCCTACACATCGATATGATTTATAAAGCATGCAGTTAACATTCTTTTGATAAGTTAAGATATGTTTAGGCGATTTGTCTAGTTCTTGTTCTTAATTCTCTTGTGTGTTATAGATGTACGATTATGTGTGTTAATACGGAATCAGATATCTGTTGTATCAGTTATATTCGTATTATGGCTTGTCATCGATTTTATGGCTTTATACAATTCCCAACACGGCAATTAAGTTTTTACAAGCCAGATAAAGCCTTTGGCAGTCCATTAACCAAAAAAAAAGTACAAAATATAAGAAATCACTTGAAAGGAAATTCCCAAATTGCGCGTAGAATCCAACGTGTTACATTTTTGAAGGAATTCCAGCGATAACTGACCGAGTGTCTACTGTATATAGTATATATATATATATGTATATATAGTATATCCATAACAATGCGTATCTCAATCACTTAACGCTTGTTTAACCCACATATTAACGACTCAGGTCCCAAGTTGGACAACAAAAAAACAGAAAAAAAACCTAAAATAAAAGTTGTGAACAATTTGCGCTTATCAGAAACCCACTCGATATAGTTGTTGTGTTTAAACAACATTCCATGCCATGTCGATGATGTTGATAATGATGATATAGGGCATGCTCCAAGGGCCAGTCAAGCACTTGGCCAGAAACCCCTCGACCCCTTACGCTTAGCCCTCGCCTTGTCACTTCTCTAACTGTTCGATTCGTGCAGAGTCTATTCTAAGCTTTCTTTAAGCCAAAAGCTATAGCATATGCCAAGTCGATATATATGTTTCTATCTTTCTGTTGCAGTTTATATATAGAAATCGCTCGGATTATTATACCATATAGCTGCATATATTTAGGTTCTGCTAGGCTTTACTTGACTTTCTTGCAAGATATCTAGACAAGCTTTGGGTTTATTTCAAGCATATTAACATTACCATAGATCTACTTGATCGCTCGAAGAATGAGTTATTATATGATAAACCTGACGTTTACCAAATTCACTAAGCTTCTATAATATGAATCACATTTTATATACATGGGATCACGGTATTATGTGTATCAATATAGTATATGTAACAATATATAGTATGCATATAAGGTAGCTTAGTTAAGTTTGTAATTTTCAGATTTGGTGGATATATTTTTAAGAAAAAGGAGGCTAACACATATATTATATATTTACTATAGATATAGATATATATCAAATATCTTATTAATATCGAACCACTTTATTATATATTTCTATATATGTATAGTATATCTATAATATATATCTGAATGCTGTTTTTCAAAATATCTCGACCAAGACAAACCCCACTAAACTTCTATGATATAATTCACATCTTAACATTGGATCACTACATTATATAGTTCATATATATATGTTATATAGCTCAATAAGAGCTTAAACTCCACAAAAAAAGTTCTGACTTGGTTTGAATAAATAAATCGGATATCGAAAAAACAAGGTCTTTGTATTCAAACCGCATCGAGTCAAATGTGCGCAAGAGTATTCACAGTTCGGCGTGTCGCTGTTGGCCTTTCGTGTTCTTTCGTGTTTATCAAATGTGTTTACATTGTTATTTGGCCTGTCCTTGTCTTTGCTTTGATATTGTGTACTTTGGCACGTTTTCGTGCACTGATAACCTCAACCTTAACATAGAACATTGAAGAGCGGGCCGAGCGGGTATCTGCGTGGAAGGGGGAATGCGGGGAGGGTGGGCGGTTAGGGTGTTGTGTAAGTATAATTAACAAGCCGCTGGCTACAGCTTTGCAAAAAGCAAAAAGCGAAGAAAGAAAAGAAAAAAACAACAACAACAAATAAGTTAAAAGCGTCAACAAATCGCGTTGCCAAAACATTTCACCTGGCCAAAATGCTGAGACGCATTGGCCAAGACTTGACTTGCGCGCGAGCTGCTGACCCCGTTAACGGAAATTCTTTTTTCTTGCTGCTGCTGCTGGCTTTTTTCCATGCGCAACTCCAACAACAGCAACAAAAAAAAGTGGCACAAACTCATTCCGAAAAACACAACAGCAACAAAAAGCACAGCCACAAGAACAACATAAACAAGTTCCACGACGGCAAATTCGACAATAAAACCATATGATCAGCGTAATAATAGTTATGATCATTTGCGGCACTCTGGGCTGTTCTTGCCACTCACGGAGCCAGGCAGAAAAAAGCAGATAAGCAAAAAAAAAAATAACAACTTTATACATATATAGAAAGAAATTTCTACATTTCATGCCAGCAAACGCAGCCTCCAATGTTTTACTTTTTCTTTGCATACTCCGTAAATGTGGCAGCAGCAGGGCATGCTCAACTTTGTGCCCGTGCTTGTAACAGGCAACGAGCCAGCAATATATATAGATATATACGCCTGATCGTGCGATGTGGGCCGCCAAGTTGGCCAGTCGGATGCCCGCCTTAAAGTCAAGTTAAAGTCGACAAATTTTTAATTTTAGAGCAATTGCAGCTTGAAAAGTGTTCATAATTAATTTAAATCAAGTGAAGTAAATATTTAATAAATTTATAGTTGCTTTACAACAAGAAAGTCTCGGTTTGAAAGTTGTAAGAAATGTAAATATTATAGATTAACCAAGATTCGAGCCTGGATTAGAGCACAAGCAGCCATTCGAACCGAAAAGTCTAAAAACTTAACTTAAATTAAGTCAAATAAAAATGGATTAAATATTTAATAAATTTTTAAATTCATGATGGGGAAGTATTGTATTGAAAATTGTAAGAAATGTTAGGAATGTGACGCAGCAAGGTTCAAACCTGGGCTGAAACACAAGCTTAAAAAGACTCAAACACGAACTTAAGTCAAGTGAAATAAAATTAAATTAAATTCTTCATAAAAGTATTTTATTGAAAGTTGCAAGAAATGTTAGAAATGTTCGAAACTGGGTCAAGACCTAAGCACAAGCAGCTTTACAGCCCGAACGGCTGCCTAAAAAGTCTTAAAAGTTAACTTAAATCAAGTCAAATAAAAATGCACTTAATGCTTGATCAATTTTTAAGTTTATAATGTGCAAGTGTTGTATTGAAAGCTGTAGGAAATGGGGTTAAAACACACGCAGCTATACGAACCGAAATGCAGCAAAAGTATTCTCAAAAATTAACTTAAATCAAGTGAAATAAAAATAAATTAAATTCCTAATCAATTTATTAAGGTAAAATATTTCACTTTTGTATGGAAAGTTACAAGAAATGTTAGAAAAGCGACAAAGCAAGGTCGAGTCTGAGCGCAAGCAGCTTTACAAACCGAACCTTCACATTTTGCAGCCCTATTTAGAACAATATAATCGGGTATTTAGTCTATTTTAAGCAGTCCATACTCAAGACCCCGCTCCCATCCACCAAGCACTTCAAGCCAATTGCGTGCAAAACAGTGGAAAATTAGAAAAGCGAGCTGGTCGGGCGGGATGGGGCGGGCGGGGGTTATTATCATTGAAAGTCCAAGTTGCAGCTGGTTCAATTGAGCAAAGTGCATTGATAGGGCCACTTAAGGCACGGCTCGATAACGTTACGATATAACGATATACATATATATATATATAAATTATATATATATGTATATATGTGCATATCGTATATACAGATATGTATATAGTATATGTATGTGTGTACAGCTGCAGTTGGCCGTAATTGAATCTGAGACGTAACGCAACTGTCATGCAAAGTTTTCTACGGCTCCGATCTGGGGGCCACCTAGGGGTGCGGAGAGGGGCTCTATAGCTGAGGTCTCGCCTGCAATTGACCCAATTCTCGACTGTTTTTTGTTGTTGTTGTTGTTGCAGCTTTTTTTGTGCTATTGTGCCGTGCACTGGTGGGCCAGTCATTAAGGCTGACAACGTGCCTGTCAACGGCAACGGGGAGTGGAGCGCGCTTTGGTCTCTGGCGGTGCTTGTGGGCTACTAGGGCGCAAACGTTGCCGCTGGCATTGATTGAAGCCTAATTAAAGTAAAAGACTTGGCCCTGCCAGCGGCTACGCTAGCTAGTGGCAGCTACTTATGTGGAGCAGCCACCAGAAGATGTCTGCCACAATCTATAAATTAAGAACAAGGCGTTGTCTTAGCATATCTTTAAGCTAAATTAAGAAAGATGGAAAGAAAGTTTGCTTTGCATTGCCAAAGACGAAATGAAATACACATATAGAGCTGGCAGGTAGCTGGTTCAAATCCAGCAACAATTTACGTTTAGGTTAACAGTAAGGATGGGACATTTATTTTATGCAAAAGCTTCATAGCCGCGAGTTTGCTCGGTTGCCGGTTCAAATCAAGCAGCAATTGTTAGTTATTAAATGTTTTTATCAAATTTGTTATAGAATGAGTATGGCTGGCGCTTTTCTTTTATACGAGAGCTTTCTATTCAATCGATTGTTCATTAGGGGCGCTGGTTCAAATCCAATGTTTACATTTCTTTACTTTATTTGTTATTATTTACACGAGAAGAAACAATATGGATGGGGCTTTTCTTTTTTACTAAAGCTTTCTATCCGATCGATTTCACCCAAAGGTCGCCGGTTCAAATCCAGCAGCAGCTTAAAATTGTAACATTTCTTCATTCATTTGTTATCATTCACAAAGAAAACACAAAAATTGAAAAAAATTGCTCGTCTAGGAACTATATAATGAGTAGCCCGATTTTATAAGGGAAACAGAAAAGTTATTTTTAAGAGAGGTTAATTTCCTAACAAAGTTTCATGACGTTGGTCTTAAAGAAAATCCAATGCCAGAGATTTTTACTTGCACATATCTAGGACCCATTCTTTAGATATACGTGTCTCTCTCTCTCTCTGCCCCCTCTCTCTGTCTCTTTCCATCGCTCTGCCCGTTTTCTGCGTTTTCTATTTCATTTCAATTAACCTTTTTTTTTTTTGCTGCGAGTCTGCGAATTGTTGGCATTTATTCATGTTGTCATGTGATCAAACGTTTGATCACAACAATTGCAATGGAAAAGTTGATCTCTTTGCCCCTCGCATTGCGTTCACTCTCACTCTCTCTACCCCTGTCTCCCTCTGTATTAGTGTAAGTATTGCTATCTCTTTCCATAACGAAACGTTGCACAGCTGCAAGTGTCGAATGTTGAATTCCGAATTCCGTATGCCAAATATGTCGCCCAATAATCGCAACCTGGGGCAACCTGTCACAGCCTCCCAAAAAAAAAAAAAACTACATAAAAACAAGATACGAGTGGTGGCAACGGCATCGAGTCTGGTTGTGCTGCTGCTGGTTGCCGGTTTCGGTTGCTGGTGTTGCAATTGCAGCACTACATCCACATCAATTGCCGTCGCGTTCAAGTGGCGCTCATAAATTTGTTAGAGCGCGAGCATTTTCCACATTGCAATGGGCCACAGTCAGCAGCAACAACAATAGGACAAACAACAACAGCAACAACAGCAGCTGCAACGGCAACAGCAGCAGCAACATCAGCAGCAGTAGCAACAGCAGCAGCAGCCGCAGCTTCTCGGCAATGTTAAGGAAAACAACATCAACATTAGCAGAAACAAAAGCAATAGCTATGTTGCAGCAACAGAAGCAGCAACAACAACAACGGCCGCAGATGCAACATTTGCAACAAGAATAGCAGCAGCAACAGCAGCAACAAAATTAGAAGCAACAGCAACATCAGAAATAATACCATCAGACAACAACAACAGTAGCAGATACAACAGTTGCAACAACAACAACAGCAGCAACAACAACAGCAGCAACAGCAGTAGCCGCGACAACAAGAACAACAGCAACAACCTGAGCAACAGCAGCAATGGATACACCACCAACAGCAGCCGCAACAGCAACAACACCAGCAACAGCACCAGCAATACCAGCAACAACATCAGAAGCAACAGCACCAACAGCAACGGTGGAAAACAACAACAGCAGCAACAACATAATAAAAAATAGCAGCAAAAGCAATGTTTGCAACAACAAGAGCAGCAACAACAGCAGCATCAGCAAAATCCGCAGCAACAAGAACAACAGCAGCAACTCCAGCAACAGCACCAATAGATACAGCAACAACATCAGCAGCAGCAGCAACAGCACCAGCAACAGCACCAGCAACAGCACCAGCAACAGCAGCAGCAACAACAACAATAACACTACCAATAGATGCAGCAGCAAAGCAACAGCAGCAGCAACAGCAACAACAGCACTAACAGTTGCAGTGCCAACATCAACAACACAAGCAACAACAACACTGCCCATAGTTGCAGCAACAATAGCAGCAACAGCACCATCAGCAATAGCTGCAACAGCAGCAACAACATCAAAAATTAACTGATAGTTTTTGCAGCCCATCAGCAGCTGCCTTTGGCATAAAACCCAACCTTGCCTAGCCCGCCCAATGCAGCCTGTTGCCATGGAAGAAAGTGAAGAGTAATGGGAAATGTTGTCGCTGTTGCTGCTGCAACTTTTGCTTTGGCCGCAACGGCGGCTTTCTTATGCACTTACTTGGATAACAACTGGAATGTATTTCATTTGAAAAGACGTTTAGCGCGTTGTGCCTTAATTGCAAGTGGCAAACCTGAAACTGGGCAGCGCCAACGCACAGCAGCAGCAGCAGCAGGCGCAGCAGTCGAGTAACAAGATACAAACTGCAATTGCAGCTAACAAGTATCTGTGAGATGCTCATGGCTGCTTTCAGCTGCTGCTGGGCTTGCCAAACAACCTTGACATGCAGCCAAACTAATGACAGGAAATCGTCGACAAGTGCCGCGCGCATCCAAACCAAAAACAAAAACAAGCCCCGTCCAATCCAATCCAATCCAATCCAATCCCCTGAACCCACATAGATGCGCAATTGCTTGGGCTCTCGTTATGGATTTGCCTGGCCGCGCTTTTTAATTACAATTACGACTCTGAATACGAGTGTGAGTGCGAGTGCGAGTGCGCGTTTGAGTACCCGTACTCAACCGGTTGCCAGTTAAACAATTGCCGCCCAGGCCCAACCAGCAAATGTATCTTAAAAATGTATCTGTATCTGCAACTGCATCTACAACTGCAACTGCCAGTTGGCTTTGTTTTTGATGTTGTTTTGTTTTTTTTTCTTCTTTTTTTTCGGCTGGGCATGTCAAATATGCAGCTTAAAAATGTACAGGCAAGTAAAAGTGCTCGAGTCGGGCGTGCTCGATTTGTAGATACTCTGTAACCAGCGCCGAGCTGTCGTTGCAGGCACTCGAACATGTTTTTTTTTATTGTATATGTTAATTCAACGAAAAAACACATATCAAATAGCAGGGCTAGAAATGGGCGGGCGGGGGTAGGTAGGTTTTCAAAAAGTGAGGCATTCTTAATCCGCGATCCTTCATATCGAATTCGATATCTCTTGCTCTTTTAGTCCTCGTGATTTGTTAGCCATCTATTGAAATCGATATTTATCGATTATATGAAAATCGGAAATTATTTTAAGTAAATTTCTAAATTTGTGTCGGATACATGGGAATATATAGAGAAGGACAGAAGGGCATGATTCAACTTAGCTCGTCGTTCTGATTAGGAATATCTATATATCTATATATATCATGATATGATTAATTTGTGCTGAGTAAGAAACATAGAATATATACCACAAATGGGATTGATTTATGGACAACTATGATACCCTGTTTTACACATTCTCATTGGTTACAGGGTGCTCAAATTTGCAGCCAAATATTGTCTATTTGGATATTTGGTCATTTATGGTTACTTTTGGTCGCCCTGCCTGCTGCTGTTTGGCTGGGCGGGTTCCAAATGTGGCTCACCTTGGCTTCAGAGCCGGCCAGATATGAAATTGTGCTGCATTTGTTTGCCTTTGTGTGCGTGCGTGTGTGTGTGTGTGTGTGTGTGTTCCAGTGGGTGGGGCCAGCCGCAACTTCATCAATGAAAATGGACAATTGAATGGGCAGCCAGGTGGCTGAGCTGATTGCATACCCAAACATCAATTAGCATTCGAATGCCATTAACAATTCAGGTTGATTAAGCTGACCCAGTGTTGAACAATGTGGCAGAAATCAATTTTCCATAAGCTGAGCCTGACCTGGCCTAACCCTAAGTCAAGCTAACGTAACCGAAACCTAACCTGAGCTCACCTCACCAAAGCTTACAGAATCTTAGCTAGCCTTGGGCAAACGCAGCTGACCTAACCTCACATTAGCCAACACTTGAACAAATTTAAATCAAGCTAAGTTCATATGCCCTTGCCCCAGCTAACCTAAACTTAACCTCTCCTAAGCTACTTGTGTAGTTAGTTTAATATGTGGGTTTGAACTGATTTTTTAGAAATAGTTGGTTCAAATTTAGAATTGGGTGGTAAGAGTGAGAGAGAAAGTTCAAATGTAGCCCGCGATTTCTGTATGAAAATATCTAAGGACTACTATATTTTCAGTAGAACGGGCGATTATAGAATAAAATTTAAGTTGTTTACTTGAAAAGTTTATCAAGAAGAAGGTTTTGAGGTACAAGCCGGATCCATAGATTCGCTAAAGGAGTGAACTGAGCCTGAAGGCAGCTTTCGACTGTAAGCCGAACCGACTAGACATACCCTGCATTTGTTCTATAATAATAAAAGCTAAGCTGGAAAACTTAGCAAACAGATAGACTTTCAGCAGATCTTATTCTATAAGATCAACCATTTGGAAAGAAACTAAACTTATTGTTTTGAGTCAAAATGGTTCGATTTGGGTTTAGATTCGTTTCGAGTCTTTTGCAATTGAAATAGTAATAGAAAATTGAAATTTCGGGCTCAAAATAGGCCTCTGTTAATACAAGATCTTTGAGATCTTGGCAACTCGCTGCTCACATTCTCTTGAGAGTTGACCCAATCCTAAGTATGTGATATCCAATTGTGTAAATAAACTATTGTTGCTTGTGATAAATATTTAAAGACTATGTGATTTCAGCGGAACTAGAAGAAATGCATCCGAGAGAGCTGCGGTCTGCTGACCCTGTTGTATCGATTACCCCAACAACCTGCCACGTACACCCGATACTGGACAAGTGTTGCTGCTGTTGTTGTTGTTGTTGGTTGGGTGTCCGCTTTCAGCTCGGACTCGCCTGAAGAGACTCAGCTGCGAGCTGAAGCTTCGATTTGCAGTTCAAGCTGGAGTTCAATCTCAAGTGGAAGGCAAGTTGAATGCATTGGACAGGCCAAAATGTCATTGACTGCCTGGACACGGATTTGGGAAATCGCAAATGCTGATTGTGGTCACATGGTATAGGGTATATTTCAATAATGCACGTGTGTGTGTGTGTGTGTGTGTGTGTGTGTGTGTGTGTGCGGCTGTCAGCTGGCTGAAAGGCGGCTCATTAATTGCCAGAGAGATTCATGGCAAATTGTGCAGTTGACAGCTGCCGTTGAGTAAAACGTTTGACCTTGGAATCGGAACTCCAACAAGGTGCTAAATGCTAACTAGAAAAACCTGAACGCATTCCATGATGATGAGCACAATGTTGTTGCTCTTTCGTTTTGGCCTGGCCAGAGAAAGTAGCCAGGCAGTATTAGACTCGGGGCGTCGGGTTGTCGGTTTGTCGGATTCGGAGTCGGAGTCAAGAAACGAGTTGGCCCCGGCAAGAAAAAGTAAAATTATTTTGGGACATGCTGCCAAAAAATGTATGTCACCTGCAGCTGTGCCAGGCGCGGATCCAAAACACAAACAAAAAGAATGTCGGGAGTGCCCGACTACAATATATCCTGTTTCTAGCGATAAGTTGATCTCGCAAGCATCCAAGATTTCTGCTCTGCTTCTCTTTGATCCAACACCTAGAAAATACGTTCCTCGAATAACTCAGATGCTCCTAATCCGATTCTAATCCGATTGTAGGACCTAAAGAGTTTTTCCATAAAGGTGTAATACCAAAGCGCAATGATCTATGATTAAGCTAATTTATTTTGTTAGAATAGGGGCAGGGCTGAAGGGTTGCATCCGAATATAGGGGATAGGGATCTGTATACACGAGAGACTACATATGAAGATTATTCCATTTAGAATTCTCAAAAAAAGAAACATGCCTCAAAATCGATAAATATCGATATCGGAATATAGATATTACAATTGAAAGTCTGTCGCTTTTTTGTAGATGCCGAGAACGAGAGCGACTCAGCTGATCTACTTGATAAGGCACATATAAAATACATGTTAACTATTACATACCCTTTATTATCAGCACCTAGTAGGTACAGGGTATAAAAAGCACACACAAACAGCTGCGACAACAAAAACAACAACAATTGCAACAACTCGAGTCGCGAGTTTTACTTTCTGCTGCCCCAAAATCGGGTATCCAGTATCCAGTACTGGCCAAACAAGTTGCGTCTCTCGCTAGCTCTCCCTTTCTCCAACCCGCACGACAACTACAAGTGCCTCTCGCTCTGTCTTCGTCTTAGTCTCCGTCTCGCTGTGCAGTGTCCAGTGCGTGTTGCATGCTCGCAAAGCAGGAAGCACTTGCAACACGCAAGCGAAGCCGCTTGATTTGAGCCGTTTGGCCATTTGGCTAATGGAATTCGCAAGTCTCTCCCAATTCCCAACACAACTGCTGCCTAACTAACTTATATAAATCTCGAGCTAAGCCTCTTATAACTCAGCCATGTCACGTATATGTTTATCGTATCGTATCGTATCGTATTGGTTCGTCTTGTATCGCATTGTTGTCCTCCTAACAACCGCATTATACAATGGGGCGCGTCTTAAGAGTATTTCACGCACGTCTTCAGCTGGGCCTTGCCCAACATTTTGCAGCCTCAACTACACATTTGTGCACCCCATATATAATATAATATATATAAGGCGTAAGGTATATTATAAAATAAACAAGCCCCAAACGAACCGGTTCGAGTCTGCAATTCCAATCGAACCTTTCATGAACCCGAAACGAAATCCATATCAAAACATGGCTTTACGAATTGAACCTCAACGCTGGAAGCTGGCTCGAACTAGTTCGTGTACCAAGCCAACTCTTAAGAATAACTAATGGAACTTTTGGCTTCTTCCATGATTCGTTCTTGTATTGAATTCTTTTATTCCATGTGCCGTTTACCCAGTTTGCCTTGGGCCTTTTGGTATATATCTCAACCAAGTCACGTAGACTTTTCGACTTCTCATTAGGGCCTTGCGCAACATCTGTAAATATAATTTGAATCACATACTTGGCATAGAAGTTTTGTGTAATCAATTCATGGAATCGCAACAATTGGAATACTATTATTGAATTGCATAAATTAATCCAAGATCAATGGATTCTTTTTACGCAGTTTATAAATTTAGATAGTTGTGTGTCTTGAGTTTAAGTAACTGATATAGCTAAAATTCTTTACCAAGTTCCCGAGTTTTAGCATATTTCTTCCTATTTTCCTCAGCTTCCTTTACATATGCTAACAACCAATAGTTGGAGCTGAAATGATATACGATTTGTGCCTAAACTGTCTAGCTTCGCATTTGGTTCAGGCTTCAACCATTTCCTGCTAGATAGCTTTTTATAATGTTTGGGCTTCTACGTACTCCTCCCCCCGTTTGCTGGCTTATTGCGGAACCATGTCACGTTGTCGATTGGCATTATACAATCTGAGATCGCAATGTTTCGGGCACATCTCGTGCCGGAGTCGTGTATTTCACGCACGTCTCCAAATGGCCCTTGCCCAACATCTGGTTAACTGCGGCGCACTGACCCATTTGCCTCAATGTGAGTGCGGCTCACATTTCGGCTACGCTACAAACGCTTTTCTCTGCGGCCTCTGCTGCTTCTTTTTCTTATTCTTCTTCTACTGATTTTGCCTGCTCTGCTTTCTTCTCTCTCGCTGTGTCTCTTCCTCTCTCTGTTCCTCTCCGTTCCAGCTGGTCTTAGCCCGATTTTCAATGTCAACGCTTTGGTGACACTGAAGTCAACTGGAATTGTTAGCTTCGAACATTTTGTATGCCCTTGCATAGGGTATTAACATTTTCTGTTGAAATATGTCACGCATGGAAGAAGACATCTTTCGGTCTGTAAAGTATATACATACATTCCTTATCAGTATTAATAGTCGAGTCGATCTAGCTGTGCTTAGCTTTAAGCCCAGCTTCTTGAAGTCTTCTATAGATACAGATGTCGGAGTTGGCCGGATCGGGCCACTTTGTCAAAGAGTCGCAGTTATCATAGACTTGCCATAGAATGTTAAATTAAAAGTTAAGTTCTTGTATAGAAAACCTTTATATTTTCCAAGCAATCTTTACCAAACATGACTTTAAAAAGTTCTATAGTTATATAAGCAAAATCCGAGCGACATCGGACTACTATATAATCTAGCTTCATATAAAGATTCGAGCCATAAATGACTTTTTGTTTAAAAAACATTTCTGTTAAAGAAAATAATGCGACGAAGCGTCTCACATATTCACAAGCTTGTTAGCCACTTGTCGAAAGGGTATTCAAACTTCGACAAGTTCTTGATTTATTTTTGGTATTTTACTTTGTTTTTCGTGGCGCGTGTTCCGTTTTTTCTGCGTATAGAAAGAGACGAACCCAATAACCAGAAAAAAAAGAAACAATTTATGTAAATAAATAATTTTGTTGTTTTGGCCATTTGCATATGCAGACAGTCACAATAAATGGGAGGTGTTTGATTTGCTTGTGTTTTGTAAATATATTTTCTACACCTTTAGCTGTTTTCAGGTTCAAAGCAATTAAGTAATAATACAAATCAAATGGCAGACAAAACAGAAAAGCCAAAAACCACAACACAAACTAACCAGAAATTATGCAAGCGACAAAACAAAAGAAATCAACCAACCGCCACGGCTCGCAGAGCACTAAACAAAAAAAAAAAAGTAGTAGTAAAAAAACCGAAATAAAAAAGAGCTAAAAAAAAGCAGAGCACAAAAAGTCCCTAGCACAGGGCATAGCTCAGCTGGAGCACTACTTAAATGGCCTCCGAATGGGCTGCTTAGCGTCGAGTCGGCAATTTTGACAGCGTTTACAGTCAAATGGATTGCCAAATGTTGACACAGTGTTGAGAAGTGTTAAAAGTTTCAGTTGGAAAATGCACAAAAACAAACAGAGTTGGAAGATTAAAACTTCTATATGGCCAGCGAAAGGGTCTCAAGGTTATGCACTATAAAGCAGCTGCTCTCGATCAGCTCCACAATATTATCCAACATTTTGTCAATATTGATCTCAGCTGTAATAGAAAACTTTGTCGAGTTATTTTAGTTTAGCAATGCCTTAAGCCATACTTAAGATTATTTTATTATACTCTTTATTGTTTATTCTTTATACCTTATACTTTTTTCACCATTCTTTATTATTTATTATTATTTATACTATATGTATATTCAACTTCGGCGTGCCGAAGATATCCATGCCTGCTCGTTCTTTTTTAATTCTCTTTTGTGCGTGATTCGTAAATGTTTTGTTGGTTTCAAAGGTTTCTAGTTTGTTGAGAAATTCGTTTCTACTTGAACAATAAACAAATCACATAGATATTATAATAATAATAAAATGTAGTTATCTATTGATGCAAAAAAGTCAGATGAATGCAATTGTTCGCATTGATTTATTGCAGATCAAAAAATGCCAGCATCACATTTTGTCCATAATTTATTATTGCACATTGTGAATGTGTCATGTGGAATGCAGATATATGAATTTAATAATTAAAATTTGGACTTGTTAGTGATATGAATGCATGAAATTTTGTGCTGCACTTTGGATAAATACTTAATAAATGTTTTGCTCAGAGATTTCACTGGACACACGGTGCGTTTTCACGCTTTCGTTGCAATTGAAAATCAAAATAAAAATAATCATAACAAAGAAAAGCGAAATGTGAAAATGAAATGAAAATGCATTGAATTGAAGCTGAGACTCGATTTGGGCGCTTGCTGAGCATTATTTCCATATGCCAGGGCGCGTTTCGCCTGAGAGGAGCTTGTGGCACGTGACCCGCCCATCTTCGGCAAAAAAAAGTCGCAGTGAAAAATCTGTGAAGCGTTGCCAGAGTTTAAAATGACAAACGGGTAGGCGACAACACTTACTGAAATGGGTTCGCAATGCACAAACCGGTTTGTCAGCATGTGTGAGTGTTGGTAAACACGTTTCTAAGCGCGCGCCCTTGTCAAGGTCGATGGTTTGCAGTCACAAGCTGCAGCTGGAGCGTCGAGCGTCGACTCTTCTTCTTGAATAAAAGGTGCTGCAAAACGCCCTATCACAAAACACAAATCGCAAATCGCAAATCTCAAATCGCAAATCGACAATCGACAATCATCAGCAGATCCCACAGTCCGTTTGGCGTTTATCATAATTAACCTGGCGCATAACTCGCGGAGTTCAACGACTCCGCTTGACAATTGGCCCATTGTTGTTGCTGTCGCTGCCGTTGTCGTCGTGGCATGCCTCCAGCTTGGCTTTCAGCTTTTAGCTTTCAGCTTTCAGCTTTTAGCTGTTACTTTTAGTGCTCCCAGTTTGGCGGAGGCCAATTAAAAACACGTTAATTTGTCGACTTTTGTTGGGACTCTACATGCACAGAATTCAATTTGCCGAGCTGTGATTAATGGCAGCATCGGGCATCGCACATTGGACATCGGACATCGGACATCGGACAGGGGGCAGGGGAACAATCATCGGGCTCATCGGACATTGAAGTAATCGCGACTTTGTGGGCAATCAATTTTTGTAACGTTTTGACCATTTGCTTTTAGCCAAAAACAACAACAACAATAAACATTAATAAAAAACTGTTTGCTACTCCGATTCTTTTGGCTTTGTAATTGCTTAGCACAAACGCAGCCATGTTTAATGAGCGACACGCTAAATACACTGAGCGAAATAACTGAGTGCAAAGCGGCGCTTGAACTGATTGACGATAAATGTCAAATGTTATTTATATACATTTTTTAATTTATTAAAAATAATTGCATTAGATTTGTTATTATTTTGTTATTAAATAAAATAAAAGCTAAGCTCGAATAGAAACGATCAAGGGTTCTATTTGAAAAGCCACGAATCGAACAACTACATATGCACATCCAGTTTCTCGCAGTGCATGATGATGGCTCTTCAGCTATGGCTATGGCTATGGCCTGTGATTATGAGCAGCCAAACAGCGCCAAGTTCGTAGCGCTCCCAGCTGCCAGTTGGCAGCCCGGCTACGGTAGCTACGGTAATAGTCACAGTCACAGTCACAGTCAGCCAGTCAGTCAGCGAACTCACACACACATATAGAGAGAGAGAGAGAGAGAGAGAGAGAGAGGGAGAGGGAGGGAGAGACACGCACACACCCTGTAAGACGCAGCTATGCATGATTCTAATTATTATGTATGGCATAAGCTGACTTTAGACAATGCAGAAGCATAGTCAAAGAACCAAAGAGCAATCGGAGCCATCGTCACCGCTGTGGGGTTCCATTGTTCTTGGCAGTGTAAGAGACTAAAGAGGAGGAGGAGGAGGAGGCGGAGAAGTAAGGCGAAGTAGCAGAAGTTCAAGTACCCTGAAAAGCATTAGGCTTGATCCACACACGGACTATAAAGACAATAGATTAGTTTGTTTAATGCCTGCGATCGGATAAGCTAATGGTTCAACTGTTAAATCGATATCTGATCAATAATAACTGCTGTATAATCAATTAAAAACAACAACAACAACAACAGGAAAAGGGGGAAAAACAGCGAAACATTTGTAAGATGACAAAATCAACTTGAAATATAGAAATGAATCAACTTTATGAATGTCGGCCCAGAGCGTGCATATCAATGTTTAGACAGATTGTTAAGTCCAACTGGCTATCAGGTTTGGCTTAAACAACGATCAATGCAATAAAGCGCCAAAGTTATCGATAAACAAAGTGAGTCAGGGGCAAAAGAAAAAAAGAAAATAACGACTCAGACAAGTGCCTAGTGTGCAAGTGCTTACATACATATATGTACATATATATATCTATATGTATGTCGCATATATCTGGCCCAAGTAGGAAAAGTCAATCAATTAGCGGATGAACGGCAATTGGAGTGAGGAGTCGGTGGATTGGGCCGGGGGGGAATGGGTGAAAAATCACACAGAGATCGTTACAAATTAGAAAGGTTTCTGTGCAAGGGAACAAAATCAGTTGGAAATCAGTTCAGCTGAAAGTGAGTGGAACGTGTGGAATGTGGAACATGATGTTGGTGAAGGGAAATGTGCCCGAACACCAGGTGGGATAAAAGAAGCGCAAGAGGAAGACAAAGCGGAATAGACAAAGGGAAGAAGCTGAAGCTCAACAACATGTTCTATGGGAACATTCAACAACTCGTGCAGTTCAAGGCTTAGCTGAATACGGGCTATATGGTATATGGGCATATACATATGTATATATGTTATATATGTATGTACATATATTATATCTTAAGCTTATGACAGCTGCTGCTGACACTTTTCAACAAAAGGGGTTGGGGTTGCGTTCTTTTGCCCTCGCCTGCCTCTGGCCCTCGTTGCCCCTTGCCTATTGTGAGCTTGATTTAATTTTTTTTATTTTTTTTTTGTATTTTTTTGCGTCGTTGGCTCTGGGTTCAAATACCTTGAGCAGTTTTATGAGCATGCCCGGAGAACCGAACCATCTTGTTGTTTTGTGTTTTGTTATTAAAAAAAAATAAAATAAAAATCAAAGTAAAATATAAGCCGAAGAAAACAACAACATTTGAAGCGCTTTTGCGTGCGATGCAAATGTATTTAATTCAATAAACTGGGAAACCAGTTTATCAGTTCCTCAGTCGTTTGTCCAGTGAAATGTGTTGTTTAACAAAAGTCGCCAAAAAAAAAAAAACACAAAATCAAAAAATGCTTTTTAAATTAAAAGCAAAAACAAGCAAGAAGATTTGGCTGGGCAGTGCCGACCAACAAATACCCTCGTTGACAAAAACTGTGCAGCAGATCGCACAATTGGATCTAGATCAATTATTATAGATTATTCCTATCTAAGCTATAGCTATATTGCTTAAAAGTTTGCCAGGTGGGTTTAACATAAAGCTCGGCGAATTGGTTCGGAATGTCTTTCAAATCATAAGAGTTTCTCCCAGGTAGACCTCATTGGCGATCGAGAGCTTATATGGGTTTACGAAATAGTTATATGATATGTTATATAGTTATATATGATATTGCGATAAATGATATATGGTATAGTTTATCCATATTTTGATATTTTGATATATGCTGAAGACACACAGACCTGTTATCGATAAGTTTTGGAAAGCTATCTAAATAGCCAAAAAAAATAAAATTCTACTAAACAAAACATTTCTCTAGCTATTGAACAATCTCATTCAAGATATATACCCCTTCAGAATGTATATATTTACAGCCGTACACAATTTATGTATAGCTATATATGATATTGAAATATTTGATTGCGATATTATATATGGTACAACTTATCGATATTTGCTAAAGACATGTTATCGATAACTTGCGAAAAATTACCGAAATAATCGCAAATAAATGTTCTCCCCGTATGAAACCAAAATCTATATAGAACGTTTTTCTAGCTGCATAATAATCCCATCCAAGATATATATCCATCCAGAATGTATATATATTTACAGCGCTATCCAATTTGTGACAAACTTAAAATATACCCTATACGAAACTTTTGGTATATACCTTATAAATGTCGCAGCCATGTCCGAGCATTACAGGCCAAGTACTAAGTACCAAGTTTTCAAGTTTCAATGGACATCAACATCATTATGATCATCATCATTATGATCATCATCATGATCGTATTTTTGTTTGTCGGCGCTTTTTAAACTGTTTGCGTTGCGTTTGATTTTTATATGAGATTCAATTAAAAAACTTTTGAGCAGCAATTTTATAAAATTTCAACAGCTACATGACGGAGAGAGGGTGTAAGGGGGGAGGGGGGGGGGGGGGGGGGTGTGTGTGGCAGTTGTACCTCGGGTGCGGGGCGGGTGGCAGGTAATGGTAATGGCTCGCGATCTTCAACCAGTTTGCTGTTAATCAATTTTCGCAACAAATTTTTGCACTTGCCGTTTCTGGCACTAAAACTTGTTGAGTTCACAGCAGCAGCAACAACTAAATAGGCAGTGTATCTTTGTATCTTGTATCTATGTATCTATATGTCCGCATATCCGCACATCCGCATCGATGTGTTATCTGGCGTTGTTTTCGATTCGCCTTAAATAACTTAATATGCATTTAGCAGCTGTGGTTTTTGACCTTAAGATACAAGAGATACAGATACAGATACAGATACATATAGAAGCCGAAAAGTGATCTGAAAGCAAGTGGCGCGTTTCCGTTGCGGCTTTGAGGCAGCCGCAGCAGCATCAATAGATAGTTATGCGGCCAGATAGCTAGATAATTATTATTTGTTGATGGCTCTCAGATGATGTTGATGGAATGCCAGCTGCAGCAGCAGCAGTTAGGTTCTCAGCTGGCAACAGCTATAGCTGTAGCTATAGCTAAAGATACAGCTACAGTTGCTGATACAGATACAGATACAGATACAGTAGACGCAGATTTGACGCTGCTTTCACTGGCTAACACTAAACTCCAGCGAGGAGCTGAGAGCGGGCGGGGCAGCGGGCACAACACAGCTGCAGTTACAGCGTCTATCTGTCATTTTGATTTGCCGCAGTTGCCATGCACAGTGGTACAAGCACATGCAAAAGTGCCAAACAGAAAAGAGCGCAAATTTAAATTTGTAAGTTTGAAGCTTGAAGTGCATTAATAAATTGATCCAAACAATTTATTCCAGATATTATTAATTTGAATTCTCTTCCGAATGCATTTATCATTTTTTTTTGTTTATGAAATTGATCAAAAGTAGACTTTTGTTTTACCTTAAATGCAAAACGAATACATTTCATTTGTATTTATTTGGCTTTTTTACATACTTTTCTCTTTCGCTTAGAATTCTTAAGCGGTTCTTGACAGTTTTCTCTTTGAAGTATGCCAAATTGCTTCAATTAGATTTCATGCAATTTTAATTGACGTGCGTACCACTGTGCGTGCTGCAAATTTTGCCTTGGGGAGTTACGGGCGGAGCAGCGTAAGCACCGGCATTATTTACCGTTTGTCTACACACACACACACACACACACACACTCTGCACCTCGCTGTATCCGTGTATCTATGTTTCTTTTGTCTCTATGTTTCTTAAGCGCACTTTGCGAGCTGCTGCCGCTGCCGCTGCTGCTGCTGTTGGCGCTGCTGTAAGTGAATTTCAATGTTGGCAAAGGCAAACGGAAGCAGCGACAACAACAAGAAGAAGCATTAGACAGATCACAGAACTTACCTAGCGACGACCTCAATTAGCGAGTCTTGGGCTTCATGGTTCTAACAGCGACGGCAACTGCGACTGCGGCTGCGACTGCGACTGTGGCGGCGATGGCGACTGCGCCTGCGCCTGCGTCCGCGTTAACGTCGTTTGTTTAATTGCTCGTTGTTTCCTGTTAGTTCACATGCAGCTTAACACACACACACACATACACACACATGAGCGCGCGCGAGTGCAGTTTTTATTTTTGATTTTTTTGGGAAAGCACAAAAAAACAAAACAAAAAAATGTTAAAAAAAAAGAAACTAATATTTACTAAGCGACTGCCCACAGACGCAGACACACACTCGGCGCAAACAATTGCACTCGCTGCCCAATTAAAACGCCAAATGGAGAAACATGTAATGTATGTAAATAAACAATGCAATATACACACATACACGCACGCACACAAGCAGACAGTCACACACAGGCACACGCACGCACACACACACGGTGGCGAGAGGCTGCGGCAAAATTCTTTAGGGCCACTGCGACTGCGGCTACGACTGGCGCTGATCGACCGTTCGCCACGAAACTCGTTTTCAAACTGAGCGCTCAGCTGAGCGACAACAGCTTTGAGCATGCCAAAGCTCGGTAGCAACAGCTGCGACGGCGACGCCGGCGCCGGCGCCATGCTCTCTAAACGAACCTCGGCCAGCTACTGCGCCAGCAGCCGCCGCAGCGACACCCAAAGAGAGCGCACTCTCCCACTGTTTTTTTTTTTCGGCACGCTTTAAAACTGCATTTCACTGCACGCACCAAACGGGACTCGACGACGGCGACGTTGGCAGCGACGTCGACTGCAACTAAAGCTGAGGTCTAGGCTGAAGCTTTGACTGCGACTGCGACTGCGGCTGCGGCCTGGGCTTGGGCTTGACAGTTAATTTTTGTGTTTTTTTTTTAATTACATTTTTTTTTTTTTGCCATTGTTGTTGCTATTCGTAGTCAGCGATGCGATGTGCAATCAGAACTACACATAGATCTTTTTTGCTGGCATACAGAGCCGGATACGTCCATTGGCGAGTGCAAATGTGGGGGTTGCAATCAATCAAGGGAGACAAACTTGTGCAAAAAAGCGTCGATTTCCCACGCTGGCTCGGGAGAAATATTCTCTTTACTTCCTCTTTGTGCGATGTCCTTAACGGTTGTCTGGGCAGCCAAGAGCTGCGCCAGCAACAGCTTAAGCAACTTTACCTACGGGCTGCAAGCTTCGTTTAAGTTAATTACAACATTTTATGAAATCCTCTTTGTGCGATGTCCTTAAACGTTTCAGTAGATACAAAAAGCATCTTTGCCATGCCCTCAAACGTTAAACAGTCCACGCTTAAATGCAAATAAATTTCACTTGATAAGAAATATTTCTATATAATACTACAATTTGTTTTTTTTTTTCTTTTTTTTTTTTTGAGTTTGATTTATTTGAAATTTGATGTTTTTATTGGGTTTTTTGTTTTCTGTTTCTCTCATATAATTGAATTTATTTATGTTGAATTTCAAGAGGAAATTTCTGTTTCGCTAAGTTTATCAATTTGGAATCTAATGTTTTAATCACAAAAACAACAAAGCATTACATATTCAATCTAATTGTGTGTGAGTCTAATTGTATTTCAAAAAAATTGTTTGCTTTAATTTTACAAAGTCGTTTATTGTATACCTGTACCGTTTATTGTTTGAAGTAAAGAAAAGTAAAAAGAAATAAATTCAAAAGTCCCATGACCCATGTCGGGTGAGGAGTTTGTGGGGACGGCTTCTCTAGCTGCAGTGTGAATGGGCCATGCATTCACAATTGAGATGCAATGCAGGCGGCGTTGTTGCCAGTGTTGTATAATGTTTAAAAGTGATAAATGCCTAATAGTTCGATCTTTTACATGCTAATCAAAGTAGTTTTCCTCATAAATGTATATATATATATATATATATATATATGCATGTATGTATATATGTGTGTATGTATATCAATTATATAACTACATATGTTTTTTTTTTGTTTTAAATTTTTTTTTTAGAATTTCTATTAAAGCTGATAAATGTACTTGTTCATTTGTTTTGTATTTTATTTCGTATAATTTGTTAGCTTTCAACAATTTCAATGTGAAATAATATACAAAATGCACATACATACACATACATAGGTTTTGCTGTATGTTATCATAAAACCCCCCTCCCCACCGTTCCCCCCTCTAATAGCCCACAAACGTTGCCTAAACGCATCTAACTGTATCTTTATCTGACAAAAATGCATGTAAATATGCTGTAAATAGTTGAGGAAATAAAAAAGTGGGAATTCTTAAAATTTTCTTTTTACCGCTACTACGAGTACTTTTTACTGTAACTTTTACTTTTTCTTTTTGTTTATTTTTTTGTTTTGTTTTACCTTTTACTGGACAAATGACAATTGCAAAATGCCATAAAGTGTATAAAGTTTAATGTTAAGCTACAAATACAATAAATAGTTCATATTATACGTAAGGCAATTTCATTGTTAATTCAAAAAAGTAAAAGAATTCAAAGAAAATACAATTCAAAAGCCCCATTCACACCGGCTAATCCAGTGTGAACCTAAGCTAATCCAGTGTGAACCTAAACTAATTTGACTTGCTACCAATTGCGATATTATTCTCTCTAAATAAAAAAAAACAGTCGACACATATTTTATATGCTTCCAAATTTCTTTTGGCTGGATGGCGTGTGTGTATTTGTGTGTGTGTGTGTGAGTGTGTGCGCCCTACAACCCGCCCGATAAGCTGTTGCTTATCGAATTGTATGTTAAATAAGAGTCACTAAAGCCTTGCCCTCAGGCAGAGCTGTCCATTCGTTGTCCCATTTTTGGCTGTTCATTATTTCTAGATTCGAGAGTTTCGATTTTTGGCCTCAAAACTTGGTAGTTAGCAACCAGTTGGCCAGCTTTTTTTTTTTGGCAGGAGTCGCGTTCGACTTGGACGCAATTGGACGCATTCGTTTATGGGTTTAACTAGCTACAAAGTTGTAAGTATCAAAAAACTTAGCATAGGTATTACATAGTTCTTTTCTCTAACATTAACATCGTATTCATCACCAGCATCATTATCATCATCATTATCATCATCATCATCATCATCGTTTAGTTTGCTTGCTCAATTTATCTAAATATCAGTTTGATCGATTTGTAGGCCGTTCACACTGCATTCTGCAGTTGCTTTGCAGTGGAAACACGCTAAAAATAAGTATGGCATTAGGCAATTACTTGATTATCCTGGCAGCATTAGCTCACTGCATTGCAGTGCAAACCGCATTACATATGAGAAAACTGAGCAGTTTAGTAATTAACTGGCTGCAGTAACTGTCTGTAAGCTAAGGTTCTAACTGACAAAGCAAAAACTTACTGCATAGCAGTGGAAACACATTGAAATTGTAAAACTGTGCAGTCAAGTATTTAACTGCAGTAACTGACTCCGATACGTTTGTATGCGAACAGCTGAATACTGCTACTCTTATTGACATTGAAACTTACTGCATTGCAGTGGAAACACTGGCAGCAGCAAGTCAGTGGAAACACAGCACTACTGTGTTAAAAGGCTAACTGTAAACATTGTGTGTTTGACTGCCAGCAGTAAATTTTGTTCGCATAAGTACTCTAACGACTTACTGCACAGCTGTGAGAGTGCAGCAAAGTAACAGTAAATCAGTGTTGCAATAATTAATAAAACAACATGGTCTATTTGCTTACTGCAGTAGCAGTAATTTTTAATGAACTTTGCAGCAGTAACTTACTGCAATTAAGTGCTGAAAAACGTTTTGCTTTAGGAATATGAAATGATTTGAAAAATGCGATCTACTGCTGACTGGCGCAGTAACTACTGACAGTGTGAACGGTCTCCAAGCGCAAATCATTATGGAACTAGCTAAGCTCCTGCACAATCTGATAACTTAACTAAGTCTTAACTAAATGCTACATATGCAACCCAATAAAAGCGCTACGCTGGCAAATATCACACAGCTGAACGGAGATACTCAGATACAACCATGTATCTCTATCTAAACATGAACGAGAGAGAGAGAGAGAGAGAGAGCAAGATAGAGAGAGAGAGATATATATAGAAAGAGACATTTGTAAGAGTAAGGGTGTGTGTGTGTGAGTGTGTGTCGGTCGAGGTGTGGGAGTCGCCGTTTCTTAGCCAGCGACTATCTGGGATACGGAATTGGTGCGTCTTCTTTTGGTGATTTGCTTCCACAGGCGGCGATTCAGCGAGGGCTTGTCCTGTCCGCATAGAGAGAATAACAATGAGCATATAAAACAAGACTGGTCTAGTCGGTAGACCGACTTGAAGATACCCCGTACCTGTACACTGTGCACTCTAGATAAGCTTCGTTGTTCATTGTCCAATCTTTACTTACTTTTCAGGGAAATATATCAATATACCAAGGGACACTGCTTTATATTCACGCGTAAGGATATTTAAATATTGCGGGAATGGAGGAAGGTATACAAAAAGTGAAATATTCTTAATATGAGTAAGCTTTATAAGGGTCTGCATACCACGTTTGATGTATCTAGGTCTTAAATTCCTCGAGTTATGCGTTAAGAAGCGATTCTCACAATCGATATTTATATATATTGAAATTCAGGGAAATATGGAAAAATAAACGAATAACTCGTTCTGCGTTGAATATTGATTTGAAATACTCTTAAGCTGTGTATATTATACACTAATATGTATGCCAAGTTTGTTGTCTTTAGCTCTTATAATCCTCTAGCTAACGATACTTATCAATCGATATTTATCGATGCAATGAGTATGAGCGAAGGCATTGAAAAATAAGCGACTTACTCGTTTTATGTGGCACTAAGAAGAGTATATATTTTAGACATTGAGTCTCAAGCTTCTGTAGTTCCCGAGATCCATGCGTTTGTCTAGACGGATAGACTTGGCTGGGTCGATTCTGGAGGACTTTGTCGGGAATATATTTGGACAATCCAAATATACCCATTTGCAACGGGTACAGGGTATGCTAGGTTGAGTTCCGACTTACGTTGTCTTTGCGCGGCGACATTTGTGCCATTTCCGCGTTGTCCGGCGCCTGCCTCAGCAGTTGCTGACTGCCGTGCAACTGCAACTGTTGCTGCTGCAACTGCTGCTGCTGCTGCTGCGAGTCGCCACCGAGTGTGCTGTCGGAGTTGTTGGGATTGCTGCTGCTGCTGCCGCTGGCGGTTATCTCAGAGTTGCGGCGCTTGATAAAGTTGATTCTGCGTGGGGAGAGGGGGCATGGTTAGGCTTTATTATTGTTGCCACATGTGGCATGGAACATACAAACGGTTGGATTTGCCCACTTCCGTTTCGAGGCACGCTTCAGTCATTGTTGTTGTTGTTGTGGTTGCCACCGCATCCATCGAAGTAGTACTCATCGTCCTCGTCAGAGAGACTGCTGCTGCTGCTGCTGCTGTCGTCCTGTTGGTGGCTGGCGAGGAACAGTCGCGTCTCGTTGCCATCGTCGTGGTCATGGTCGTCGTCTGGATCGTTGTCAATTTCGTTGTCGTTGTTGTCTCGGATGTCGCCCTGGCTCGACAGCCACTCCTCGATTGAGACATGCAGTATATCTTCTCGCGTCTCGCTAAGATTTCCAGATCGCCTAATTTGCTCGCGCCGCTGTTGTTGCTGCAGCTTGTGCTGCTGTCGGCGGCGCTTGCGCTCCCTGCGCCGTTTCGAGCCGCAGATGCAGAACTGTTCCATGTATTTGGACTTGGATGCTGGCGTTGTGGACCGACGCCGGCACGAGCTGAACCAGCGGCGCGCGGGCTTCCGTGGCTGCTGCTGCTGTGACTCCTCTGGCCGGGATGACCGACCCCGGCCGTTGTTATGGCCGGACGTGGTCGCCGATTCACCGTCGGCGTGTCCATCTTGGAGTTGCGTTGTTGAGAGTACGATATGACAGCCTCTTTTGGCTGCACCCGATTCGTGGCTGAACGACTCAATAAATCGCGACCCGTCAGTCGATGAAATGTGGAGAGGTCGTGCCTGTCAGAGCAAATACAAAATTAGACGAAATGCGACAGAAATTTCGTTAGTGATCGAAGGACTGATTGATTGACTGACTGACTGATAGAGAGACTGTTGTACAGTATTCTTTAGCAAAAGAATATTCATAAGAGAACATTCACAAGAGAGCATTACCGATTTTTCACTCACGATCGTGGAAAAGGGGTGGAAACTGTTAAACACGAGCTTTGCGTGTGATTGGCTTAAGCAGGACAAAGCCTGAAACACAGCTGCTTTTGCAATTATTCAAACAGACTCCGGCACATACGTGCATCCACAAAAGAGAAAAGCTGCCATTCAGACACACGGATCTCCTAATCCACCCAAGTGAAATGTGATCTTGAGTGAATTGAGTGTTTATAGTTCGATTCCCTTGAAATTATCAGGGCTTAAATATGCCAGAATATCGATATCGAATTTTATAAGCTTTGAGTTAATTTGAAATAGAGTGCTAAATATATAGACTATAAAATCTAGATGAGAGACGTTGAGCAACATACGTATAGCCCGGACAGACGGAACGCTTCGCAAGATCGACTCAGATCGTCGACCTGATAAAGAATATATATAGTATGTGGAGACGGGAAACTTTACTGCTGCCTGTTATATATATTTACACAAAACTAGGGCGTCAAGGTATTATATAATTTGAGGGATTTTGGTAGCCTTTGGACTTACCCCAGAATAGTTGTTAGATCTGGACCAGGCTCGTAGCAGATCAAGTCCTCGTCCCCGAGAATGTCGTGGTTGAGCGCCAAGCGCATTTCCAGTCTTGGACTTAAACCGCAGCCAACGTGCGGCGCTGGGGCAACGTCCACAGAACGTGGACCGACTGCGCCCGGTACGGCCGCCGGCGTCGGCTCCGGGGCCGTTCCCGTTGCCGTTGCCGTTGCCGCTGCAGCTGGGCTGCTCTGCGAGCTGTTCCGCATCGGCTTTGCCATCCTCGAGGCTGTTGCTGATGAAGTGGCTGAGCCTGCCGGCACTGCGGCACCCAGCAGGCAGGTCTCGATTATCGTTGACGATGGGCGTTTTGGGCCGGGCACCGGTCCCGGATCCGGATCCGGACACACAGCCGGGCCCCTCGCCGCTGATGGTGCACAGGTTCTGGTACTCGCAGGCGTTGTCCTTGACCCGGTACCGATTGTGGGCGAAGCGTTGGCGGCGTCGCCGACAGCCGCCGAGCAGCCACTGTCAGCAGTAGCGCCAGATTTTCTTTGAGGTGGCTGCTGCAATTAGTCGAGCAGTGAGCAGAGTGAGAAGTATCCAGCACAATTTAAACATAACAATCTCTAGTAATTCCCAAGTGGTTTACGCACACACGTGCCTATCAACAGCCGAGTCGTTAGAGCCAGGCTCGTCTGTCTATTGGTTTTAATGCTATCAAGAAACTTGCCTCTTTCTGTTGCAGACGGCACAGTAGCCACTATATCATATATAAAGCTGTCTTCAACCAGGAAGTGTTATATCTGCAAGTTTTTATTAAATCTGCATACTTAAGATTGGTATGCTATCAGCAGACTTTTGGAACCATCGGTTGAAAAAAAAAACCATAAATATCATTTGAAAATGGAAAATATCTTATATAGACATAGGTCTAAATTTCCCAGCCCCATAACTCGATCAAATCTCTTGGCTCTAGATCCATTCGGCATCTGAATCTGGCAATATTATAATTCATGTAAAAATGGAACTTTCAAATATCCTACATAGACATAGGACTACATTTTCCATCCCCATAACTCGGTCAAATCTCATTCGATTCATACGAGGTTTGGGTCTTTGCTCATGGTTTGGCCTCTTCAGGGTTCAGGGCATAAAAATGGGACTGATCGAGAATATATATATAGCTTATAGCGGGCGTCAGCTGGAATACGATTGGCTTGCCTGGGACTTGGTGGACCTACCGTTTTGGTTGCCGCAGCGCTTAGATTTGTCTGCGTGAGCAGCAGACGACGAGGCGGCGGCGGCGGTGGAATGAATCTCGGTGGCTTGACGCTGGCTCTGGCGGCGCTGCTGGTAGTGCCGCTCCCGCTGCTGGTTGTTGTAGTAGTCGATGAGGGAGCCCGACTCGCCGTCGCCGTCGTCGTAGGTGGCGGCATAGTCGGCGTCGCCATAGACATCCTCGTTGTCCTCGTCGTCGTCGCACTCGTCGTCATCGTCGTCATCGTCGTCGTCGTCCTGGTCAATGATGTCGCCGTGGTCGCAGACGCGCGCGGTTCGAGTAGATACTCGCAGGATGAGGCCGCTGCTGGTGGCGGTGGCGGTGGCGGTGCCGCTGGAGGCACTGCGCCCAGCTGGTTCTGGGCGCGTATGGATGTCGACGTCGGCGCCGAAATGGCTGTGGTGGGCAACAGCATGGTGCTGGCGTGGGTGGTCAGCGGCCGTGGACCCAGCGGTGTGGTGGCCAAATTCGGCTGCAGACGCTCCTCGCTGGAGTGTGGCTCCGGCTCCGGCTCCGGTTCCGGCCTCGGATTGGCCGCTGTTGGGGCTGCCTCGTCGCTTGAGCTTCCAGCTCCCGAATCCTCTAGGTAGTGGCCATTTGTCGTTGCTTCCCCCTACCAATTGTTGGGAATAGAATTCAACTAATCAATTCTGGTTTTGATAAAGCATCCAGCTTGCACTTGGTGTGCCATATGGGAGTGGTTCGTTTTCTTGTTTAATTGTTCGGTTCAAATGGTTCATTTCGATTGGTTCGATTTCTGATTATTTTCATTTTGATTCGATTTGGATTTTTGGATTTATGAATTTGGCAATTTCGGGTATTTGGTGCATTTTGCATTCTGTGATTGTCAATCGTTGTCAATCGCTTGTGGGTCTCTGTCCTGGCGTGTGATGTTTATGATCTCGCAGTATTGCAGATTTGGCTAAAGCTTCACTAATTTCACTACGACTTTCTATATATTGTATATTTGAATATATAGATATATAGATATACGCATACACACATACATTTACAATATGTTATTAATCAACAACAATAACAAGAATTAATTACAAGCAAATTGCAGGTAAAGTTAACACATAGAGAGCGAGAATTATGTATTTGGATGTATGCATAGTGTGTATGATTGATTGATTGATTGGTGATTGAGCGATTCGTGATGTTGATGATGATGAACAGTTGTTGTTGTGGTTGTTGATGCATGTGGAAAAAGAAAACAAGACGAGAAAATAAAAGTTAATAACAAATACGATCAATCAAGCTAACAATTGATTGATAGCAATGCATGCATGAGTATGAGCACTTGCAGCGCATCAAATCATTGAGATTTAAGTCTAAAAACGAAAAAATTTAGCATAATATGACGCTAGTTATAGCATAATAATAATAATATTTGAATTGAGATGATGATCAATCAAACAGTTGTTAAGTATGAGCACAACAAGTGAAATATTTAACATATATGTAGATGGCCAAATATATCGTAAAACTAACAATAGTTGAGCTTAAGACACTTTTGTGAAACCTTTGCAAAACAAAAAGCTTTTCATATATGTGAAATGCAGCTGCAAGTGCATTCGAGCTTCGGCTTATCAAATATGCATCGACTTCTTGGCATAATGTGGGTACAGTTCGCACGGCTGGGGCATTGCCATGCGCCACAATGTGACCAGTGTGGCCAGGCCACAAAAAAATAAATTAAAAATAAAAATAAAAATAAGAGAGGGACTGCAAAATCGAAACGAAATGTGCTTTGATCTGTTGCTGGCCGTTTTGAAAATTATTTGGATTTATTGAATTATTTATTGCTTTGCATTGATTTGTTCTAAATACGACCCACCTTTTTGATGTCATCGCTGTCCTGTTGGGTTTTCTCTTCGTCGCTTTCGGTCTCCTCCTCGAACAGGGGCTCAAGACGGCGTCTAAGCATTACAAGTTTACGATATACGATTCGATATACGATATGAGATGCAACGAATTTCGATTTTTTTGTTTAGATTTGGAAATTTGTAGCAATAATTGAGCGTGTGGTGAAATGATATAAATTTTGAATTTCAGCAAGATGTTTTTTCATATACATATACATAGATATATATTAAATGTTCTATATAGCACTATATGTAGTTAAAATTCGACTAGGCACTACGGAAAGATGAGACTAGTTTACGAGAAAATCTCTTAAGTTGGTCTGTGGCCTAGACTAATCCAAGATGAGATATATATACTTAGCGATTGTTTATCGGATTCACTAAAATGGGCAAACGAATTGAATTTAAATGGTTCTCGATTGGGATTACGTGTGTATAGAGTTTACGAAAGAACGCAAGAAACACCTGTAAAAACTACGAATAAAAAAACGTGTGGAAAAAATAAACATTTAAAAGAAGAAGAAGAAATATCGATATATACTATATAATACTTAATTAATGAGAGATCTATAGCTAAGCTTGGCCTCCTAAGTGTACAATGTCTAAGGTTTCTAATAACTTTGCTTGGTTTGGGTTCAAAGATCCCGCTCTGTCTCTCATCTCTCTCTCTCTCTCTCTCGCTCTCTCTCTCTCTCTCTTCACTTGCCTCCCTCTGGCTCTTACCGTGGCAGCAGTCCGCGTATGGTGCTGGCCGTCATCGGCGGCGCCATCAGCAGCTCGTCCATCATCAGCTCAGTGTCGTCATCGTCGTTGAGCGAGTTGCTCGACTTGGTGGGTGACTGCAGCATGTAGTTGGATTATTGGATGGGCCTTGCTCTCGTTGGGCTGCACTTACCGAATGCGTGTTCTCCGAATTGATCAGCTGCATGTCATCGTTGTCTCCGCCGCTGGTGGGTGTGCCCCAGACCTCCTCGCCGCTGGTCGCGCCCGAGGTGCACTCGTCAAGCTGCTCGTCCGTCTCGGAGGCGGTCTGATTGGCCGCCGTCTGGGAGGGCTGGTCGTTGGCATTCCAGCGGCCCAAGTATTTGTCAATGAAGGCGCGCGACTCCTCGAAAAAGGACATCTTGTCGCTGACAAAGGCGCCGGCGCGATTTGTCCAAGCGCCGCTGGCCAGCACATCGCCATTGGCCAGAATTGTGCTGCTGGAGCAGGTCGCCAGCTCTGGCAGGTTCTGTGCCAGCGCCTTGTCCGCCGTTGCCTCATCCACATCATCGTCGTCGTCCACATCATCCACATCAGCCACATCAGCCACATCGTCGTCGTCCTCCTCGTCGTCATCGTCATTGCCATCGTCATCGTCATCGCCATCGTTATCGGCCTCGTTTTCGATATGCTCGTTGAGTCCATTCTGGGCGTACGGCTCGAGCTCGTCGTCTATTTCATCGGAGGGCAGCTTCTCCAGGCTGGACATGGTGCCAAAGCGACGCAGCGCACTGGTCATGGGCCGATACGGCGGCTCCTCCTCCAGCGGCGACTCATCGCACGAGTCCTCCGGTATATTCTCAATGATCGCCTGCCTCGGCTGCTTGGCCGTGGCCGTTGAGGTTGTCGCCGTTGTGATTTGCTCTCCGCTGCCGACACTGTTGTCCCACACATGTGTGCTGGTCTTGGTCAGCACCGCATCTGGCGTGGGCGGCATTACAGCTATGGTGGGCGTGTCTGGGGCCAGTTTCTGCTCACGTTTCTCTGGGCCGCAGAGCTTTGCGGCGGGCGCAAACTGCGCCAGGCCAATGAGCATCAGGGAGAGTTGCTCATCCTCCAGCCGTTGCACAGCGGCTGCCTGCTGCTTGGGCGACTCTAGCAGCTTGCAGGTCTGCTGCTCCATCTTGTCCGGCCCCAGCTGCGCCTGCCTGAAGTCCTCCGGCGTGCAGCGACAGTGGCAGGCTGTGTACTTGGCTGGGGAGCCGCCTCCGCCGCCGCCGCCGCTGGCACGTTCGCTGGTGCGCATAATTCGCGCCGTTTCCGTCACGGTGACCATGGCCTTTACCTGTTGATTGGCGCGCGGACGCACTGGCTCCTGGCACAGCTGCGCCACGATGCGCGTGCGCCGTGGCGGCGGCTGTGGCTGCGTCCTGGGCGAGCCCGTTGCCGATGCGGATGCCGATGCGGATGTCGATGCGGTTTTGTTGGAGGCGCCGGAACAGTGGCCATTGGCCAGCTGGGCCACAGGAGTTGCCTGCTGCGGCTCTAGAATTCGTAGCTGGGCGCCGCTGCCGCTGCTGCTGTTGGGCATGGCGCCGACGCTGTCATCGGTGGCCTCTGATTGGGACAGCGAGAGTTCATCGGTGATTAGTTGGGCCACATCGCTTTCGGTGTCGCCGGTCTCGCGCCGGCTGCTGCTAGCGACTACCTTCGAGGACAGCTCGCCGGTGATGGTGCTGCTCGACATGCTCGTCACGCTGCCGGTGCCCGTGCCCGTGCCCGTGCCCGTGCCCGTTCCGGTGCCCGTGCCGGTTCCGGTGCCGTTGTCTTTGCCAGCGGCATTGCCATTCAGCTTGCAGCAGCGATTCGGCGAGGATTGACTGTGCTGCACCTTCAGCGAGTTGCACAGCAGCGAGGATCCACCGCCGCCGCCGCCGACAGCTGCCGCTGAAGCTGAAGCACCAGCCGAGCCACGCCCCACGCTGCCTGCGCTCTGCTGGCAATTTTTATGGCAGTGACGGCACACCGCCAACTTGTCGAGCACAATGGGACTGGATCGCACGGTTATCTAAGCGAATGTAGCGCCAAAAAACAAACAAAAATGCCACATCTAGCAATACGCTCTACACATACATACTAACTATCAGAGATGGGCGTGGCTCAAATAAACACCTAAAGACCTTAATGGACTGTTCTGTGCAGGGCAGACGAAAGTGTATTAGAGACTATTCTAGTCTCTAAGATCAACAGCTGTCATATTGATATGAGAATAAAGAGTTTGAGATAAAAAGTTCGCTTGGATAATTGGGAAAAACGAAAGTCTAGTAAATTATCTGGGTCGGGTCGGTTGCCTGGTATATGCCTATTGCACTCTGGTTATATCAACATTTGTCTCTTGTGCAACATAAAAATTGATTCGACTTATTCCACAATCGGACTTTATTTGCCCGAGATATGCAAATATATCTCCAAACCACCTTTCAGATATTCCACATGCAAGTGTGAAAAATTGGTGGAAAATCAAACTTGTTTTGTTTATTATTCAAATTCAAAGATCTGTCTGAAAATTCATTTGAGAAGTGTTTCAATTTTTATTGAAAATTCAGAAATGGGGCTTTAAGGTTGTTTAAATTTCTTCTCTTAGCCCATTTTCAGAGTTTAACAGTGTTGTAAAGGGGTTAACGAGTGAGTATAGTTGAGACTAGGTATATTCGCTTTCCTTGGACTCAGTAGTCTCTGCTTGCCACGCCCATCTCTGTAGGCTGGCCCTCGCAGCCACACTCACCTGACTGTCCGATGTGGTGCTGTGCGATTGACTGATCTGGCTGGTGACCACCTCCGCCTCCGAGTAGATGTCCGAGGTGGCGCTCATGCTGAGCTCCTCGACGCCGCTGAGTCGCTTGCCGCCGAAATTGGGCTTGGCGGAGAGCATGCCATTCTCTTTGGCCAGGTTAAGTTCCTTGGTGCGCTTCTCGAGCTGCTGGCGCGTCCAGTAGATGATGCGCTCGTCCTGTTCGCTGTCGCTGGTGAAGATCAGCTGCTCGTCCTCGGCGCTGATGTTCTCCTGGGAGCGCGCAATGGCCGCCAGGCGCGCCTGCTGCTGCTGCTTGTCCAGCTGGCCCTTCATCCAGTTGGCCAAGTGCAGGGCGCTCGATTTCGGTGTGCCCGTCTTGTTGAGTATGCGGCACTTCTCGTCGATCAGCAGCTCGATCTGCTCCACGGCATGGCCATGGCTAGTGCCGCGCTGCTGCAAGAGGCGCGGCCCGCCGCATCGTTAGAATGTTTTTGTTTTTTTCTTTTTTGTGTGTGCCCCCAATCCGGCCCTGCCCCAATCCCATGCAAACCGGCCAGGTGCCTACATCCATACTCCCATACTCCCAAACCAAACCACAACCACACCCAGAGGCACATCCACACGGAGCTGCAGCTGCCCGACGTTGCAATGTTGCATGCAAATTAAAAATTTGTGATGGGCTCAAATTAATTCGTAATTTCTTTGGTTAACTTTTGGTTAATTATCTTCTTACTTATTTTTTTTTTTGTTAGGGTTATTCCACTGCTTAATTTGTGCTTGTCTTTGGCTTTTGGTTTCGTCTTTGCTCGTTTTTTCTTTGGCATTTGATATTAATTTTTTTCTTTTGATATTTATTTGGCTTTCGCTTGCGAGAAACAGAAACAATAAAAACGCGCGTTCTTTATTATTTTTTTTTTTTTTTGGCCATCTTTGATTAAAAACGCTTGCACTTGAAGAGGTTCACACTACGATAACGATAACAAATAGATTTGCAAATTATAACATTGAAAGAAGCGAGAGAAGTTTTTGCAATAGAACTTAAACTAAACTAAAATTGAGTCCATCACAATTTTTAATTTATCAATTTCTTTTTTTTTTTTTTTACTTTTTTGGTTTTTCTGTTCAATCAATTTTGAACGCAGGATGAACCGGGACCAGGAGAGTGTCATAATTTTTTTTTTTGGTTTCTTATGCGGAACAGTTGGAACATTTTGGGCAACGTACAGAGTGGTACATAGTGAGTGCTCGGTGGGTTTCTTTTTTTTAAATATATTTGGTTGGAGAATTGGTTTTTTTTTTTTTTTGGGGAATTAAAATGAAAAGAACATCACAAGCGTTTTTAGTCAAAGAATTATTTGGTTTTTATTATTCATCGTTTCTCAAAGTCAACTCATCTGATTGCATGTCAGATCTCAAATATATATCTATCTTTCACTTTTCTGGCAACAAAATATATTTCAAATATAAGAAAATAAAAAAGGTTTTCTAACATATCCTAGACACATATATGTGGAGCGCCAATTGGCTCGCTTCATCTTCTTTATATTTGTATATGGTATATATAGAAAGGTATATCATGTATATATATATGTACTATGCATTTGGTATATACGTGAGGTTACATAATATAGGTATTATAGCTTAATGCAGAGCGAAAATATATATAAATAAACTACGGCTACGGCAAACACGAAATTTGCTTACTCTGGCGTCGCGTACACGTGGCGTATACTTAATATCTCGACTTCAACAATGGCCAACAATGGCGTGTGAGTTTGAGTGTGTGCTCGTGTGTGTGTGTGTGTATTCAGATTATATCAAATCAGAGCACATATGCTGTTGAATGTTATACACGTATTTGTGTGTGTGTGTGTGTGTGTGCTCGGATTATATCAGATCAAAGTTTAGTAAAATGCAATTGGACGCGGGGCGGCGCACCAAATGAGGTCGCACAGTGGGGCAAGCACTGCAAAATAAAAATAACAGCAGCTCTGTTTAAAAAAAAATCAATAGCAAGAATGCAATTTCCATGCGAAAACAGAGGCTGAAGTGATCCAAAACAAAAATTGGCAAGAAAAACCATAATATTATTTAAAATAACTTTGAGCCCCTGGGCGTATTGCCCGGCCAAATTCACTTACTATTTTGAATGCCGCGAAAGTAAAATTCACACACTTGGGTTTTTTTTTTTTAAACCACAGTACCCAACTTTTCTGCCGTGAAACTATTTATCAAAGGCGCGAAAAACTATGCTATGAAAAAAGGAAAATGCAAATGCAATTCAGAAATGTGCTGAAATAATTAATTATTCAATTTTTGATAGAGAGTATATTCAGTTTTCATGAGTAATAATTGGAATACTATTAAATGAAAATGACAAAAATATGATTACAAACTAAATATTAAGCATGCCCCAAAAAGTATGCCATATATATTTTTGCTGCGGAAACGGAAATGGAAATAGAGAACATGGCGCAGCTAAAGCCGTTCAAGGAAAAATGGCAGCTACAAAGTATTTGGCATGCATAATGCAAATTTCTATGAAGAGCTTCATTTTTTATTGCCTGCCATTTTGTGTTGCGCTCGTGTGTGTGTGCGTGTGTGTGTGTGTGTGTTGTAAGCTTATTAAGTTACGACAGCCTTTAAAGGCAACAAAGTGCTAGTCATAGTCATAAATAATTGACATTGATATCTTTGCAAGAGATCTATATATATAGAAACGTAATTAGTATAATGTGTCAGCTATATATACATATATATGTTGATACGTATATATGCATATTTTCATATATAGATATTTACGTGAACCTTCTTTAAGTGTACGCCGTGACGCTGAGAATGAGCAAAGATTATTGCAGATACAGTTAGTCATAATCATATATGTATATATATATTTTTGTATATATATGCATATGCTAACTGTACGCTAGGAAGTACTATGTACACAGGGGGGAAATGCCAATTCAACTCAACAAGAGGCAGAGCACAATTGTGTTTAACCTATAAATAATTCGTATGGCAGCATTTCTTTTTTTTTGTTATACTTGGGCTAACAATTAACTTAAGTTTAAATTTAGGAAAACAATTATTACCAAAATGGAGCATTCTAATCGACGGGGACTAGACATTGGACATAATTTGGTAATATAACAACAACAATAATAACAAGAGTTTCCTTTTTTTTGATTTTGCTTCATTTTGGTTTTCTTTCTTTTTCTTTTTTGTTTTTTTTTTTTGAATTTGGCGCTTTGCTACAAAATGGAAGCATTTTTAGGTTAGATTTTGTTTTTGTTTTTTAGCATTTGTTTTTTTGATTTTTTTTTTCGTTTTGGAAAGGATGTTGGCAAAAACATTTCAATCGAATGAATAAGACGATTAATACGAATGGGTATGTATGTAAATACGATTATAAAACAAAGTGTGTGTGTGTGTGTGTGTGTGTCTGATCGGGCGGGCACGGCGCGATCTTATGTACATGTGTATATGTGTATCTTTGTATATATATATATATATATTTGTATGTATGTATGTATATTTGACTATCTAGGGGTCATATGAACTACTCTAGTAGATACTAAACTAGTATAACTATTTAAGAATTGCTTTAGACTAGAATTACACATACACATCAGCGTAAATATCATCATATCAACAACATGTTTTGCTTCTTCTTCTTCTTATATAATTTTTCTTTTCTTTTTGATATTTACACTCAATTGGCTATGGACAATACGGATAGACGAATACAAGAACGAGTACAATATATAGAGAGATACGGGTATATACATATAAATATATATCTATATATATTTTGATCGAAATCGTTATACAATAAGGGAATATGCGCTGCACTGAATACACTCAAAGAAAAACGCCGTAGCCTTGAGTGTACTCGAGCAGTGTCCATAAATACGAGTACTACCTACATAATATATGTATATATAATTAACCTGTTAGCTGTGCATGTATAAAAAAAAACGATTCACAATTATCAAAAACAAAAAAAAAACCAGCCTTGTACAATTTGATTATACAAGAGACTCGAATACCAATGCCAAGACAATTAATTGTTAACAATTTCACGAATTTACCGACAATTCGCAACTCCTGCTTGAGGGTCTGTGTACAACTTCTCAGTTCTCTAATTGCGTTAACTGTTTCAATGACAGCTAGAAATATCTTCCATAAGGCATTCATTCGATAGATCACACTCATTTGCTTAGGATCGATTGATGGAACGCATGTGAGATCCATGTGGAACATACATATGTGAAAGCAGTGTGGAATCTGGGTGGAATTGTAATGCCCAATTCACGTTGACAAGCGGAAACTAGGTGGAAGCTGTGTGCGGCCAAAGAGAGCGAAGGGGGGGAGAGAGACAGCAAATGCTGAAGAGAAAGAGTGAGGGCGAGTGAGAGCGAGCGAGAGAGGCCGAGAGAGAGAGGGAGAGAGAGAGGCAGAAGCGCAGTTGCTTAAAGACGTTAAGAGTTTAATTAGATTGAATCAGTGTGGTGGTTGTCTAAGCTCATTTTTAGTCAAAGATTGTGCTAGTGTGTGTGTGTGTGTGTGTGGGCAAGGCTTTGGCTGTGACTGTGGCCTGGATCCGTAAGCGTTTCGGTTGACAGCCAAAAGTCAAATCACAGATCCAAAGAATCCGGCGGCGTCGGCTTGGTGGGCAGCATGCCAAATGGATCGTCGACCACAATGCTATCGTCGTCGCTGTCATCGTCTACGTCCGTTTGGCCACCGCCGCCGCCGCCGCCGCCGCCGCCGCTGGAGCCAGCGCCCACGCCATCGCCCAGAAAGATGCACTCCTCCACATCCGTGTCATAGCACGGATCCAGATTCACCTCGTTCAGCTGCAGATCCAGCTCCAACAAATCCCAAGAGCCGCCGAACTCGGCCAGCGGCACGTTGACGGTCCGACCGACAGACGTTGCTGCCGTTGCCGTTGCCGTTGCCAATGTCGGCGGCACAAAGTCATTGGAGAAGGCATCCGAGTTGCAGGCCAGCGAGCTGGGCGATAGGTTCGGCGTGGGCGTTTCGGGCGTGGTCAGCGACACCTGCTGGGCCACAAGCACGGACTCATCTATAAAGGAGCGACCCACCGAGCTGAGACTAAACTCGAGCAGCTTCCGGGCATGCGTTGCCGTTGCCGTGGCCGTTGCAACCGGCTCACTGCTCGCCTCCGGTATGGCCGTGAGGCATTTGCTGCTGGCGCTGGGCAGCGATTGCGCCGAGGTCTGCGTCTGGGTGTGGCCGGTAAGGCTGGCGCTGCTGCTCAGGCAGGAGCTGTTGGTATTGTAGCGGCGCAGCGTGCTGTCGCCAGCAGCACCAACAGCTCCGCCCACGCCGTTCGGCACGGAGCCGCCACAGCTGGCGGCATGAGCAGATCGCACGCCTGGCTGGCGGGCGGGTGAGCTGGTGCGCGAGGGCAGCGAGGCCGAGCAGAGCTGAGCCGTTTGTGTGCTGGCCGTAATGCGGGCATGGACATGATTCGGGACAGAGACTGAGACCGAGACGGGGGCATGGCCTGGATGGGGCGTCGGCACCAAAGCACTGGCCAAACGCTGCAGATTCTCAAAGGAATCGCCGCTGTCCAAGCGCTTGCTGCGAAAGAGACGCACCTGCTGTTTCTGCTGCTTCAGATTGATGCTGTCCAGCGAGGGCAGTTTCATCGAGCCCATTGATGCGGAGGTCATCCCGATGTCGCTCAGCGGCACCAGCGTGTTCAGCACATCCGGCGAGTCCAGCGGACTGGACAGTGGCGTCGAGCCCAGGGCGGCGTTCACCAGAAAGCTGCGGCAGAAAATGCAAGAAAAAGGAAGAGGTTAACCAGAGACTGGAAATGTTTGATTTGTCAGCTGAAACTACCATAAACAGACCTTATGGAATTCCGTAAGAATCCATTGGGTAGTTAAGTAACTCAATATTGGACATAAGTCAATGAAATGAATTCCTTTCAATGTGCTCATAAGGAACTTAAGCAGATGGACTAAGCAGGCCTAATGGAATTCTTTAAGGATCCATCGGCCTTTTGAAGAACTCAACTTACATTTGTCGCTGCAATAGATTCTGCCAAACGGCCTTCAGCTCCAGTGAGGGTGCGCGCAGGATGAGGCTCTTCCGCCGGGCGCCGCGCTTGGGTGTGCGCGTTAGATCCGGTGCACAGTAGCCGGTCGGACTTTCAGCCAGTCTTCCATTGGGATCCACGGTCAGGCGGAATTCAGTGGCTGTGGAGAATCAATAGCATTCAGAGATTTGATGTCGGCAAATCGCAAAATTTGTCTTAAGCTCACTTTTCTTGCGCATATTAAAACAGGAGTCGACCACGTTGGCAATGGGTATCGGTTCCTCGGTGATGAAGAGCACGCGATCCCGACTGACCTTGGCAAACACAATGATGTCACTGAAGAGCAGCGTCCAGTAGGGTTTTATCGAGCGCCCCTCTACGCGGGACAGATCGCCGCCGAATATCCACTGGCGGCCCTGGACGGCCAGCGTAAAGGGCTTGCACTTGGTGAACACCATGCGCGACTCCAGATCCTGCAGCGTCAACAGTGGTCGACCCTCGCCCAGGGGCTCCATCAGGCCGCTGCTGACGGTTATCTCGCGATAGGCGGCCTGCAGCTCACCAATGACAGTGGTAAAGTTCTTGTGCTCCTCGGTATCGACGTGGCAATTGCTGGCGAGCAGTTGCATCAGCTTCAGGATCTCCCTGAAATGCTGCAGTGGCCTGTGTATGAACATGGTCAGGTCGGGACGCTTACGGGGCACAGCTGGCTCGGTGATAAAAGCTATAAACTCGGAGCCCGTCTGCCGGGACTTGTTCACCAGAACGCAGTCGGCACGCTTTATGCCGTTGCAGTACTTCTTGTAGGCGGCACAAATCGCCGTCGTCTTGGAGAGATAGACCCGTGAGGCGAAGTTCATGTGCGGCTCCTGCTCCTGCTCGTTGCTGCACAGCTGCTCCAGTATATCCTCGGAAATGCGCAGCAGCTCATCGATGTTCTGGAACAGAGTCCGATGATCGTTCGGCGATATTAGATCCTTGCGGTCCAGCAAGGGCTGCACAAAGCGCTGCACTCCGAAGTGAATGGCGGCCGTAAAGTTCTGCTCCCGGCTGATGAGCTGCAGCAAGAAGCGTCGACGATTATCCGTTATGGGCACAATCGACTGTACCAGTTGGTGGGCAGAGGTAAATGATAGAGAACGGGATAGGTTTATGTTAGCCACTAAGGAATTCTCTCTCCACTTGTCTTCACCAAATCTGGATTCACACTCTGAAGGAGTCTTGTTGCTTTAAGAATTCGTGTTTGTCATAGCCTTCACCAATTGTGGATATATACTCTGGAGGTGTCTTGTGACTTTCTCTGTTTTCAAATCTTCCGTCTGTCTATTTGAACTCGAGTGAAACTAGGTAATAACTGTGTAAAGTAGACTACCTCCCAGAAGACCTTAAATTAATCTTTCTTTAGAGGAGTTCATTATTCCAAATTGGATAATTCCAGCTCTATAGCTGTGGAGCATGTAGATTTTTGTGATTGAAAGCGGCGTGATTCATTTAAACATTTTGGGTAATCTAGCCTTTAAAGCACTGGAAGATGGAAGATGTTCGCATTTTCCTGCAGCCTGTCAGGCGTGACACTTTAAGCACTTTCACAGAACCAATATACTCTCCTTTACTCTTTGAACACTGAAAAAACTTGATTGCTTTCATTAAGGACCTTTGGGATTTTCAGTCTCACCAACTGCTAGCCTCTCACATGTTGCTTATTAAAAGTACAATGCCCATTAAATAGTTATGTTTTCGTCAATCATGCTTTTGCCTACGTAATGAAGCGTTTTGTCATCGTCTCTGAGTAATTTCCATAAGGGGCTAAGAAAGGTCCTCGGTATGCAATGCATAAGCGAAGAAACCCAATTAAACTGGGCCCATTATGAGAACGGAAACAACTTGTGGGAGTTCATTACGCCCTCGTCTGAAAACACGCCGACTTCCCCTTCCGCGAAAGCCAAGCAAAAAAAGCAAAAGCAAGAAAGAAATAAAACTTGGGTAAAAGCCACATGAAATCGAAAAAAGAAAATTTTATTGTCAAGCGGTGGGCGTAGGTTGGGAGCGGGTTAAGTGGGTAAGAAAAAAAAATGAAAAAAAAATATATATATATAAGATGATATTTATAGAAATGGCAAAAACTTAAACGTTTAAACTTAACAATAATGCGCTAAAGATATGTACAAAAAGCAGAAGAAAAAAAAAATGAAGGGTATTTCATAAACAATGGCAAATTCAATAAGAGACAACTAAAACTAGCCGATGGCCTTGGCGGCTGGGTGCTTGGTGGACTTAAACAATGACGCCCTTGCCTACCTCCTTGCTGAACGTAACCTGGGGCAGGTGCAGCCGCCGCTTGGCCGCCTCAATGGAGGAGGTGGTGCCGGAGCAGGCGGTGGCCGGGCGCGACATCGTATTGCTCAATAACTGGGGACGCACACTGGCCGTGCGCTGGACCACTGTGCCGCTGGTGGCTAGCTGCTCCTCGCTGGGCGCCAGCGAGCCCAGGCCGCAATGCTGCCGCTGCTGTAGCTGGGACTGGACCTGGGGCTGTGGCTGTGCCTGGGGCTGAGCTGCAGTCGAGTTGGGCTGATGATTGTGGCTGGCGCTGACTGTGACCGCCGTGCTGATGGTGTTGGCGGCATTGCTGGCCATGTTGGCGCCCGCGCCTGACCTTCTGAATATCTCCAACGTCAAGGACGAGCCCTGCGATCGTATCAAATTCAGAACATCAGCCTCGGGCATCGTGACCACATTGTGCTTGTCCACAAAGATGACATAGTCGCCCGGCAATATGCCGCAGCGATCCGCTGACAGTCCGCTCTCCACTTTCTCCACACGCGGCGGATGTGTCCACACAATGGAGAACCCAAAGCCGCGCTCCTCCGTGCGCGTCAATCGCTTGGTCATCGTGAACGGCGTCCGTCCCGTTGGCTGCCGGCTGCCGGGCAGCGTTGAGCAGCGTCGCGTCGCGCTGCCAGCTCCTCCTCCTCCGCCGCCGCCGCTGCCATTTAAATGGTTCGCATTGCTGGCATTCGCATTGGCATTGGACGCACTGGCTCCGGCAGCGGCGCCGCCAGTGCTGTTGCCCGCTGCGGTTGTGCTGTTCGCATTGCCATCGGCGGGCGGATCCAGTTCCAGAAAGCGCAAGAACAGATTCTCATCGGCATCGCGCTGATGCAGCGCCTTCTTGCTGAGTACCATCGGCTGCTGCGACTGCGACTGTAGCAGCTGTGCCTCATCCCGGCTGCCATTGCCCAGCGGTCCGCCGGCGGCTGCCATGCTGTCAATGCTGATGCCGATGCCAATGCCGATGACATCATCGCTGAGCAGCGCGTTTGCCGTGGCGGCATTTGGTTTCAGTGGTGCCGCCATCGTTGACATCTTGGGTATAACGGCCACTGCGTCGGATCTGGCTGGCACTCCTACTCCTGCTGGCTCCCCCTTGGGCCTATCGTTGGGCGCCTGCTTGGACTCCTCCTGCGGACGGCTGACGATGCTTGTGGGCGTGACGTGGACTGTGGCGTGCGGCTTGCTGCGGCAGCTATGAAGGCATCCCTGCGCGTGCAGCCTGTAGGATCCCGTTGCACTCTGGTTCTGGTTCTGGTTCTGGCTCTGCTGCACTAAGGCGCTCAATGGAAACGTGAGGCAACCCAGGAATTCGCTGCGTCTGTGGATATTACAAACGCTAAATTAAATAACTTGAGCGCAAAGTCCAATTGGACGGAAGCTTAAATCAATTTCACGGTAAAAAGAATAACAAATAAAATAAGGGAAATGCTTGCAGTTTTAACAGGAATTGCAGCTCATGCCTTGACTCCTGGCAATTTCATTGGAAATTCCTTGGTTTCCTTGACTTTCGCCGATTAGCTGCGTAGGAATTCTTCGATTTATTTCCGCTTCAGCGTTTAGCTTGCTTGAACAGTTGCTGTAATTGGCTTATTGGCTCACAACTAGTTCCCAGAATTGCATTACACCCACAATCTAGCTAACCTTTGAGTATGACGCAGCAGGAAACTGTTGGGTAACAGGATCCTTTCGTTTACTAGAGCACCGAACCAACAGAAATACGGTCGATTAATTGAATAGATAGCCACACTTGGCCCATAAACCGATGAGCTGCTAGTGGCTCGGCCATTAGTTAGTGCTAGTATGTGAACTAATGGAGCTGGCTTCGTAAATTGCACTGAAGATCTGTCAGATAGCAGCCACATTGTTGCCTGGCATTTATGCCGAACGGATGTCGACCTTTGAAAGGAAGTTTCCAATTTGTTCTCGCTAGCAGCTAGCAAATCAAGGCGAGTGGCTAGTGGCTAGTTGCGAGGCTAGCCACTGAAAACTGGCTAATAAATAATCCCACACTGAACGACCCCATGCATTTGGTCAAGGGCATTCGATTGTGTGCAGGGTGCTCACGATTCGGCTCAGGACGAATGACGTCCGATAAGATGTTTTTTCTCTTCTTTTTTCCTTTTTTTTTTTTTTTTTGGTAGCCTTGCGTCACGTTGCATTCTGTTTACAACTGGTTTGGCTCCACTGTACACCCGACTCTCCCACGACCTGCTTGTGGCACCTCCCCGCCAGCCCCGCGGCACGTGACATAAATCAATTAGCGTCGTCTAAGCTGTCTTTGCTTGGCATTCCCATAGATCCAATAGGTGCACCGGAAATACGCTTTGAACCTTGTCGAGCTAGTTGCTTATTTTTCTAGCCACCGCTTGGCGCCCGGCCCGGCCCGGCCTGGCCTGGCCTGGCCTGGCCTGGCTAGGAAGTTTTGCCCGCGCGTATTTGGGTCAGTTTTATTGATTTTCATTTGCTGCAGCAGCGCCAAAAGTTTTGCGATTGCAATCGCAACTGTCTGTCAGACAGGGAATGGGGGAAGGCGGTAGGGGAGCGGTGCGACAAGCACTTAAAGTCTCTCTCGAGTTTTGGTTGTTGTTGTTGTTTTTTGGGCAAAAGCACACCCGCGCCGTGCCAGGCTTGGATTTGAGAAAATTGGGGCCAGTGCATTAAAAATGTAGCAGGCTGCGTAGCGTAGGTGCGACAGAAACTGTTGCCACCTGCCGCAAAAGCCGTGTGGTGAGGCATCAACCCTTGCCACAGGCTCATAAAAGGGCCAATGAATTATTTAGCGAACTGTCATTCGGCAAATTTGCTTAAAATGCTTAACGAGGCAGTTGCAAATAGAAAACGACAACAACAACAACAACAAGAACGGAATGTTATCATTATGCATGCATAACAAATGTCAGGTGTGCGTGTGCAGGTGTGCCATGTCCCAGGTGTGCATTTAGCGAGCTTCAGACCTGACTGAATTAGCCGAGAATTTGATTGCCTCTGACCTGTGGCCATTGCATAATGTAGCGAGCGCGGCTATCGATTTGACATAAGCGCTAGCCGAATGAATGACTAAATGTCTGAATTTTTGAATGACGAAATAAATGGGTATGTGCGTGTGTGTGTGTGTGTGTGTGTGTGTATAGGCGCGCACTGAAGAGGACAGGCCAGCTGCCATGTCCTTGAATTTCAATTAACTTGGCCACTGTGCGCGTTAAAAACTACACTCACACGCAAGCACACACACACACACACACACACACACACACACACACGCGCGCAGAGGGACGCGCACGCTAACGCAGCGCAGCCTTTGGTCACAATTATTTAGCAGCATGCCTAAAGTTATGCTACACCAAAAAAAAAAAAAACGCACGCACATACTGGCACGCACACACAGTTATATAATTTGGTGCTGCATACTTTTGAGCTGGCAGCGCAAAAGGCAATTACAGCACTGCCAACATAGCAAGGAGCATTTGCATTTAAATAAAAGCACACACATGTGACACAAGAAACAAATTAAATAAAATAAATGTACATATATATATATATACATATAAATTGAAATATGTATATATATTTATATGCAAACACATTACTATTATTATTATTATTATTATTGTTTGCTTTTGGGGCGCACAACATGTACACACACACGCACACATACTTTTTAGCATTTGTTGTTGGGCACAGTTAAAACACGCCGTCGTTGCGTTTGGCTGCGTGTTTGCCGCAGCAGCGTTGCCAGCTTGTGCCGTTTTTGCGTCTGCGTCGCGCGAGCTGAACACTCGAACTGAGCGGAACGTGCACAGCGCAACGAACCAAACCAAAATCACACGAAAAAAAAAAAACAAATATATATTTATATATATAGAGAGAGAGAGAGAGAGAGAAGAAGAAGCAAAAAGAGAAACAAGAGCCACGTTAAAACTGAAGCCCAGGCAAAGTTTACAGTTAGCTGGAATGCGGCCAGAGACTGAGGCCAGAGCTCTCACAGCGCTTGCGCTGGATGAGTGCATGTGTGTGTGTGTGTCTATGTGGGTGTGTGTGTGTGTGTCTTGGTTGCTGGAAGGCGCTCCAGAGCCAGCAGCCCGCCTGGCTGCGCCCCGTCACCCTGTGGGCGCTGCGTTTGTTTATGTGCAGGAAATGCACAATGGCAAAGTGTGCTACAGGAAAACGTTACAATTAGGCTGAGACACCCCGCCCCGCATCGCTTTGCCTGGCAGCCCCCCACCTCCACCCCCACTACCCATGCCACCGCCATCTAGCATTGTCCTGTCGATTGGGGGTGAATGACACGCACTTTTGCTGCCAGACAGCTTTCGATACGATACTTGCTTACTTAACGGCTGCTATTGACCTTACTCGTACTCACTTTAGATGACGATCCCGATGCCACACGGCCAGCTGCAGCTGCGTCGACGACGACGCCGACGCCGACATTGTCGCCTGCAGCATGGCATCCTGAACATGGTAGCTAAAGCGCTCATCAAAGTACGGACGACTCGAGTGCCGATGGACGGCCGTGCGCTGGAAGCGACTCGAGCTGTTGCTGCCGCTGCTGCTGCTGCTGTTGGTGGCATTTCCGGATGCCAGCGACACCTTGACGTACGCATTAATGCTGCCTGTGCCGTGCAGGCGCTGCAGATCGCGGCATCGTATAACTGTAATGGAGTATTAGATTTAAGATGATTTTCCATTTAAATTAATCATGGGCCAGCTGCATCCAATAAGATTTTTCCACTCCTCATTCCAGTCATAGTCTAGCTAAACTCCACACAATTTCTCAATTTTTAGCTAGGTCTGGGCACATTGAAAAATGCCATCAACTTTTTAAACTCTACATAAGTTCCACTTAGAAGAAATCTTATTAAAAAAAAAACTAACTTGCATGAGCGTGAGAGAAGTGGAAACATTGATATGTCTAAAGAAAGTTTCATGCCAGCTTGGAATTCGCTTATTAAGTGTTTCATTCCACTGTTCCAATGAGCAAACTTTCTACTCATTTGCACAAGCTTGACAAAAGTGGAAACCAGATACGTTTCATGCCAGCGTTCCTCTTTACTAGGACATTGCTGTTTGACTGTTTCAATTCATTGTTCCGCTGCGAACACATGAAATCAACTAGTATTTAATCTAATCAGAATCTATGGCATCTTAGTGGATGAAGCTGTGCACTTTCGGGTGGAGACTCTGGAACTCACCATGTACATTTAATTGTTGTTGTTGGGCATCGTAGGCGATGCTCAGATCGATGCTGCCTCGTGGATGAAACTCGGCACTGCTCGTGCTGGAGGTGGTGGTGGTGGAGGCGGAGGTAGAAGAGGAGGAGGCCATGGAAATGCGCTTGGCGTAGTGCTCATCGTCCTCCAGATCGCTGGACGTGGAGCTCGAGGAGAAGCTCAGGCAACGCTTGCTGCTAGGTATATGATCCAGGCTGGGCGGCTTGCTCAGCGCCAGCTTCTGGCCAAGCACATGCCGCTGGCTCTCGGCGCGTCCATCGTTCTGTTTGGAGCTTGTGCTGGTCGCATTGGACGCGGCTGCGGCTCTGTGTTGATTCTTGCGCCGCACCACGCGCTGTCGCTTGAGGTGGGTGGGAGTGCGCACCTCCATCTCATGGACGCTGCTCTCGCTCCACTCGCCGTCGCCCAGCGTCAAATCGGGCGTGGCTCCCGCCGCTGCCGCTGTCGTCTGATGCTTGCAGCGCACCTCCTTGCGCGCCGACTCGATGATGGCATCCAACATGCGGTCCAGCGTGATGTCGCCCATGCGCGACGACGACAATTGCGAGTCCTCCAGACCGCCAGCGCCGCCGCCGCCGCCGCCCGTTGCCGCAGCAGCACCCAGGTGCGGCAGGCAGCGCAGCGCTGCCAGCTGCGGCGTCGCCTGACGCGGGCCGCTGCCCTCACTGAAGCTGCGCCGCTGCGGACTCTTGCCATGCACATTGCTCAGGTCCTGGAGGGCGATGAGGCTGCTGTTGCCAAAGGGGCTGCTCATGAAGTGGACGCCAAAGTTCTCCTTATTCGCATCGCCGCTGGCATTGCGCCGCCTGCCGCGCGTCTCCTCGACGCCGCTGGAGCTGGAGTGCCGATGCATCCGTGTCATGGTGGGCATGTCCTAGCCAAGCTGCGCAAGAAGAAATCAGCTGGAGAGGATTAGAGACCGCCTCACAGGATCACAAGACGGAGCTGAACAGGGCCGGTAGGAAGGGTAGCAGGAGAAAGAAGTCCAATCTAAACCTGAACCGAAACAAAGTTATATTGGGACCACGGTCCAAATCCTCACAAAGATTTGATATGGATATTTTATAGACTTGTATATTGTGTGAGAAAACCCAAAAATCTATAAAATTTCTGACAGTATTGAGGAGTTCCATCAAAAATGTTACGTCCGATATAAAAATCCTTTGGCCACACCCATCTACGCCCACCCAAGTAAGGCAAATCTGTAGACTTTCTTAATTTGACAGCTAGATTCGCAGAATTTGGAATAGTTTTGAATAGTGAATAGTAGAAAGAGTTTGCCAACGCCCACGGGGTGTGGAAAGGACAATCAATATCTAGATAAGTTTGTTTAAGGCTTCTGTAATATTCTTCATTATTTTCGTTTCCACTGGTGTTCCCTGTAATTCTATGCGGTCACTGGACTCCTCGTTCTTGGCTACTTTATGCCTCAACACGATCGTCTCTGATCCTGACGATTGCCAATTCCAGCCTTTGAGCCTCTAGGCTAAATTGAATCCTTGGGTGAACAAATGCTGAGCTTCTGTTTTATAAAAAGCGGTTCAGCATAAACGTATACTCTAGCTGGGCTGGGTATCTGGGCCAAGGCGGGCAGCTGGCCGCAGGCGAGCGGGTTTTTTTTTCATACAAACTGGCTGACAGACAATTTGATGCGAATGTGCACAAAAAACAAAAAAAAAAAAAACTAGATATATGAGTATATTATATATAGATATGTAGTAAATGCATGCATGTGTGTGTGAGGGAAGCGGCCCAAGACAATGGGCAGAAAGCAAGAAATTTTTGCAAATTGTTTTGCGGCAAACGAGTTTTTCACGTACTCGTCGCGAAGGCAGCGGCAACGTCAGCCTTTTGGTCCTTGCTGCAGCCAGGCTGCATTTGGCTGTGCGCGCAATTTCAGGTTTTTGGCCTTGCGAAATTCAAATTAAACTTATGCTAATTTTCGGCAAAGATTCCTCAGAGTTTCTTCATTTTACGCCGCAGCCGCAAACCATAAAATTGAGCGAGTCCCTGCCCAAAGGGATCCGCGCGCTCTGTGTGTGCGTGTGTGTGTGTGTGTGTGTGTGTGTGTGAAACAATTACGCCCCAGCATAATGATGCCATTTTTGCAAACAGGCCCGGCCACGGGCAGGAAAGGAGCGCAAGGATCAGGCGGCAGCATGCTCTTCTTCTTATTCAGCTAGGCAACGGCACACACGCACACACACACACACACACACACACATACAGGCAGCGACTGACACACGCACAAGCGTTAAAGAAAATAGGGTATTCATGTAATCCATAAACGTCACCCCGATGAAAATTGAAAATTGCAAAACGCAGCGAGGCGAGGCGAGGCGAGCAAAAAGAAAATTGTTGTTTTTTCCTTTTACTTAAAGAACGCTACGAGCTAAGGGAAAACCCCGCTCCCTGCCTACCTCCCTGCCTCCCGTCTGACTTGTGCCCCGAGGCGGATTAGCAGCTCACGGGGTGGACGAAAAAAAAAAACAGCAACAAATTAAATGTATTAGAGCAGCGCACCACCCCTTTCCTCTTCTTATTATTTTTTTTTTTTTCATCTTCTTCTACTCTATTTGTGGGTCTCTCCGTGATCTGTGTGACTGCGGCTCTAGGGGTTAGGTCTTAGGGTTTATTTTTTCTTCATTCGCTTTTCTTATTCTTGCGTTTTTTCCATTCTTGGCTAAATTAAAATTAGAGCTAGAGCAAAAGACAAATAGGCTACGGCACATGGGTGCGAGCGCAATTACACAGATGCACGTGTGTGTGCGAGTGAGTGTGCCTGCGTGTGTGTGTGTGTGTGTGTGTGTCTGTGTATTGCCAGGTGTGTTCGACAAAGTAACTGAGACTGGACCGACAGCCCAGAAGGAGGCTATCGATTACCCACTACAAACTAATGGAACACGACACGATCTGATAATGCGAACCGTACCATGACGATAAGATCTAACGGCATGCACTTACCTGATAACTGTAGCTGCTTGTCTCTCTCTCTATAGAGGTGTGTATAGGTGTAGGAGATGCGACTATGTCGCCTGCGTAATATTCCCGAATTCCGCTAGCGATCGCTTTAAGGATCCAAAACTTTGACACTTTTCCACTTGTGCACCGTAAAAAAAAAAAAAGAAGAAGTTGACAAGATCCAAGAATGATCTAGAGCTGGACTGGCTTGTAGGACTCTTCTTCTGGTTTCTACTTTGTTTTTTTATGTATGAAGTGCCGCGCGTGTACGTTTGCAGCGCACGAGGCCTTAAACGGAAATGACGAGCGGCCGAGGTGTTCGGAACGTTTATGGGTTCGTTTCGGCAACGATTTTGCGGACGAGCAACCACCGCGAAAGGGCCAGAAATAAAAGAGAAGAGAGAAGGAGACTCTCTCGCTCTCTATACCCCTCCCTCTCTCTCTCTCTCTCTCCCTCCCTCTATCTCTCCCTCTCTCTCTCTTTTGTTGGCTGGGATTCTGGGAGGAGGCTCTGAAAAGATAGCCGTAAGCGTGCACAAAGGCAAAAACGAGATCACTTTGTCAATGTCCTTGGACTTATGAGAAATTGCAAGCGCAAGTATTGATTGGATCATTTGTGCTACGTGATATGCCAGGATACATTTCTATTCCGTTAAACTTGTCTTATTTCTAGCAATAATAATAACAATAATATATCTAAAAATATTAATCATCTTATATTTATAGAGCTTTTTTATGCTCTGCTAGAATAGTTCCTAAAATCAAGTCATTAAGCGCTCCTCGCAGAACTTAAAGCTTTATCTTAAAGCTCTTGAAAGCTCATACTGTATTTTGGAGTATTACCACATGCGCAGAACTTGAGACGTTTAGAAAATTATCTAATATTTATATAGCTTCGTAATGCTCTGATGGAACAGTTCTTCGCAGAGCTTAGGTCGTGAATTCGTTTGCTATGAATTTCATTAAGACCTTAAAGCTTACTTAAAGCTCTTACTATATTTTACAGTATTTCCACATGCGACAACCTTGAGATATGTTTAGATAATCATCTAATAATGATGCTCTGGTGGGATAGATCTTATAGTAAATTCAATCGCTTTAAATTTCTTGCAACTTGAAGGCTTACTTAAAGCTTTTGAAAGCTTTCCACAAACCTTGAGAGGAAGTCTTGTTTTCTTTAACTCGATCGAAAGTCTTAAGGGATATGTTTAGATCAATCTGACGCCAGGATTAATCTCTTGATCAACTTTGACTCTTGACTTTAACGTACTCTATATACACTCGCCCCTGTCTTCATAAGAAATAACTTAAAATCAACTTAAAGCTGTTTGTATTTAATTTGATTTGTTTTATAAATTTAAGATAATTTCTTTAAGTTCCTTCTAGATTGTTTTTTGACTTCGTAAACTCAATTGCAGAAGAGCGTAAAACGAAATGTCTTTGCGAATAATTTGAACAAGTCCTTAGCACAAACCTATCCTCTTTTAGTTATATATATATGTATATATATAGTTGAGTCCAACCCATTTATTTTTATCATTTAAAAGTGTTCCTCGTTAAGCCCCAAACCAGTTCCTTCTATTATTTAATTCCTGCCTCCTTTATCCTGCGCTCAACAGTTGCTTTGACCGTGCACAGATTTTGCCGAGTTGCCGCTACCCACCGCCAGGGGCGCTCACAGCTTAAGAGCAGCACAAAATGTATTGTGGCTCGCTCTTTGCAGCTCTTCGCTCTCTGAATGGATGCGGCGGCTTACCTGCCGTGTCCTGGTGTGCCGTGTCCTTTGTGCCGGCCAGCTTTGCCGGCAGACAATGCGTCCACAGCTGCCGCACAGTAAAAATGACAAAAAAAAAAAACTGGGAAATGGAAAAAGAAAGGTAAGAAAAACCCACACGGCGACGTCGCAAGGTGTCTTAGCCCAGATTTGTCTCGTGTGTTGTTATTTTCTTTTTAATGTAACAGCAGCAGCAGCAGCAGCAGGAGCAGGGGCAGGAACTACAATAACGGTAGCCTAATGTCTCTGTCCAGCGCTGATCTTCAGCTCAGCCGAGCGACATGGACGGACGGGCATTGGTCATTACTTTCACTTTGATTTTGATTCTGTGCTCTCGGTCGGTCGCATTGTGCCCCTTGGCCACTGGCAATCGGCAATTTACGAGTCGGCGAAGCTTCAGTAAATATTTGTCCAGATGCTGCCTCTGATCCTGCTGTTGCTGCTGCTGCTGCTGCTGCTGCCGGTTGTGTCCTCGTCTTCCGTCTCGTGCCTTTCAATTAGCAGCCGTTCGTTTTTGGCCACGGCCCAATTGTTGGCCCAAATTTATGCGCGCTCTTTATGTGACGGGTCGCAGTTCATCTTCAGATTTTACGAGCACTTGGTCAACTTTCGTATGACTTTTGAATGGGCCATTGCCATTGGCTTGTGGGCCCGCGGGGGTGGCTGCCGCTTCCCGGAAGGCTCTTTGAATGTCCTCAAATGGTTGCACCATCACTCGAGTGGCACAGCTGTCTGCCCTGCCTTGCACTTAAACTAGGTGGTTTTACACGTAACTGCACTTTCCGGGAATCAATTGAGCTTCTGCATTTGGTCTCGGCTAGGTTAATCCTTATGTAGCCAAGAATCTAAGCACAAATCTTTGTTTAAATTTTACATTTTGCACTTTTAAGTTTCGTGTACTATCAGAACTTTTCAAAAACTCGATTGTTTCTGAAATTGAAATTTCGGCATTGCATTTATATTTAATTTTTTAATAGTTTTTTTTTTTCAACTATACAACTTCATTTTCTTGCAATAGACACAATGTCTAAGATAAGTCTGCAAAACGAATTTGAACCACGATGGTTCAAACCCGAAATAAAATAGGGCTCTGAAATGTTGCGATTAAGGCGTTCTAAAGGGCTAAGGATCAGAGGATGCATTCTAAGGGTTAAGCAGCAGAAGATGCAATTCTCTGCGGCTCAGTCTCAAGAACTGGTTACTTGATCTTTCCCAATAGATTTTGCCTATGTTTATCGATTAGCAATCGAAGCCTCTAGTTTGAGTCTTAAAACACATGACTTAATAGCCCGCAATTAAATGCTACTCAGCTGCAAAAGTATTCGACTAATTCCCCATCCATCCATCCATCCATCCATCCATCCATCTATCTATCTGTCTGTCTATCAATAATTATTGCGCTTTTGATAGCTGTAATCGATACGATTTTCATAATCGCTTTCGATTTGAATTTCAATCAATGATTCGTGTTGCTATTTTGTTTGCTTCTCATATTATTTTTGTATTTTGCGCTTCATTAAAATGAAAATTAGCAAAAACAAGGCGTGAGGATGAGCTCTGGATGTGAAGGGTTATATCGACTATCTGATTGCCCACGGGGTTGCTTGCTTGGCCTGGCCTAACGTGTGCGGGCCAATTTGTTGCTGTTGTTGCTGTTGTTGTTGCGGGGCATATTGCAAATTTTATCTAAATCGTTTATAAATTCAATTTCCCAGCAATAATAAAAGGGGTGCGGGGTGTGTTGTGTGGGGTGAGGGCTGAGGAGATTTTGGCAAACTAATTGCAAATGCATTTGACACTCGGCCGAGGAAATCGGATCACAGATGTGACAACCCCTTGACATATTTGTGGTGTGCCTGCGTGTGTGTGTGTGTGTGTGGATGTGTGTCAAATTTGCCTAATGGGCAGCAAAAAGGTAATATCGAGAAAATTAGCATCAACTTGATTTTTGCTTGTAAGCGTTAAACAATGTGGGACTTTTGCTGGATTTGCATTTTCAGAAAAAAACACAAATTAAAAATGCAAATCCCATAAAAAAGCAAGATGTGATTTATACGCAGAGCGGAACAGCAATAGGCCAGCCAGAGCGGGACCCAAGATCGACGAGCTGAGAAGCTGCGCCTGCGTCTTGCCCCGAGCGGCGGGGCAACATGAGGCGCATTGATAGATGCCTTTTGATTGACAGCTTGACAAGGAGACACAAAACGCGCGCCCGAAGGACGAAAAATGGGATCGACAGCTTGTACGATCACGATCCGAGCAACAGACCGATCGACCAGACCGACAGAACCGATTTTTGTCAAAGAGCGCAACGTCACCCAGCGCCGAAAAGTCTTTGTTTTGATATTCACTTGGAAATTGAAAATACATGAGGAAAACCGAGAATGAAAATGAAAATGAGTGCGAGTGTGCGAGTGAATGAATGAGAATGTGATCTGCTTTGGTCGTCGCGACAATTGTTGTCGATTTTTGCTTGAAATTTGATAAATGATCAAAAAATTGCAGCTTTGCCTTTGAGCTCAGTCCAACGCTTCATTCAGTTTTTTACCGCACCCCGTGGGCCAGAAATGTTTGAAGAAAAAGGGCACGTACAATGTTCGGTTCATGCTTCTGACCTGACCTTAAAGGACTTATTCTTGGCTTCGTCCTTGACATTGGAGTACCTCAAAGCTGGCGGCAGCGTCGCGCAGAGCTGCAAACTTGACTACATCTAGCCAAATACTTAAGATTTGTCTATATTTTGACCAATAAAGTCACCAATTATCATTTCGCATTAATCGCATCGCAGATTTTTCTAACACCAGCTGATTTATCTATTAAGTATATATATTAAAGGGTCCTGGCTGACTAATAATTTCTTGCATCCATAATCTGTTCTGATCCGATCTATATTTCCAAATGATATATATATATATATATATATACATATTCTCATTGTGCTGTGGTACACCTCGTCCTGGCTCTGTGACTACGAGGCATGCTCTTTAGACTAAGACAATCAATTCGAATATCTGTCAAAACATCCAGCTCTGCTCGAGGGCACATTTTGTCATTGTCTCATTTCGATTTGTATAAGAAACATAAGTTGAATTAGCATAAGATGGCATATTTCTTGGAATGTGGATCTCTACTAGATTCCCATATCTTGTGTATCTATCTGAAGTAAGAGTTAAGGCAGCATTTGATGCTTTAACTCCAATTTCAATTTTCCAACAATGTTCATATATAATATATGTTCTTGTTCAGCATCAATAGCCAAGTCGGTCAAGCTATGTTTGTCCGTCCATCCGTCCATCTGTCCGTCGAGCTCAGAACCTATAAGAGCTAGAACACAGATCCTTCCAACCTTGAGCAAGTCTTTTAGACCTGACTGTAGCAGTCACAGAATAGATTATACTGATCAAGTATCTTTCATTATATAGATACACCCCCCCCCCCCCTCCCACCGCCACCCTCCCTTAAAACGAGCTGCATTTGGTGTTGGTAGAAGAAGATTCAGGGCATTCGTTAGTCGGGCACTTTCGACTAGAGCCCTCCTACTAGTTGGTTCTAGACGCAGCACGCTTTAGTATCCACATATTTTTTGTATTTTGTTTTATTCTTTTGCCCTGTCCACAAGATCACGAGCCACTGCGCCCGACTGCGACCCCTTTCAGCAACTGCATCTCTCAGCTGCTCATTTGCGTTCGCTTCAAATCAAATTAGTGCAGTTTTTTTTTCTCCTGTTTCTTCTCTCAATTATTTATAAATACTTTTAGGCACATACTATATATATATATATATATATCTATATATATGTACATTTGGTTGTAGTCTATTGAGGGCTGCCCAGGTTCCAGTTTCCGGAGCGCTTTGCTTACAAATTTTTTAGCCGCCGCCGAATTTGCATTTCTCACAGCGCTCAGCGAGAGATAAAAAAAAAAGGTTTCACCTTTTTCTCCTTCTGCAGTCAGCGTCTGGCGTGCAACTCCTCAGCGACTGCGACTGCGACTGCGACTGAGACTGTTGCTAAGGCACCCAAAAATACGTTTTTCATTAAAAAAAAAAAAAAAAAAAACCCACCAAAAACGCTAGAAAAAAGAAGTTTTCGACGTTGTCTGCATTGCAGTTCAGCTCGTTGCCTGTTTTGTTTGTTTTTGTTTTTTCTTCCTCTCCGGAGATGATCCTCTGCGCTGCAACTGCGTTCCCGAGCGAACCCACAAAAATTTCTCAGACATTGCGGCGCCCTCAAGTAATTTGACAAAAAAGAAAAAAAAACTATTTAAAAAAAAAAAACGAAATAAATGCAGCGCACTCTCGAAAGAGACCACTAAAAACTTGTTATGCAGCATGTCAAGTCGGCAAATGACATGTGATTTGATTTATGAGACCATGCAAGCTCCAAAAAAAAACAAGTAAGAGGTTCTAGTCGGAAGCTCCCGACTAGGGGATACCCTGAACCCTCTTCGTCCAACATCAAATGCATATATATATTCTATTTTAGAAGCTATATGTCAAGTTTGGTGACTCTAGCTCTCATTATTTACCAAAATTTCGATAGCAATTTTTATCGATTGCCTGGAAACGGAGTAAGTTATCGATTATCGGAAACAAACTTGATCTGCGCGGGAACTAAGATGCATTGTTTCCCAAACACAGGCTTGCAAGTCCTACCTACTATTATGAGAATCGCATAGTAAGGCGATATTTTAAATAAAACAGGTGTAATCAAAGCAAGAGGGAGGGCTACTAATAATAGATGTACACTTGGCTCTTGATTGGTATAGAAGAACATAAAAAGCGAGTATTACCCGGCTTAGCCCAGCCAAAAGAATTACTTTCAAACACACACGTGACACACGTCTTCAATAAAATTCCTCAATATATACATATTTGCAATAGAATTTGAAGCTGATTGGTTGCTAAGCAAATGTTCCATGCAGTCAGGACAGAGTATTTTATATATTTATAGCTATTCTCAGCTTCGGTTATTTTAATGTATTTGCCAATCATATAGGTAGAGTTTTGTGAATGAAAAACTCTAGACTAGCATTGTTTCCAGGCCTTTAGGCCTCTCAATACCCTGGGTCCATTCATGAAATCACTAACCATATCAAAATCATATTTTCGACAAAACGTTTTGGGCCGCATATTGCACGCTGTCCGGCCAAATGCCGGACAAGAAGAAGCACAAATGTCCGAAAGTGTGAAAGAAATGCGCTGACCAGAATGTGAGAATTTAATGGCAAATTGCGAGCGTATCGATTGGACAGCAGCTGAGCCGCAGCTGCCCAAAAGGATCACAGAGGACACACACATCGCTGCAGCCCAGACGTCGAAGCTTTGACATGTTGAGCGATCGATTCAGATCAAACAAAATCATCGTACGCAAATTCCCAAGAATAACTTGCCACAGAGGGGAACGCAAGACCCAGATAAGTAGGGGGAAAAACAAATGCAGATTGCCTCCGAAAATGAAGCAATTTCATGTAAATTACGAGACAAGCGCCCTATTTACCCAAACTCTAAACGAGCCATAAAAAATCCACAAAAAAAGGCAAAGGAAGAAAATGAGAGGAAAAAAACGAAAAAATGAAAACATTAAAAAATAAACATCAGCCATAGTAAATTGCGGTAAAATCGCATTAATCTTTGAGGTAGATTGGAAAATGCGCCGCGCAAGAAGAAAAGCGCGAGCTATGCCAACGGCCAGAGGGTCGATCGCAGGATCGTTAGATCTGCCGAATGGTCAATCTTTGAATTGGCCGATCTTTCGCACGATCCATGCATAAATTTCCCTACAATTTGCGGCTTGTTCGACTTGTGATTGTTGTTGTTGTTGTTGTTGTTGTTGTTGTTGTTGTTGTTGTTGTGGTCAGTCGCAGACAAAAAATTCACGCACGGCTGCTTTTTGGGTGACAGTTTATGACGGATCAAAAAGCCGAACTCCAGCGGACAGTTTATGATAAGTTCATTAAAAACGATTTGCGAGATCGCCGTGGGAACTCCGACCCAGCCGGTCACATAGAAGCAGCGACTAACGCCAAGGATAACGAGCGCTGCGCTCCGTACAGTTGCACAAGATTAATGATGCAGTTTGTGGCCTTTTCGAGCTGCGGCTGCTCTCTGGGCCAAAAGTGCCAAAAGGTGTTGCCACAAGCTGCAGCAACAATACAAGAGTCGGCAGTGCCCGACTAGTCAATGCCCTCTAACTACCTGCCACGACACGCCTTCCAGCTTTACTCTACACATTAATCGATAACTTGAGCCGTTTCCAAGCAATCGATCAGAATCGATATAGAAATTCTTTGGATTTTTGCCTTACACCAAGCGAAGCGCGTTCTTGCATAACATCGGAGCCTGAAGACCGATCTGCATGCAATTTATGGCAGGAATTCAACATTTTGGAGTGAACGAAGGTATACTATAAATCTGTGTATACTAGAAGAGATCTTGAAAATGGGAATATCTATCTAAAATAAAGTGAGACACGAGTCGATTGATAGTCTAGGGTATATATATGTCAAATATCTATGGCTGCAAGATAACAAGAAATGCAATAGAATAAAAACGCAGCAAGCTGTGCAACGTGGCACGTTCAATTTACTAACAAACTTGTCACGCAATGCCACGGGCCACATCATTAATCACGATGATCAATCCGTCAAGCGGCGGCTGCACACAATTGTGTGCGTGGTGTGTGTATGTGTGTGTGTGTGTGTGTGTGTGTGTGTGGGTAGCAGCGGGTTGTTGGTCAGCCACGAGCGGAGTTCCTGACATTGTAATTAGTGCACGTTGACAGGCCGAGCATGAGAAGCTGCTGCACGCGCAGGATCAACAGCCGGGCCCAGGATAACACTTCATTTGAATGATGGCTCGGCCAGTTGGGTTGAAGTTCAAGTGTGATTGGCAACCAAAAATGCCTGAATGCGAGCTATATGTAGGTGCTGGTGGGTCGTAGGGTCGCAAATCAAAATTGGAGATCATCAATCAAAAGATCAATCAGTATTTGCATAGCACTTCGTACTAAAGTCATGAAAAGGACTCAGAACTCAGTTCGGTTTTCATTACGATGGATATGACGTTTTGGAGAGAGGAGGAGAGACATAGACAGAATAAAAGAAAGCCAGAGAGAGTCTATAAACAACGCATGATCCCATCTTAGATCGATGTAATACATAGAACCTACCTATAGAGAATTCTACCAAGAAGACCAACTTTATATGGTTTTACAGAGGCGCTTGAAGAAACGTAAAGCTCATAATTGCCAAGCTAGTTCAAGATATGTTGAAGAAAAGAAAAGTTCTCCATAGTTAAATCTATTATTGGATTGATTCTTTCTACATGATAAATTAGTGCGATGATAATAAGTTGTTGCCTTCATATAAAGATCAAGCTGGAACTCCTGAATCCCAACTTTTGTCAAGTTATTTTGAGCAACAAAAAAGTTTTTAGCGATCCTTTCCATATAATATAGTAGTCCGATTCGGCCAACTTCCACATGTGTACCGCTTGCAACAGAAAACGGATTCAAGCACATTTTCATGTGAATAGTTTTCCAAGAAAACATGGGTAGATCGACTCGATGGCTTATCAAGAATCTATATGTCTTACAAGGTCAAAAATGCCTCATTTTATGAACTACACATTCTTTTCACGACTTCAAAATGATTTCAATGTGGGTGAAAGGTGATCATCGATCGATCAGTATTTGCATAGCACACTTTGTGTACTCAATACCCAAAGTGTGGCACACTCTTTGATGATTGATGGTCCGTATTTAAGAGGGCAAACTCTAGCTTAGTATCTACTCCAAAATCAAAAGAGAAATTACAAATTGAACATAGAATATTTGTATGCATCATAAGAAAGGTTCTTGTATGGAGAACTTTTTAAAATATCTTGACCAAGCCCGGCATTAATTAGTTAAGCTGTGCATGTTGCTTTTGTATAAGTCAAAGCTGATCAAGATCCCACGACTATTCGTGTTTCTATGGGTAAATATTCTGTTGTCCAAGCTATTTTCATCCAACTCGCCATTGACGAGCCTTATTATTCTCACATACATATCTTAATACTTCGACGTGTCGAAGATATCCGAAGATAAGTTATGATCATTCTAATATGATCAGCGCTTCCATCAAGTCCACTTACAAGAGCTTCGACTTGACTCGTTGGTCAGCAGAACAGATTACAAAATGATCTTTGGGTAGAGTTTGTTGAAGAGATCGCTAAACGATCTTTGAGGCAGAATTTGCTGTTTGTTGCAACAGCGAACAAACAAAAACACAAGGATGCGGCATTGTTTGTATTTAAAGTAGCTGAGATAAACAAACTTTGGTCACAAAGAATGGGAAACCCCGCTGATTAAAGCATGAGGATCGAATCGGAGCTCATACAAAACCATTTATTAATAATTCTATGGATTTGCCTAAGCGACGACGACCCCCGATGCACAACAGCCTCGACCCCCTGTCGTTGCGCTTGACCAAAAAAATAGGTTTGTTGGTTTTTTTTATGACCCCCAAAAAAGATGCGTGTGTGCGTGTGTGTGTTTGAGCTGAGTGTGCGGCACACTTTTTTACGACTTTTCCACATTTTTGTGGACATTTCGGCGCGGTCAGCCGCTTGCATAATGACGAAGGCAAAAATGGCGCTTTATGAATTTGATTGGCATGGCAAGCGCATTGAAAAGAAATTAATGTGAAATTGAAAATAGGTAGAAATAGGTAAATCGTAAATGAAAATGAAAATGAAAATTGCAATGAGCTGACGACGCTGACGACGATGATGAGAAATGAGAATTGAGGCGCAGCTCATAAACTAGCTGGCAAACATTGTTTTGATGACACTCAGGGGCAGCAGCCCGAGCCCGAGCCCGAGCTCGAGCCCGACACCGAGACAATGGGCCACCCCTGTATATTTTTTGTTGCCTGGGAGTTGATGCATATTTAAATTTTCGCAAGCCATGTCAGCTATGCCCGTCCCGAATCCCATGCCCAGGCCCGATTCGTTGCACTTAATTGGCCTGCCAGCGGAGAAAGCAGAAAGTGTACAAAATTTATGCCTCATAAATGTCAATCCATTTCGATACCGACGATGCCAACAGAAAAGAAACGAATAATAATAAAAATTAAACATAGTCTAACTGCGGCCTGTCAAATCCAACGCGATCTCTATCTCAAGTGCCGCCCAGTTTTGCCAGCCGGAAAGAGTTTATCATCAGCTTCAGTTGACACTGCGGGAAACTTACAGTCGCCGAAAAGATTTGTCATACTGATCCATGTAGTTGATACCTGACTTAAATTATTTAAGTGCCAAGACATGGATATGGATGATCTTAGCTGCAAATTAAAATTATATAACAAATTAGGCTGAAAAGAAAACGTGACTCATAAAAATCAATTACATTTTGATCAACTTATGAAGTTGTGCAGTTTGCAAGCAGCTTTTAGCAGCAGGAAGTAGATGACAAATTACCAAAAGCTGTTAATTGATTTTTATTTTTGAATAAAACTTTAATCAAGGCGTCACATTAAAAACATTTTGCTACTTTTTTGAGTTATTCGCTTGATATTTGCCAGCTTAAAGAAGCTGTAAGTTTTACAAGGCACATTTACCATGCAGTTAGCAGTTATGCAAGTCAAAATTTGGCCTATGCTTGTGCAAAGTGTCGATAAATTGCCCCACTTTCAAGCAAGTCAGTCAAGTCGATAAAAACCATTAGCGAAATTAGATTTTCTGAGCAAATCTCTTAGGTTTTAAGAGCTAGAGTCACAAAAATTCGCCATGAACCTTCTAGCACAGTATATACAGATCAGCCTTTCAATTTTTCGCATAAGCTTCTAGTAAGAGAAACACTTTACAGAGCACTTTATTGGAAATTGTAATATGCATTTTGTAGCTTTAACCATGTCATGTAAGGTTGTGTACTGCAGCTGAAGGCGTGTCAGTTGGTCGATCTTTATCTCAAGTGTTGGTTGAAGGTTTAGGGAAGGGTGCATTGCACGGCCCGCGACTGTGTGGGGGTCGGGGGCTATTTGACCGAGGCGCTGACAATTGACGGTGTTTGAAATTTATGTGGCTGTAACTCAAGGCACAATTGAAGGTCTCTCGAGCTGCAAACGGTGCAATATGCACGGGGCCATATGTTGCAGGCTATGCGAACTGGTTCCGCTTCTTGAAGTTTTAATTCAATTTACATAAATTTCATTGCTGGCTGCTCAAGAAATGATAAAGGAAAAGTTGAGGCAGCAGCTCACACTTTTCACAGAATGCGCAATTGTCGCAATGGACATTGCAGCTCAACTGTTATGCTAATTACCACGGCTGGTGGCGCATATGCGGCTTGCGGCCTGCGGCCTGTGGCATGTGCCACTCGGCCCGCTTGGACCGCTTGGGCTGTGCGCATGCGCAAAACGCCCGCGCCCTCAGCTCGGAGCGTGGGCCCAATGCGAATGCAAATGAGGCCGAAGGGTGCGACAATAACTGTAATTAAAAGCGAACATTGTTGCGGTCAGTTGACCAGCATGCCACGCGCAATGTTGCACGTTCCACGTGCCACAGCAATGCCGCTGCAGGCGTTCAGCGTCGGCGTTTGTTTTGTTGAATGCCCCCCAAACAAAAGATGAAAATTGTAGCACAGGCCAGCCAACATTTTAGATTATTGCCGATAGAGACGGGCTCTAGCACAAGCGGAGCAATCAAAAAAAGAGAGAATACAGAAATTATATATAATAATGCGAGTACTGGGCAGAGCCCAATAGGCGTTGCCTGTCCACTCAATGCAATTAGCTGTGGGCTGATTGCTCGAACCACAGCAACAACAACAAAGGACTCACAACAGCAACAAATAGCTAAATGCAACAGCAGCTGCCTGTACAAAATGATGATCTATGCGTTCCACACACAGAATCTACACACAGATCTATGGAGATCGTAACAGATATCAGGCATGTTAGGCGGGTGCGTTTATTATAAACAATTTATATCAATTAGTTTCTCAAGCGTTTTATGTCAGTAATGAGCGCAATCTTACGCATTTAGATAATCATTTATATTATTGTTTGCTATTATTCAACCTAAGGCCCTTGTCGCTCTAGCTGCCATTCAAATTGGGTGCAACTCTTTCAAATAAATAAACTAACTAGATTTACCTATAATATTATTATATTACAGTATATAATAATAATAACAATGATACCAATACTAATACTAATGGAAATGCTAATGCTAATGCTAATGCTAATGCTAATACGAATACGAATACTACTAATAATAAGAATAATAACACTTAAAATTATTATTATTTTTATTATTAGTTTTAGCATCAGCTATTATCATTATTATTATCATTGTTATGCCCTAGTAGAGGGTATTATAATTTTGTCATTAAATGTGAACGCAAAGAAGGAGACATCTCCGAACCCATAAAGCATATATATTCTAGATCAGCTACAGTCTGTTACTGTATGAACCTGCCAGTTTTGAATCGATAGGCATTACGATTTCATAGTCTTAATGTATGAGAGAAATCGTATCAATATCGAAAAACTATATCACAGTCAACTAGCATCCTGGGAAAATGCGGGGAAAGAGTTTTCTGCTCCACTATTCTTGCAACCAAGAGTTGGCTTAAATGATCGATTGCAGTATGGCAGAAACATATATATATGTCGATCGTATGTCATACCTTTATTAAATGGACTAGCTCGACTTCGTTCGACTGAAGTTGCTGATCATGACTGAGCGCTGTCAAATTGAACGTGGCGATTCTCGGGCAAATCTTTGGGCACGATTTGGGCTTTGGGCCGCTATTCGAGACGCTTCATTTGGCAACATATCCATTGTGGACTTTGAGAAACGACTGCAAATGCTTTGTTTGTCTTGCAAAGAATGGAAAAAACAAACCCTCAAGATGGGAGACTACAATGAAGAATAACTTTTAGTTTTTGCAAGGGTTTGTTGCTGCGGTTGGCACACAACGAATTTCCCTTTTTTTTTTACAATTTATTTTTGCAACATTTTTTCGACACTTTTTGCCGCGTTTTGTTTGCACTCGCAAGAAAAATAGTTTTTGTTGCGCCTTTTGTGAATGTGTGTTTTTCTTTCATTCATTGGTTTTTCATTTCTTTGTTTTTTTTTTTTTTTGGTTTTTTGTGCGGCTTTTCAACAGTTTTTCAGGGCGAATTTTCATTTGAGCTCATTAGCCGAGCGCCGTTTAATTTGTCATGGTGGCAAAATCAATCGCATCCTCTCGCTCTCGGGCTCATTAGCGGCGACCAGTTGACAGCTTGGCCAATCAACAATAAATGAATGAGCCACAAAAAAAACCCTTCATCAAAAAAAAATATATATGTATATATAAGTCGCGCCGCGGCTTGACATGTCCAGATCCTTTGCGATCCTTAACAACAGCCACGCATCACGTGCAGGCAATTACAAAATTATGTACAAAAAACAAAAAAAAAAAAATATATGCAAGCGAAGCCGGCGGCAAAATTTAGCGAAAGCATTGAAGAAGCAGAAAAAATACAGGCTTATACTTTTGCAGTCGGTTATGCGCGACGGCGCAATGCCCGCTCAACGACCAAAAACTGCTCAAAATAGGCTCAAAATCAAATGTATGTGGATATAGCGAGCTATACAATTTGACACATTCGCAGTGGGCGTGGCATATATATGTATTTGCCTATTTGACAATGAGATTTCTAAAGTTAAACTAATTTTCGGGCGGGATCCTAAGGGGAGCAGCTGGACTACAGACTAATATTAGTCTCTATTCCAAATGGGGAAAACTATGCAGGATATCCTTTGTTTGTGGGCGTGGCCAGTGATATAATCTACCTGTACAACATGTTGACTCTAGCTTAAAGACTGTGTAAGATGAGATAGATGATATGTGGCCTATTTGCCTCACCCAATGGACGCAGCTCGAAACTGCGAGCGCGAATATCTATGCCAAATTGTCGCGTACGAGCAGAGGGACTTGGCACAGAAGCCAATATACCCGTTTTCGAGACTGTGGACGTGCATGAAACTACAAAATATGTTGAATGCAACGAGTTAAGTGCCGCGCGCCGCTTTTAATAGCGCATAAATTAACATAAACGACGGCGGCTTTCATTGTTTTGGCAATGACATTGCGCGAGTCGCATGTAAATACCGAGTGCTAAGTGCCGCCCAAGCCAATCCCATTTCAAAATCCCTGCCACGGGGTGGCAAGCTCTATGCCGCTCCCTTTCTCACCCTCTCTCTCTCTCTTTCTGGGCACCCACTGCGGTTTTTGTTTGCCCATCAGATAGAAATCTGTATTCCATGCGCCGCCGGCGCTGTTTCAGCTTAGCGCCTAAAGACTGCTCAAACTTACCCCGTGCAGCCTGTGTCCTATATCCTGTGCAGCGTGCGGCATGCCCCTTGCCACACCAGACACGGGCACAGGCATGGGCGCAGGCGCGTCCGGACTTTGCGCCCATCGAGTGGGCCGTACGTTGTTGCACAGTGGTAGAGCAGGGCAATTATTTCACTTTACAGTGGGATTCGGTGTTTCAATATTGTAAATGATGCAATTAAAACTGTCTATCGATAACATCAATCGATTCGTACGATTAATTAGCGAAGATTTTGTATAAAAATTTTGCGAAACTATCGATTTTTAATCGATAGCTATCGATAAATGTACAATCGCACTTGAAAACAGTTTATTTATAAAAAATCAAAAGATATCAAATTTCTTCTATTTGTTGTTTCTAACGTAACTTGAACAAAGCTTGCACGAAATTAATCGCTGTTGAAAGGGGCTCCCATTATACATATACATATACAAGGATTGTTATCGATTTTTGTACTATTTATTATTCAAGAGCAAACGCTTTTAAGAAATCACAGCAAGCATTTCTGAAGCATATCTGAAGGAGTCAATCAATTGCTATCGATTATATATCGATAACAATTAAAGACCAGATGCATGTTTTGGTAATAGCTGCAATTGATTACCCCATCAACTAAATAATACTACTGACAATATGTGCTCCGATATATATTTATCGATAAAATAATCGATTGTGCTACTATTGTAATTTGATAACATATCGATAAATCTCTAAAAAGGCATAGACTGATGCCAATCTGAAGTCCTTTGCGCTGTGCGGCCCACTGTGCGTCGGCGCAACAGCAAAACGCTAAAACGCGTTGGCTTCGCTTCAATAGCCGATTAACGCCGCCGCCGACGAGTGCGTGGCGCAGGGGCGTTCCGTGCAACTGCTGCCACTCGGGGCGCGGCTGCTCACTTAATACGCGGCGCAGCAAGTCAAGTGCGAATCATGTCAATCAGAGCGAGAGTCGCGCGACGCGTGGCCGTTAAAAAAAAAACCCCTCCCAAGAAAAAGTGCTCGATTTGAGCGTGCACGACTAGAGGGTACCCTGTTATAGACGCATCCTAATGCAATTTTGGGTGTTAAATTATGACACCCACACAAGCGAAAGGATTTCGCTTTGATGCAAAGGATTTTCACAGATTTTTTCACTTTTTAGGAAATGGGAAGGAGGTATCCAAAAAGTAAAAGTAAAGATCAGATATACATATGTGATAAGATAAAAAATGTTCAAGTTATACTCCAAAAACCAAGTGTCTATATCAATATTTATCGATATTATAAAAATGTTAGAAAAATATATGACATACGAAAAAATATACTTCAAATCTCTATACTCATACAACTGAAAAGTCAGACAGACAATCCGACATTCGGACAGTTATGGCCATAAAGATGGCCTTCGAAGCTGCCTTCTACTGTGTGTTACAACCATTACACCCTTCTTTTTAATCCATTTTCAATGGATACAGGGTATGAAAAGCGCAGAGAAATGTTGCCCCGCGCACCGACTCGTTGCGACCCGTTGCAAGATGACAAAGTGACAGGCAAATGTCAGCGT